>NC_089763.1:13725994-13743494 GCF_040412425.1 Macrobrachium rosenbergii | reverse complement strand
CACGCACTGAAATTCTTAGTTAATAATCGTTGTTTTTTCTCATACATGCTTACGTAGATATTTTCTTTAATTACATATATTACGAGTCTGCGTGATACAATCTTTATAATGGTAGTTTCAAAATGAACATGAACAATTATTCAGTTAAGTGTTTTCATAACAATGCTGGCGTCTTTCTTTAGAGAATTACACAAAATGAGTCTTCGCAACATTTCCATTATAGTGAACTAAGAATTATAAACTGAACATCTTTCCCAAATTTAGTTGAAGCTTAATCGACTATTTTTGTGTGCATTGCACATGAATAAATTCGATATTTCGGTTCCATGTTGTTTGACACCATTAGGTTTTTTTTTGGACGAAAGCACTCGACAAATCACGGCAACAAAATTTAGCCTTGTTTTCAGTCGTTCGGCCTATAAGAGAGAGCGCCATAATGAACAGAGATGCGGAATTATAGAAACTATGAGAAAAAAAAGAAACATTATAGAAGAAGGAAGGCTGAGGAGAGAAGAAAAGAGCATTTTATCAACAGTCAGGACCAGGTCGTGAGCATCACATGCTCTTCAATCTTGATGTGCGTGACAGCGCGTTTACGAGTGGGTGGACTTGGCCCGGAGTTGGACCAGCGGTGGTTTGCTGGTTGCCCCGGGATTAAATAGTTGGGTTTCCAGAGGCTAGATTTTAGAATCCAGTCTTTCATCGAGGAGGAGGAGGAGGAGGAGGAGGAGAATTATTTGGTCTTCGTTTTCCCTACGACCGAACTGGCATGGTAATGGGAGGGAAGGAGCAGAAGACTGCACCATTATTTGGTTTCAGAGGAAAGACATCGGCTGTCTTTGCTGGTTTTTGTTAGAGAGAGAGAGAGAGAGAGAGAGAGAGAGAGAGAGAGAGAGAGAGAGAGAGAGAGAGAGAGAATACTGATTCTTAAATCTTATCTTTACTGAAATAATGGTCTCAAAATGGGTTAAAGTCTACCTGAAGGGATTTGCAGCTTTTAGAACGTATTACAGGCTTGTCTAAGAGAATCTAATGGAAATAACTCGTGAAAGGGAGCATAGTTTTTCTTTAGGATTTGTCAGTAAAACAGAGAACCATGAGCAGGCTGAGAGAATTTTTTTTAGAAACCCTAATGGTTCTTGCAAAGAATTGTCATTTCCTCGTCGGAGTGATTAGCTTGTGATGAACGCGCATCATTTCTGAGGAATTCTTTCCCCTGGGAGGGCCTAATGGCTCTCTCAAAGATTCCAGTTGACTAGCGGCTTTTGGAAGCAAGTGAGTCTTATCAGAGGTATCATTATCTTGCCAGTGAAACAAATACCATCGAAAAGGGCACCTGTTACGAGGTACAGTGGTTCAGTTCATCACTTTCACTTTCTGACACAATTTCAAGGTTCTGATAACATGAGATATCTACAAAGAACATACACTCAATGATGATATGCTGGTAATTTCTCTGGTGCGATCTAATCTTTTATTCAGACAAAGGTAATGGATTGGTTTAGATTAAGACGGCTTGTGCCAGCACGGGACCTTGCTCAAAGGTGTGGCAAGGTTTGAGGTGGAGTAAGAAGCCAGGTGTAGACCTGCATTGGGCACTGAAATTTCTGCAGGGAATTGCATAAAATGACAAATTTTCCATCGGCTTCTTTATTCTGTAAGTTAAGTTGCTTTCAAGGTTCTTATTCATAAGATGAATCTGAAAGTCAGTAAAACGCTTGATAGAGGAACTTTATCGCTTACAAAACCTCAATGAGGAAAGTGCTTAATTTAGCCACTAGAACTCAACAATGGTTTCACAACTTTTTTCTTTGTAATCATTAAGAACTGCGGAAAAAGAGGACGGAAAAATCATGAATGGCAATGGGTTTTGTGAAGAAAAAATGCGATGGTCCCAGATATTGTTGGTTAACTTTAAACAAAAATTTCGAGGGAAGGGTAGGGGAGCGTATCCACAAATTCAACGCTAGAATCCAGTAAGGCCAGTCGTTCTAAAACCCCAATGATTTCGGAGTGGAATGGTAAATGCTTGATTCTGTCTGATCATTACGTTGTCATGAAAATCACTTATTCATCCGTCTTTTCAGGGTTTTATTATACACCATTTGGATGGGTTATGTAAAAAGATTGATTATATTGAAACTGATGACTCTTTTGTTATAAATGAAATGTAAACATTTTTTGAAATTTGAAGAATTTAAGAGGGCATTTAGGCTATTACAGTTACACCAATATAAAATTTTAGTACCATCTTCTCTCTCTCTCAAATTTCTCTCTCTCTCTCTCTAGATATATATATATATATATATATATATATATATATATATATATATATATATTATATATATATATTACATATATATATATATATATATATATATATATATATATATATATATATATATATATATATATATATATATATATATATATATATATACACACGTGCACGCACACACACACGCATATATATATATATATAAATGTACGTATGTATGTAGAGTGTCGCACCCCCCACTCCACCCACCCCACTGTCCATCTTACCTGGCCAGCTGATCTCTCACATGGAGCACAAGGGTAAGCACACGCCCACAAGAAACACAGCGGATGTCACGCATCCTTTGTACATATATTGATGTTAACGTTATGCTAAATGTATCATTCTTAGCTCAAGCAATACAATGTCTGCATTCCAGCTCTATGCATCATAACTTCATTCGTGTCTTGTATATCGATTGATGTGCATCTTTCCATCCTCCAACAAACAGTTGATTGTACTCTGACCTCTGTTTTGTTCGCCTTGTGTCAGGCACTACATGTTTGTTGTTGGAATAAATTAGTAAGTTTGTAGACGTAGCTTCTTACTCACGCCTTCGCTACTTGTATGTATGTATGTAAGCATGCATGTATGTATGTGCATACATACATACACTGTATATCTGTAACTGTTCAGCGAGGCATGTTCATTATATTTTCTATTTTATAAATTTAAGTCAAGGAATACTTAAAGCCTCTTATGGTTATTTGTTATATTTTGCTCCTCGATAGTGTGACCATACGCCCCCTTATTTTTACGAGGAAAAAACCTTGTTGTAAGTGGCGCGTACAAAAAACAAATAAACCAAAGTTGGCCAGAATTTATCTGCTAGGATGCTGGCTAATGCATTCGGGATGAAATGAATTTATTTGAGTTTTAAACAATAAAACACGTGAATGCAAAACATCACCGACATTTCCCCGAAAAGAAAACGGACGTTGCAGGATGGGGAGCGTCATGTGGCCCCGGGTACATACCCCCAAAAAGTAAACCCCTTCAACAACCCCACCCTCCCCAATAATTTTTTTTCTTTTTTGTCACAATTATTTTTTTCATTTTTCAACCTGCAAGCGCTCTGACAGGCTTCCAAATGTATTGTTGGTCTCGTTTATCCGCATTTGTAATTTAAGAGTGTGGTTGTGTCTACTTGTCTCTCTTTGCTTATTCTGGTTTTGATACTGTTTTCCTTAATCATAAAACGAGAAGTAATAGTTATATACAGTCTTTTGGTCGAGGCAAGTCTGAAGCTTCTACGAACGTGTGGCTGCAGTTATTCGTCATTCCGAATTTGATGACATGGTCACCCGAAAACATTGCTTATTGCAGCAGCTATGTTTTCAAACCATTTAATCAAGTTAATTCAGAAATATAACGGAACAAGTTTTCGCAAATTACAGTTGTCCCCGACTCTCTCTCTCTCTCTCTCTAACCGTCCTCCCGCATGCCAGAACACTCCGTCACCTTTATTTGCCGAAGCGATTCCAAATTTATACAATTTAATTTTTATTTCGCGTTCTGTTTCCAATTAGTTGTGCGACGCGAGAGATTTTCATATGGTTCGAATTCATTATAATATATTAACATAAATCCAAAGGTAAAGTCAACAGTGATATGCAATACAGATCAATAGTCATTCCTCTGACGTTCATTGTTTCAATTCAAAGATCAGCTTTTTTCGTATTGACTTGGTTGCCAGTCTTTTAATGACAAGTTTCTTTATAAGGCATTTTCAGTTCTCCTCCTAAAAGTTTTCTACGGAGATTATACATTCGATGGCAACGAGATTTCAAGTTGTGACGGGAGTATTTCTGAACGTGTTCGTCGCAGATTTCAAAAATTACAGCATATTCTGTTGTGAGTATTTCAGCATATTTTTTGAGATTAACAACCTCATGTTTATGGGTTCCTTGAAAGTTCCACAATTACAACCTCAACTCTTTGTCATTTTTTTTTAATTCGGGATCTCAGAACATTTCCAGAAATGGTCGACAAATCGAATAAACAGAATAAGCCGATAAATAGAATAAGCAGAAAATGTCAGATTTGAAAATCAGCTGAGAATTCGGCGAAATGATAAGCGGGAGGCCGTTTTAAGTTGGCATGATGTTTTACATATATCTGTCAAGGGGACAAAATTTTAAACATTGTTTCGAAAGAACACACCCATTTTCTGTTGAAGTGAAGTTTTAAGTAGGTTTGGGAATTTGGTGAAAGGCAGTTCATCACACAAAGAAGTAAATATTTATTCATCGATTTATACAAAATAAAACACACACCCACTCACACATGCTTATTAACAAGCAGATGAAGTAGCTGGAAATATTATGGGGAGGAGCAGATGAAACGCACAAACTGAGATGACGAGCAGTAGAGCAACATTACGTTTTGAAAAATATCCCTGAAATCAGTCGAGAACTCTTTGAAGTGTAAACTCGCACCAGAGCCTTGTCAAAGCACCTCTGTTATGATTGAGAGTATTAAAGTCTGGAAGCCTCACCGTTTCCGAGGTTCTGTTTAAGCCAGGAGAGTTAGGCTTTGCGAATGCACTTACCTCCCCTTTCGAATTTCGGCCAAAATCTGACAAGTTTCACATCACGCCCTTGAAAGCATTTAACGCCCACGACACCAACTGGACCAATTTTCGTCGCTTACGGTACCCAGAAGCAACCCAAAGGTACAAAAACAGCGAAAAAATTTCGATATCATAAATATAGATGATCCCATATGTCAGTACGCACACACACACATATACCTGTCTATCTGTCTGTCTGTCTGTCTATCTCGCTATCTATCGTCTCTAGTGTCAAGAAAAAGTTTAGTGACGGGAATCCCAGCCCTAAAGGCATGCTAAGAAACACTGGTGGGGAATAAATGTATATATATATATATATATATATATATATATATATATATATATATATATATATATATATATATATATATATATATAAATATATATATATATACATATTTGTGTGTGTGTTTTATTTATGTATGTGTATGTGTATTTATGTATGTATTATATAAAATATATATATATATATATATATAAATCTATGAATATATAATATAATATATATATATATATATATATATATATATATATATATATATATATATATATATATATATATTTTTATATAAATCTGTGTATGAACTGCCTGGCCACACACGAGTAAAAAAATCAGCCCTGCAGTACAATCATGCAGCGTGGCACAAACCCAGTTTTCCTTTACAACTCGGGCGTTAATTACATTACGTGCATAATTTCGACCTAGCAACATTACGACCCGAAGGGAAATTACATTTTCACCATTGCATCCCGAAAGCGCTTCTTCCGTAATAAGATCTTTGGTCATTCGCATTCAGACACGGTCCTCTGTATGCTTCCTTAGTGCCATTGTCTTCACGAAGCCGAATGACAACCTGTAAGATGATATTATTGATATAATTATTTTTATTATTTTATTATTATTATTAGAATTGTTATTACACCAGTAAAGCTGGAATAGATGCCCATGAAAACTCACTTATGAACTGTAAGATTATATTATTAATATAATTAATTTTATTATTTTATTGTTATTACACCAGTAAAGCTGGAATAGATGCCCATGAAAACCCACTTATGAATCATTCTCGGTTCCCTTCCTCTCTTTTATACCTGCAATGCCTTTGCAATATACACGCAGATAGATCCAGGAACTTATATAATCGCGCAAATGATTATAATACATTCAATTGAGACGCTATGTAACGAGGTATATTGATATACAGATTAATCGCTGGTTTTACACGGCAAATATTATGAACCCCAGGTTAACAAAGCGTTGAGGTTTAAATGTATATACTGGCGTCACAGAAACCAAGGTCGTCATCGAGAGAGAGAGAGACAGAACGCATTAGTACTAATGGTGAGACATTTAATTCTGGAATTTGTGACGAAATAAAACATTCCTTGATGAAATGATAACGCTTCAGAAGGAGTCATATAATTCTGTGGTGGAATAAGAAGGCTTTTCGCTGCAATTATTCGCCTTTATTAGAGATGAAAGACCTCATAATGAGTGGAGTTACTTTTATGTGGAATTCTTAGGCTGTGGCGTGAACCTCAAATGTCTAATAATTTGCCAGAAAATTTTATGGGAGAAGATCTAAAGTCGGCAATGAAATTGGGGGATTGTTTAAGAAAGTTTCTTCTCCCCCTTTTTTTTTAATGACATTATGGTTTGGTGTTGAAAATATTTTTCTTGAGCAGAATGAAAAATAGTAAAACACTTGAAGAGTTTAATGAGAGAGTTTCACCATGAAGACAGTTATGTAGATCTGAAGGCGTATTTTAGCCATGTTCACGTTGAACTTAGTTAAACCTCCAAAGATATTCCGAGCTATTAGTAGCCTTTGTTTTGAACTTCGGAGACTGAAATGAACTTGGGGAAGTCATTACCAAAGAACTATAAGGTGGCACGCCCTAGTGAGGCCCATATTCCCATCGAGAGTGAGCCCGAGCTGTTATGTCCTGGTGGACCCTTGACTGCAACAGCCTGAGATGCCATGGTCCTTTGGGTACCGACATTCTTTTAGACCAGGGATTGAGCTGGCACGCTCTAAAGGGCCTCAGACTCCAGTTGCTATGCTCTGAAATCCTCCCAACTCTCAAAGAAACTAAGAGCGTGAGTTGACATGAACCAATAGGACCGGTGAAAGTAGGAATTAAGGGATGAATGTTCTTTCGTTGTCGTTGGCGAGATAACTTCTTGTTGCTTGAAAGACCATTCCTCAAGATTCGTAGCAGTCTTTCCATGTAAAGGATTCTGGAATACTAGCCTACAGCGCCACAAAAATCCAACGTTATCTTTTGCGTGAAGGTGCACCCGGCCATGTGACTCCAGGAAAATTCAGCCGTGCTATTCTGTTCTGTTCTGCTGCTTAAAAACAAACATTGGTGAAAAATGTAAGGCATGAAAGATTAAAAAAAAAAATTAAATAATTCTCTTGTTCCATTGCGGTAAAGAAATACCCGAATAAAGCTTTTTTTCGTACCGTAGTCTTTTTTGACGTATGGCTCATGAAAATTATATATATATAGAGTATACATATATATATATATATATATATATATATATATATATATATATATATATATATATATATATATATATATATATATATATATATATATATATATATATTAGGGCGTCATCTGGTCTTAAAGGTGGGAAGTAGTCTGAAAATTATACGGTTAATATTGGCGAGCAAAGCGAGCCTACGCAGCTGGGGGTTTTGAGGGGTGCTGTAAGCCCCCAAGAGAAATTTTTTGACGAAATGAACAGGATTGGGTGTATTTCAGTGCCATATAAATATGCATATATGGATGATATTGAAGGAAGAAGATGACTGATTTATTTACCAATATTAGTCAGTCAACAAGTGCTAAAATACGTACAAACCTACTGTGATATATCACAGATTGGCTAAAATACGTACAAGTCGTCTGTGATATCCTCAATATACAGTTTTCCACTTAACTCTATATATAGAGACTGTGTTCAGTATTTAATATTACAAACTTTTACAGTATAAGTAATAAGGATAATAATAAACTTGTTGTTTTATGGTGCAGTATATTATATGATTTATGGGACTCCATTGAGAGTCTAAAATAATAGTGTCCTGTAACAATAAAACCCTTTTACTCCAATGTAGGTTTTCATATCTAAGGTTAGGTATAGTAGCAAAAGAAGTAGTAAGTGAGTGAATGACAAAAATGAGAATGCATTACTTGTGACAGTACTAGTGGAAGAGCAGGAGAACGTATAGAAGGGGACAATACTGAAAGAATTGATTGTTGAATGTATGATATGAAAATTTTGCAAACAATAACATGGACGAGAAGAGAAGTAGTGGTGGAGGATAGAGATGCTTGGGGCAATTCATTTGTGGGTACCCCTTCGAGGAGTAAAGCACTTTTGCAATTGATAAAGAAAATCCTTACCTCTTGATACAGCCAAACAATATAGGTGCATTAAAAATTGCCAAAAATAGGAGTAGACTAGAATGATAGGTGAAATACCAATAATCCATTTACCAATGTAGTTCCTGACCGAAATTATGGTGAATGTTTTATATGCTGGAAGAAACTTGTCCAGCAGCAGTATATCGCTTATGGCTTATAACATAGCGATACTGTAGCTTCCAAACTGAGCCACTCCATTTTCAGGTCTACCATTTTGCTAGTTTAACTTTAAAACATAATATAATTGTAGAAAAATAATGTCTAAAAGGAAAATCAAAGGCTTAGATGCAGGAAAAATAATAAAAACTCACAGGCAGCTGCTGCAAGCGTTGGCGTTTGCCGACTTCGTATGCAAATAGTGGGATACGTCAGTCAAAATTTAAATGAACAATTAATCGGACCACGAACCTAATAAAAAAATTATATAATCTTTTTCTTTATTATTTTAATATATTTTATACTTTTTTGTGTTGAATATATATTTTATAATATTATTAATAGCCTCATTTCCAGCAACTGTTATTTATATAAAACTTGGAGGAAAAAAGATATGTTGTCCCCCGAATAAAAAGTGGGGGCGATATGTCCCCCTGCCCACCCCCGCAGTTGACGCCCTTAATATAATATATACGCGTATGCTAGTTAGTTGACACACTGTACTTTGTTAGTATGGACACATCCGTACATTTTAAGCCAAGGCCAAAGACCAAAACATTTTGATCTCTGTCATATAATCTTTGAAACTTTTACGGGTCACAAAAGAATTCAATTCAGCACCACAGATGTGAGAGAGAGAGAGAGAGAGAGAGAGAGAGAGAGAGAGAGAGAGAGAGAGAGAGAGAGAGAGAGAGAGAGAGAGAGAGAGAGAGAGAGAGACAATTACTCCTTCAGTTCTGCGAGGTGGAAGGTTCCCTAGACGTGACTGCAAGTAAAAGCCCCCGATTGATGACTCATCTGAAGAGGTGGAACGGCTTTTCGGCTGATGAAAATGTCGTTCTCACTCTGCAGAGTGGAATTGACATCAGGTGTCTCTGTACTGCCATCTGTTGAATTACTCTTTAGCTATTTAATTAATTGAATGAAAGCCTCTACTCCGATTGCTGGCCTAAGGGGCTGGTGGGATATCACGTGATAGACGAATTTTTGGGCTTCGCGTAAATACGGGGTTGCTTCTTTTTGTATAGCAAAAGTAAATTTACCTGATTTGTTTTCCGATTTTGAACCGGACAAAAAAGAAAATCTCATACGAACATCTTTTTATTGCACATATGAGGTTTAAAGATTTGTTCTTGAACACAACAGTCTGTTAATGAAAAAAAATTGTGGACAAGCGGATTTTAAAATCCTTTTTGTATATGGAATTGAATGTAATGGACTCCAGTATACAGATACTGCTTCTTGAATATTGTCATCAGCCTTCAATTTACGGAAATATTATTATGAATTCGTGATACCATTTATAATTTCCTGGAAAGAGACTGCCAGTTAATGATTCATATTTCTTCATTCATAACTAAATTATTGATGAATGCTCTGTTCGCCTGTTCTCTATTGTTTGCAGTCTACCTGGTGTGGATGTTTGCTCTCTGGACTCAGTGAAGGTTTTGGAGACGTTTTGGAGGACTGAATTTTGTTGCTGGTGCTCGGAAGTAGTCAGCTGTTGATGACATGTACCTTTTGTTAACAAAATTTAATGATATACTGTTTTAAAAGATGAGTCTCGGTAGGTAGGCTACGAAGACGAAACTTCAGTGAAGCAGATCTTTTTCTTCAGGATCCTGTTGGATTAGTTTCATGATCTCTCAAGTATTTATTTCCTCGTATTCAGTTCATTTCGTGTCCTTTTCATAGTGATTATAGTTTCAGGGCCGTCCAACCCCATGCCCGTGGGCCAAAAGTGGTCCGTGTGATTTTGAAAGTGGCCCGCTAGAGAAAAATACATAAAAGTATATTTCTTTTTTTATATACATACATATACACAGGTGACATGCACGGCTTTTTGTTTTTTCAATAATGGCTTTCAGACTAAACAACTTGGACGGCCCTGGAATTGGTTTCTCTAATCTTGTTCTTCAGAACATTCAGACATCTTAATTATTCTAAATAACTAAATAACCATGAATAAATCATGCTTCCGCTTCAGAAAATAAGCCACATTTGTCAGATAGAATTAAATTTTCGCTCCGAATCAGGTTTTTCATTCAACTTTGAAAGAGTATTCAGGTCGAATAACCTGATTCCAGCGATCACGTATTTTATAAATACTCTTCATTGGCACGTTTCCTCTTTCGATATTATGGAATTATAGGTCACATCGAATATCATTTGTGAATATATATATATATATATATATATATATATATATATATATATATATATATATATTTTATATAATATTAATATACATACATATATATATATATGAAATAATATATATATATATATATATATATATATATATATATATATATATATATTTTCTATATTTCTATATATATAAAGTTTTCTAGAAAGCAGTGCCGTTAAATTTATGTATTTTAACTGGTCAGTGAAACGCTAAGCGGATTTCGATTTCTATTTATAGTGAATTCACGATTTTTTAGTCTAATTTATAATTCCGTTGTAGATGGTGCTGCAGAAAACAAGCTTATTAAACGCGGAAAATTCTGAGCTAAGTCGCTACAGATTTTTTCCTCACCATCAACATTCGAGTTTCACCAATGCGTTAAAAATTGCCTTAGGGACGGATGAGTTTCCACCCACACACACACACAACACACACACACACACACACACACACACACACACACACACACACACACACACATATATATATGTGCATGTTTTTGTAATTATATATATATATATATATATATATATATATATATATATATATATATATATATATATATATATATATATATATATGCATATATTGTATGTGTCCTTATTGTGAATTTTATTATTTCCATAAATATATACATAACCTTTTTCTTCAGATTATAAATGTGCATTAACTTTAAATACACGTTTCCAAGGAATTTAGCTACTTTGCATGTGAGTCCTGATAAAGAAGTAAAGTAACGCCCGCAGAAAGAAACAAGATTCCGAGACAGGAACCCTCACGCGGGAACAGGTCTAACCGTCACTTGGTGGTGTCAGTGAAAAACAGACAAGTAATGGAAGATGATTATTCAGTTTGTGTCGTGAGCTGATGCTGAAAAAACATTGTTCAGTCTTGCCTCAGAATCTTCCCGTCTGTTGTAGAACAAAGCGCTAACATAGCGCCATACTCTCTGCAGAATGTTGTGCTAACGATTGCATCACGTTAAATGCAGTGATAGCAATTGCACTACGTTAGTTGCACAAGGAAGCGATAACAGGTGGTTTACATTAATTGTACAATGAAACGATAACTACTGTATGCGTTAATTGCAGAATGGAGCGATAACTGTTGCATTACGTTAATTACAGAATGCAGGTGTAAATATTGCGTTACTTTAGTTGCAGAATAAAGTAATAATTTCATTACTTTAATTGAAAATGCAGCGATACCTATCCCCTCACGTTAATTGCAGAATGCAGCAGTAACTATTGCAACATGTTAACTGCAGAGGGCAACGATAACTAGTACATCACGTTAATTGCAGAAGGCAGCAATAACTACTGCATCAGGGTATATTGAAGAAAGCAGCGATAGCTATTACATTGACTGCAGAATGAAACGATAACTATTGCACCACATTAATGGCAAAGCGTAGCGATAATTATTGCATTACATGATTTGCAGAAGGCAGTCATAACTATTTTATTACATTAATTTCAGAATGAACAGATAACTATTGCATTATTGCAGAATGAACAGATAACTATTGCATTACGTTAATTGCAGAATGCAGCGAAAACTTCTGTATTGCATTAATTGCAGAATGAAGTTATAACTATTGCCTTATTGCAGAATGCAGCGATAACTGTTGCATTACGTTAATTGCAGAAAGAAACGATTATGATTGCATCATGTTAATTGCAGACTGCAGTGAAGAATATTGTACTAAATTGATTGCAGAATGCAGCGATGAACAAACGCATTACATTAATTGCAGAATGGAGCGAGAACTATTGCATTATTGCAGAATGAAGCTATTGCAATTGTATTATTGTAGAATGCAGTGATAACTATTGCATTACATTAATTTCGGAATGCATCGATAACTGTTGAATTACACTAATTGTAAAATGCAGCGATAACTACCGTGCCACGTGCATCAGACTGCAACGCTAACATTTCACGGCCCTCTTTCCATAGTAATGGTAATTAATGCTTCTTGTTCGTCACAAACTATCTATTGCGCTAGGTTCTTTTTAGAGCGTTACAATCACACCATTCTCATTGCCGGATGCAGCTCTGTCTCACCAAGTTCGTTGCACAAAGTAAGGGTTTCATTTACACCAGATTCGTTGCAGAGTATAATTTTACGTTTTTGCCGTGTTTTGCTCATTATAACGATATTTTTACGTCACGTTCTTTGCAGAGTGTGACGCTATCTCACGACGTTCCTTGCAGTATATAAAACTAATAATTTTGCTCGGCGTTCAGTGCTGAGTGAAGCACTTAAGACTACCTTACGTTCTCTGCGGAATGTAGCGCTAGCAATTGCGCTACTTTCATTGCTGAGTAAAGCGCTGACTCTTATCCCACGTTCTTTCCAGTGTGTAATGCTAAACATTGCACCGCATTTATTATATAATATGATATAGTGCAAATTTTGCGCAACATATATGGCTGTGTATAGCGCTTGTTACTGCGTTACGTTCTTTGCAGGATACAAAATTGTTATGATAATAAAGTAGACCCATTATCATCATCACTGTCCGAGGAATTAATTACACTAAGTAAATTGACGCTAGTTAATTGCTATTATAATACGTATTTACTTGGTTAATAGGGCAAGTGCGTTAGTTTTCAATATTTACATGTTTCCGTATGCGTGTGTCATTTTATTCCATAATTTTTTGAAGAAGAACAATGTGAAAATTTCATGATAAAAGTATATAATGTTTGAAGCGGCGTTTTGAGCCTTTATATTTTAATTTTATTCTGAGCCAAAAAGTGACCTTTCGAGCGACAAATTTGCGAACGTCCTCAAGCGAAAGAACGGAAGAAAGAGCGGGGCAAAAGAAAGACGGACATCAGCAGAAAAGGGGGAATTCCAGCATTCCCTTTCATCATGGAAGTCCAAACAGAGCCATTACCTTTTCGCGCTTCTGTCATTTTCCTTCTGTTTCTGCTGCAAGCATGGTGGCTGGCTGGCCGGCCTTATTTTGGACGTGAGTGCCAGCGGAAAAGGGGCTTTAGCCGTTGCTGCAGCAACAGCAGAGAACAACAAGAGCAAGAGCAAGAGAGAGGGAAAAGGGGAAAAAAGAGGAAGAGAGAGAGAGAGAGAGAGAGAGAGAGAGAGAGAGAGAGAGAGAGAGAGCAGTTATCCCAACACCAATAGCACTAGCAAGGGGCAACAGCAGCTGAGGCAGCACAGTAGTTGAGGC
The DNA here is from genome assembly GCF_040412425.1 of Macrobrachium rosenbergii. Classification (NCBI taxonomy): domain Eukaryota; kingdom Metazoa; phylum Arthropoda; class Malacostraca; order Decapoda; family Palaemonidae; genus Macrobrachium; species Macrobrachium rosenbergii. The sequence goes on along the minus strand of NC_089763.1, from coordinate 13,729,617 downwards.
TCAATACATAAGTGAAACCTCCCTTTAACCTTTAAGGAGCCGAGACACTGAGTTTCCTGCGGAGGGCGCTCACATGTCCACCACTTTCCTTCTCTCCACACCCGCACCCACACCCACACCCCCACACTATCCCCAACCATGTCCATCCACCACCTAACAGCATAGACCACCCCCTTGGCCCTGAATCCCCCCCTTGTCCACCAATACCCTTGCCGTCCCCCTTGACCTCCCCGGGACCACCACCACCTCTTCTCAGGCCGGTACACGCTCTTTTCCACCCGGATTTGCTCTGGTCGTTGGTGTTCCGAACGTTTTGGCTTCTTGTATGAATACTTCTTTGCTCTCTCTCTCTCTCTCTCTCTCTCTCTCTCTTGGCAAAAGATTGTAATATGCTCAAGAAAGATAACAGTACAAGGTAGAATGGCTCACATACGCTTGCATGAGATACAGATCAAAGGAAAATGTGTCGGAAATATCAGTGAGAACTTTTTGCTTATTACAAGTAATTCTGGAAATAGCAGAAAAAATGAAAATAATTCCAAAGATAAAAATAATTCTCTAAATAACAAAGTGAAGGAAAGAACGAATATGATAACCTTCATGTTCGCTTTATGCTTGTGCTTTCTTAAGTAATATGCACATTGCTTGACATGTGTTTTTAGTGTCCTAATACATGAAGTATATTGGGAATGGACCTGGAGATTTCTGTAATGATGATGTACTGTTATTCTTTTTTATCATGATATTACCACACTGAGAATTTCTTGTTTAAAGTTCATGTTGTTATTCTTTAACTAGTTCTTCTCCGCACCTTGACCTTGATATAGACAAAACCGCGAAAATTCCAGAGCACCAGCTGTGTCACTGCACACCCCTTCCCTCTTACCAAAAAGACCATTTCCCCTCCCCTTAGAAAAAGCACTCCGACCATCAAAAGAGTATGATTAATTATTTTTCTTGGTTAACATTCCTTGATTTGTAAACTAGACCACCTGGACCAGGTGGTTTCCATTCGCCTAAATAGTTAATTAACATTATTCTAAAGGTGTAATATAAAGATTTTCCCAAGTCTGGTTGACATCGTTAAAAGTAAATGTCCATAAAAATTTGGATGTGGAGAATTCAGAAAATGGTCCGCTGGGTTATTCAATAAAATTTCCAGATTATTTTTTTTATATTGTGGTTGGTATTATTAGCCACACTTGTATATTCATGTCTGATTTCTTTCTTTGTAGGAGTAGAAATTGCATCGTTATTGTTTATTCGTTGCAACAGTTCCTTCCCTTCAACCAGGAAAACCGATACGATAATAAAAAAAAAAAGATTAAAACTGTTTGCTCTCCTCTCGGCCACAGTGAGTCTCTATCCGTTGAAGACGAACTCTACGACGAGTGTTCTTCCAAAGCACTCGATAGAATTTACAAAGGGCTGCTTTAACAAAGCTTCCTGCTTGTGCCCTGAATCCTCTCCCCTGTTTTCCTGTCCCCACTTCATATCTGTTGTAGATGACAGCTCAACAACTGTTCGCTTCGCCTTGTCTAGTGGTATTTTGACAAGTCCTGTTCTTTCAGTAACTTACTGTATATTATAATTTTTCATATTTATTTGTCTGTGCACCTGAACTCCAGGAGGAAAGGTGTGGGGGCGAGTTAGCGAGTTAGCCATTCTACCTTGGGCCTCGTAGTCATCCTTAATCATTAAATACTTTGATTTTCGAGCTTAGGGGAATGGGGAGCCCGAAATTTATCCAGGGTCAGAAACGCCAAGCCTTCATTTTCGTCACTCGTTCATATTAGTCACGTTTCTAAGCTTCGTAATATTTCAACATCATTCGTCCCAGTTTATATTTCGCATATTTTGAGTTGTTGTTTGTAACTGCAGAACTGCTTTTTCCCCGTCTACTCCGTACATCTTTCAGAGCTCGACTTTTAAATGTTTTGTTTTTTAATCATCGGGAAATGTGCTCCTCTTCCTTTTTTGGCTTCTGGAAGTCGTACAGCTTCACACGCGCGCACAGAAAACATTGACTTAGTGAATTAAATATAGAATTTAGACCAAAGACCAAGCGCTGAAACGGAAATTGAGAGTAAAAGGTTTGAAAAGGTGTAACAGGAAGAAAACCTCGGCAGTTGAATCATGAATCAATTGTTAGGAGAGGGTGGTGCAAGATGGAAGAAATAGAATATGGAAAGAGGTACAGCAAAAGGAACGAGAAAGGAGTTGCAGCTAGCCGAAGGAACGCTGCAAAGAACTGGCATAACGCCACATAGCACGCATGAGGTACTGACTGCACTACCATCAATACGGGGTCATTGACTTAGTGCCCCTGCGTTAGTTCCTGGGGTGACATCGATTTCTTCCACGCTTACATTTACACTTTCTTTCTCTGATAATTCGCTTAATGAGGTCCATAAAGATTCACCTCTTTTCCACGAGAATCGAGCGATGATAACGAAGATCATAATGAAAGCTTTAACGAGATTTAAACCTCGCCAATTAACAACCCATTATGAGCATTTATTAATCACTGCCACTGGGTAATTTCGGCGTTTCTCGTAAAAAAGAGAGTGATTAAAAAGCTCATTACTACTCCTATTTCCATCTCTGATGAATTGGTCTGTCCTGTTTTCTTCTTTCTTCTTCTTCTTCTTCTTCTTCTTCTTCTTCTTCTTCACTACGTACAAAGAAGCTTGTGTTTTTGTCCTTATTTTTAATCCCTCCTCCTCCTCCTCCTCCTCCTCCTCCTCCTCCTCCTCCCTCCTCCTCCTCCTCCCTCCTTCTCTTCTTCTTCTTCTTCATCTTCTTCTTCTACGTATGAAATAGCTTGTGTTTTTGTCCTTATTTTTAATCCTCCTCCTCCTCCTCCTCCTCCTCCTCCCTCCTCCTCCTCCTCCTCCTCCTCCTCCTCCTCCTCCTCCCCTCCTCCTCCTCCTCCTTCTTTTACGGTGAGTACTTGTTGGCTTGTGTTTGCTGATTCGTCATAATCTCCGAAGAAAATGTTAACGTATTTTTATGGTCGTTGAGCGACGCCATTATCCCCGATATGATCGGTTAGTTCATCATTTCGCTTCAGGTCTTGAATAACCTTTACATCTCCACTCAGTTCAACGGCGCTTTTTTTTTTTTTTGTATATTCCGTCTAGTAATGATTATGGGGATTGTGAAGGGAAGTAAAAGAAAACTGGCATTTAGCGATTAGCGAGATACTGATGAAAAGAAGAGATTTTGGTTGTATTTAGGGGCTGGGAGATAGTGGCTTTGATGTGAGTATATATATATATAATTTATATAATTATATATTATATATATATACATATATATACATATATATATATATATATATATATATATATATATATATATATATATATATATATATATATATATATATATATATATATATATATATATATATAGGGATCTCTTCTTAGGTGCAATGACCCAACTAATATTTCTTCGGGGTCATTATCTTTAAGTGATATTTTACAGTTTGTGTTTATGTTTTTACAGTCATCCCTAACGGGCTTGTACTAAACACACCGCAAAGGTGATACATACTGGTTAAAAACCCTTGGTCACTATCTAGAAAGATCCATACATATATATATATATATATATATATA
>NC_089763.1:13668494-13718494 GCF_040412425.1 Macrobrachium rosenbergii | reverse complement strand
TTAGATATTGGTGCTTTCATTTATATACTTATTTATTTACTTTGGTAAATCTCCAAGTAAAGCTGGGGATTCTCATACGAAGCAGCATAAGAAAAGTATTCAATTAAACATTTTTGGCCTGACAACAGCAGTTGTAATAACACATTATATCTTCTCTTATTAATTAATGAGGTTGCGCGCTCAGTTTTATTACATTCCCTCTCTCTCTCTCTCTCTCTCTCTCTCTCTCTCTCTCTCTCTCTCTCTCTCTCTCTCTCTCTCTCTCTCTCTCTCTCAAATCAACAATGAAGATAGGCAGGATATGTATGTATATATATATATATATATATATATATATATATATATATATATATATATATATATATATATATATATATATATATATATATATATATATATTATATATTATATATATATATATATATATATATATATTATACAACTATGCATGAAGTTTTTTATGTGTTTTATGTTTGCTTTTCTGTTTTCACGTCCTTTCCCCAAAAAATGACAGACTGTACAGTAACGTTCGTGGAAGTGAAATTAAACTATGATTTTCTCCAGCTAATCAGCGCTCTTTGTTTCTTTGATTCAAAGGATGAAAGATGAAGAGAGGTTTTCCAATAAAGGTAACTCATAGGTATGAGATTAAAGTTTTGTTCGGACAGACAGACAGACAGACAGACGGCGATCTGAGCTATGTTAGATGGAATTTCGTCATTCCAAAGAATTATTTCAAAATCTGTAATTCGCGAGACATAACTGAGAGAGAATTCCACCCGACTTTATTCGGTGAACTTAGCGTTTAATAACGAAAATTAGTAGGATGAATTTTCCCCAACTCTCTAAGAGAAGTGCTGTAGATTAAAGCAGTATGATGGCGCGGAAATGACCTGAATTACATTCACCCGTCATAATGGAAAAGAGATGTGATGTCACATGGATTACATTTCGTTCAGTAAATATTTTACCCTTATCTTTTATCTGCATAAAAGAAAAAAAACCATGGTAGTAGTGGGATTAAGAACGAGCCATAGTGGTGATAGATAGAAAGACGAAGAAGAGAAGGAAATAGGCCGAAGAAATGGAAGATTTTACAGAAGCCTCTTCAATATTGAACGCCAGGGATGCTTTATAGGCAGCCCTGTCGGTCTCTCTCGATAAATAATTACCGTGATGGACGCGAGCTGCTTTTACCACCCAAGAAAATTCACGCTTTTTCAGTGGAACAGTCTTTATTTAGTTTTCATAATGGTTATTTGTCGTCCTACTTCCTTATGTAGACTGAAGAGGTATATATCTTGTCTTGTCACCGCATTACCTGTAAGTGTTGATTATATATAGTTTCCAATTATCCTTTAAACAAACATTTCAATTTCTGAATTTTCCTAGACTTTCACATCAAAATCACATTATATCCTTTCACCGACCTTTGATTTATGAGGTCATTGATTCTTTCAATATTATATTTTTTTTTAAATTTCGCTATTTCACAATGGTGAGAGGTGGCAATATTCAGGAGAGTCATATCTTACCGATTATAAAGTGAATTCCATAGATTAAGCAAATGACAATGGGCAGTCGAAGGACGCGTTCCTAAGGACTTCAGGTCCACCGCAGTTCACGAAGCTGCTCTGACATCACGGAAGAATACCAGTCTTTCGGAACTTATTTCCATCCCCCAAAACGTAGGTAGAATAGTTAGAATGAAATAAGCTAAACATTTACACAGACACATACATACACGCACGCACTCACGCATATATGTATGTATGTATGTACAGAGTTTTACATTAGGGACTCATCATAGGATAAATATCAAGTAAAAGATGAAAGTGATCCCGCCAAAAAAAAACCTCTCGAGAGGTGGTAACGTTCAATGAAAATCCCCCGAGTCTTCACCGACGCTCTAAAAAGGAGCATTAAAGCTAGAATGTCGTAGAGAATATCCATTTAATGACCCTTAAATGCCGCCGCACGAGAGGAATTCTAAATGGACTCTGTATTCCGGTGACTGGTTATCGGTCGTGCAAATTCAATTCGTGTTTACCAAGAGGCTGTACTTACACAGTATTTGCTGCGCCACCCTACTTTCATAATAGCCCCTTTCCCTATCACTCCCCCTTCCCCTGTCAGTGTTGTCGCTTGATATTTGGATTGTCTCCGTTAATTTTTACATTATCGAAATTGCAGTCCATTGCTTAACCCGCTGTTTCTGTAGGAGGGTTTGGAATTCAGCTGTGGAAACGGTAAAAGTAACCAGTGAGGTCGGCAGGTTTAAGTTACCCAAGAAATACTTCAACATGACAGATATCTTAATGACAGAATTTTTATTTCTTCATATGGGTTTCACCAAAATTCGTGAAGCATTCCTTTTAGCCCCGTGGCTCTATAATAAATTAGAATTTCAGACCCTTACATTAATGAGATTTCCAGACCTTGAAGCAAAATAAGACTTTTGGGAGCCATCATAGCAAATGTAAATGTGCGCAAGCAACTGCACGCAAGCTAAAAGGCCTCAGTTTGTCAAAAAAATAAAGTAGAAAACTATGCTCCCAGAAAACCTGGTAAGTTGCCCCTTTTAGAGGCATACACTGCACGCGGCAAAGGTTCTTTGGTGAACGATAAAAAGGACACGGAACCGGAACCGAATTTTCTAGAATTTTATCGTATTTTTTTTTTTATTTAAATGGACACCCCCCAACACACACACACCATATACAGTATATATATATATATATATATATATATATATATATATATATATATATATATGTATGTATGTATGTATGTATATATGTATATATTTAACGCTTATATGTATATACATAGATACATATTTTCACATTTCTAGATATATTTACTAATTAGTATTTCTTTACTTATGTTTCTTACATGTGTAATCATCCTATCTAACGTGTTATGTGCAGCAGAAAAAATAATCTGCGGGGAAACTTTGGGTAGAGAAGAATGAAGGGAAATCTGATCATGCTTTTTATGGAACCTCTTCTGGGGTCCTTGCCATAAAAGGTCTCATAACCATTTCATAGTCTCTCGCCGTCCAGGCATTATCATCTCCATAGGAGATTAATTGGGTCGAGTTTTTCTTGATTTCTTATTTTTTTCCTTTTTCTGTCCAAAAAGCTCCAGAAGTGGGCTTCATTTGCTTTCTTCCTAGCTACCAATGGGCTTTTATATATATATATATATATATATATATATATATATATATATACATATATATATATATATATATATATATATATATATATATATATATATAATATAATATATGATTATTATCACTTTTGTACGTGATTCATTTGTCACACATTGCCACAGGTGAAAATAAAGAACGGTCCTGACCAGTTTTTGACTTTATTTCCAAGTCAGTGGCTTGGAAATAAAGTCGAAACCGGTCAGGACCTACACACCTTCTCTTATTTTTCACCTGTGTAATGTGATATGTAATATATATATATATATATATATATATATATATATATATATATATATATATATATATATATATATATTACATACAGAATATTATCCTTTTAAATGGATCTTTGATGTAATGATCATCAAATTAGTGGGATGAACACGAACGGCACGTCTTATATTTTTGCCTTTTGTTACTGATATTTATTTAGATGCTAGCTCCCGGGTTATGAAAAATGTGATAGTATTAGGAAGCTGTGGGAGAGTTCCGCCTAGGTCTGGACAACATCTAGTTTAAGCGGAGAGTCAGCCATAAACTATTTTTTGTTTTGACTTGTACAAAAGTATATGATAAACATTACATTTCATTACAAAGAGCCTGGACTGCTAATTCTACTGATATTACTTCCTACATTTCTCTCCCAAGATCTTTGACACTAGTCCGCATCCACTCCCTGGTCACACGGCAGTGCCAGTGGTGCAGTGTGGAAGGAAGTTGGTAACCCAACATGCCATTTAATTTAGATTATATATGCATATATATATATATATATATATATATATATATATATATATATATATATATATATATATATTATATATATTATATATATATATATATATATGTATATATATGTATATATATATATATATAATATATAAATAAATATATATACACAGTATATATATATATATATATATATATATATATATATATATATATATATATATATAGTTATTATATATATATATATATATATATATATTTATATTTGTTTCTGTATATTGTTTGCGTGTGCTTGCTCGTATGTGTGTGCATGGAGAGAGAGAGAGAGAGAGAGAGAGAGAGAGAGAGAGAGAGAGAGAGAGAGCGAAAAATGGAGAAAAATTAAGAGACTATGTTCTTCTGAGCGCTGTAGTGAAAGTGTATGAAACGAAGAAAATGACGGATAAGAAAAGAGGGAAATAGGAGAAGTGGGAAGTGAAGGAAAACGAGGAGGAAGCGTGTGGCACGAAGAGGCCGAGATGACGTCCCGCTTCCACCCTTGTACTGTAATAAAGGGAATGGCCTACATGCTTTCTGTTACTCGACCTGTACCCGTTCAGCAGCGCCATGTGTCTACAATTGAGAGATAAACTGTCTAGTGCACGACAGAGAGAGAGAGAGAGAGAGAGAGAGAGAGAGAGAGAGAGAGAGAGAGAGAGAGTCTTGCCAGCTTGTATTTGGATATTCAGTCCGAGGCTCCGTGCGCCATTTTTGGAACGATATAGGCTTACCGGAATTAGTTTCTTGTCCATTGTAACTAGGTGCAATAAAGCACCATAAAAACTCTTTGTTTGCAAGCTTGCTTGCGTTCTGTTTTTTGTGGTATGGAGGTACTGTACTTTCTCTGTGCGTAAAATTGTGTAGATTCATGAAAGTCGAGTCCGGTAAACGGGTAATTGGATTCATTTCTTTACCCCTTGTTTATGTTGTCAGTGGCGGACTTACGGAAACAATATCCCGGACTCTTTGAAACTGACGATGCAGATTTCCCTTCCTAAAACAAGGTCCATTTTTCTTCAAAGTTCTAATTAAGACTGATAATGTATTTGCCTTGAAAAAGTTAATGACCCAGACATGGAATGTAGGAGTGATAGCAGTTGGTTTGGCGTTCTCTTTGGTGGGCACCTACATAAATGGGATTTATTCTTTCAATATTCGCTTTTATGAACATTTTTCAGTTATATTTGAAATGCAGCAAAGACACGTAGAATTGATTTCCATTAAACTTGTGTCTTGAAACACTTGAGGGATCTACAGCTTAAAACTGAAATATCAGGAAAAGCTGTAACGTTAAGAATTGAGTTAGATGAAAACTAAATAACTGGCTTCTTTAGAACTACAGGCAGCTATAATACAGTATACTTGTTGAAGTGACGAGTCAGCTCTAACAAATGACACTGGACATGGCACATGTACCCTCCATTTTATTTCTGTCCTGAAATTCCAAACATTCTCTTATTATTGTTAACATCGTTTCGAGAATTCATTATCCCAATCATCCAAGTTGAGTAATATGAAAACATAGAAATAATAATCAAACAAATAAATATGATTTATATATATTATACATATACATAGAGAGATAGATAGATGATAGCATGTAAGATATGGAATATGCTAAAGATCATAAATTAACGGTAATAAAATACTCTTAACCAGAACAAAAAGAAAACACGTATTCATTAAAACGGGCAGCTAGCATAGTTATCACGAACTATATGGTGATAAGCAAAAGAACAGTAAAGGAAATTAAACTAAGACCAAATTACTTGAAACACTTGAAACAGGTGAGATATTGTCTAATGAACAATGGAATAAGAAGTGAAATACCACTAAGTTCTAGTTGCATTCTTCTTTTGCAAAAAGACTCCGTAGTGAGAAAGTCCAGTTTGTCTGTTGCGTTATACAGGATTTTGAAGTTTTGGTGAAGAAGACTCTGGTCTCGCTAGTGAGAGCGATATCTCATAGCTGAGGGAGGTGGATTTTTGAAGTTGCGGCCTTGTTCTGTTCGTTTTTACTAATAAATTCACCATTGGCTCTTACCTAAGTGAGAAAGAATTCCTACCAGAAGGCTTATCTTTACGTGTTGTTTTTCAGTATATTCCTCCTGTCTGTAATTATTTGTAACACAGAATTGCTAAACAAATGGGGAGAAGTATCAGACAGGACCACCACTCACAAAACTATCAAGAGATCATTCTCACCAGCAGCACCATAGTTATACCAAGATTTCAAAAGCCTGTGTAGAGCAGTAGACAAAGTGGACATTCCCAACATAGAATCTCTTGGTATCAGAAAATTGAAACCAGAACCAAGTGGTAACATACTGTCTAGTAAGCTGTTCAATAGACGGTATCTCAACCACTTCGAGAGTTGCAATTACTTGGGTCTTTTTCTAGTTCCTTTCATTGTCTTTATGTTTACTCCATCATTTCATTGTTATTAAGCTAACTGCCCATTTGGATGAATATGTTTATTTTCTTTTTGTTTAGTTTAAATGCATTTTATTGCAGACTTTACTGCGGTAAATAAATGATCCGTGTCATATTTTATAACATACTGGTATCTGTGTGTATATATATATATATATATATATATATATATATATATATATATATATATATATATATATATATATATATATATATATATATATATTATATATATATATGTGTGTGTATGTATACAATATATACACACACATATATATATATATATATATATATATATGCAGTATATATATACATACATACATATACTGTATATATATGTATATTTATTTATACACACACCAGTGCGACTGAAGATGGGATAGATAAGCCCAGAAATGTTGCTAGTAATAATAAAAAGAATGTCACGGGTTTTAACTCATGTTCTTATTACTGCATATAATTAAATATCCAAAGGCAAGAAATATTGTTAACATTTTGGTTTCCAATCGGTTGAGTGATGAAGAACACTCCCTTTGGAAGTGAAGATTGGAGATCGTAGTGTTGACGAATCACCGTAAGGCAAATGAATGAGAGGAGGCAGTGGACAACATAACAGTTCACTAAGACGAATGAAGATGCAAATGAAGAAAGAGAACGTTGTGGACAGGCGTTGAGAAGGAAAAGCAGCAGACATTGGGCTGTTGGCAAGAGCGAATAACGAGGAAACATTAAAAACCTCTAAATGCATCGACAAAAGCTGTCTGACTGACATGGAGGTTTCTGGAGGAAAACGCTAACAGCGATAGCAGCGTAAGCTCGAACTTTTGCCATGCCCGTAGCATGTTAGTCGTTTCGTTAAATTTACCTGAATTATTTCAAAAATTCTGCAATATTTAATAATATCTTTGAAATTCATGCAGGTCATATGAGGGAATCGTCAGTACAGTGTCGTGGATATGCTAGTGATTAAGATACATATCCTAGCTAATTTTGGAGGGAAAGAGTAATTAAGATATCAAAGTAAGCTAAACAGACTTAATAATAACGTTTCATCTCATATTAGCTCTTACATATTAATGTGGGGATAACAAAAGCTAAACAGTAATAGTAGACGTAGTAGTAGTAATAGTAGGAGTTGTAGTAGTAGTACTAATAGCATTAATGTTGGCTATGGTCATAAATATAAAAAAAAAAGCTGTATTATACATCACTGGTACTTGTCAGCTTAGCCGATGCCATCAGCGTAATGAAAAATGTCGAATGAACGAGAGGAAGGAGAAAGGACGAGCAATAAATTGCATTAGGAATAGTCAAGACAGCAACAAAAAGGCTTCTCCGTAACCTTAGAGTAAACTAGTTTTGAGAAACTTTTTCCATTATGAGATTAAGAGGTGCCCATCACATACCTCCATAACCAAAATTGTATAGCACCATCTAGGCTCTCTCTCTCTCTCTCTCTCTCTCTCTCTCTCTCTCTCTCTCTCTCTCTCTCTCTCTCTCTCTCTCAGAGTTTGGTGGAAGACTGAGTGAAAATTTAAGGTTATTGTATTATAAGTTTAATCAGTTTTCAGTCTACGGAGCCCATAAGATTTTAGTTGGATGTTTGCATTTTAAATTTAGATAGACAAGCATTATAAATTATCTTAACAATTACGGATAGCGGATTTTAAATAGGCACACAAAAATTTATGATTTACTGCACCATTTGCACAAACAAATACAGAAACAAACGCTCACACACACATGTGTATATATATATATATATATATATATATATATATATATATATATATATATATATATATATATATATATATATATATATATACATATACTGATATTATATGTATATATATATATATATATATATATATATATATATATATATATATATATATATATATACATACATATACATACACGTATACGTACAGAACACGCACAAACATACGTCATCCCATGAATCTAACAATAAAAAAAAAACACTCACTCTTCTGGATTTCCAAAATTGTTAGAAAAAGAGCTGGGAATAAAAATACGGAAAAGGCTAGGCCTGACAATCTTAATATAGCGCAAAAACTTTACAATTTTGTTACAGACCTCACAGGAACACTCGCGCCTTTAACCGTGATAATAAAGGTTGAGTTTTTTCCCTCTCTTTTTTAGTTAGGTTCTTTTCTTTTCCTTTTTCATTCCTCCTTGGAATTTAGAGGTTTCGGAGCTGGGGCAAAATGCATTCGGGTTATATTACAGGAAATGTGTTGGTTTTGAGGCTGAAGTTTTACGCTTAACGAAAGGAAACTGAATCTTGAATGGTTCAGTATTTCAGCTCATGCAAGCTTTTAGCTCATACGTTACGTACTTACATAGAGAGGATTTATTTATTATTTTTAAGCTGAGTATTTGGCAAACATTACAGCCCGAGTGAAAGATGTGTGTCCAGTGAGTAAATGAAGAGGCGATGAGGAGAGAGAAAGTGACGGAATTTAATGTCGCATGGCGAGAATAAAAGACAGAAGACAGGAGGTCCGTTTGCAGTTCCACTAATTAACGTAAATGTTTGCGAAAACTCACCCTTTGGATGACAAGTACGAGACAGTCGGTTAGAAGAACGGGAAAGCCCAGTGACGGCTGTCTGCAACAACGGTTTCGTGCGAAGGCATGCGCAAGAATAGAATAGATTAGAGCGGAATGAAGCAGAAGAAAATCAAACAAAAAAGGATAATGAAAAAAAAGACCCATTATGGGATTTGGGAGACCGACTGGAGGACAGACAGGGGGGTATTAGACAGAATGATGAAAGCTCTTAGGAGAGGATATTGTCAAGAGCATTAAAAGGAAAAGACAGAGAATGGGAAACTGATGTTACGCAAGATATTATATTGAAACTACAAACGATTCATTCTGATGCAGAAAGAAGAGGAGCTGGCGACCTTTCATGCTTTAAATAGAACAACAAACGTATAAACTGCTATTTTAATAAAAAAGAAGAGGGGAAGTGAGCTAGTATAAATATTCGGCTGAGAGAGAGAGAGAGAGAGAGAGAGAGTATTCAGCGGAATAATTATTCAGGAGAAGTTAATATATATATATATATATATATATATATATATATATATATATATATATATATATATATATATATATATATATATATATATATATATATATATATATATATATGAGAGAGAGAGTATCCAACGGAGATAATTATTCAGGAAAGTTACAAGATTCCCAGGACTAGATGTCCTCATCGTCTGGTAGCTACCAGACGATGATGAAGACGACGAGGACGGTTAGTCCTGGAAAGCTTGCAACTTTTCCTGGATGAATATCTCCGCTAGATACCATCCGGTTTAAATAGGGTCCTATTATTAATTGTATTAACGCAAGGAACAATTTGTATGCGGTAAAGTTTAATGTTATGTTTACATACAGTTTATATATATACATATATGTTTATGTGTTTGCGAGTGTGTATGTATGTAAAGCTTTTTGCCAGAATTGATAAACGTGGAGGCCAAGGTTTGGTTAACTTGTGACCTTTCGCTGATATGCAGGAACAGGGAGGACACTTTTATCCGAGTGCTTTCGTGAGCACCAGAGAAAGAATGTTTGTTATGATAATTGAATCAGCCTGTTGTGAGATTATTACGAGGGGAGTAGAGACAGTTACTCTCAGTGATTCACTGGGTTTCTTTTTTGAAGATTGCTTTTTCCTTTTTTTTATTCATTCATTCAGTCTTATTGGATTCATACTTTCCGTCACTCACATAATTTCCCCTAAAGTGTTATCTGCATTCAGGGACGTATTGATATTCATCGTGGTATTCAGAGAATGTCGAGAATACTTGTATTTTGGAGAGGTTGTTTTGCTGTACGATAAATTCTTGTGAAAAACGACGCAAATGTAGAAATCTTGCTTAAGAGAAATGCTTTCACAAAACTTATCCTCTCGAGAAGAGATGCATTTGAAAAGCAAGACAATAATATTTCATCGGAGGAGAAAGGAATCAATATAACGTTTAAACAACTAACTATCTCCCTCATTCCTCCTTCCCTCCTTCCTCAGGGAACCCCTCTTCTCCCCCACCCCCGCCCCCGCCCACAGCCCCCTGTAAACACTTGTCTTAAAACAAAGTGTGAATTTCGCCGGAAAATTCAGTCTGTTTACTCAAACAAAAGACGAATATAACTTGTTTCTTAAGTTTCAATAGTGCGTTGCCGGTGAGGTATTTTTAGGTTAATTTTCTTCACTCCTACTGGACACGCTCATTGTATCTGGTTGGTGCTTTCTCTTATAACGCTATTCTTCAGTTTCGTCTCTTTCTTTCGTTCGTGCTGACGCATCATGAGCTCGGTAGAACAGATACCTTTGTTCAGCGGAGCAGACTCTCCCCTCATGCAAGGAAAGCAAGCTGCTCTACTGTCAATGCTTTGACGTGTATTCTTCTTCACGAGTCGGAAAGAGGACGATTGCGTAAAGCTTGCAAACTATTCCTAGTGTAAACTTAAGGTCTGCTCTGTCGACTGCAGTTACGATTCACACACACACACATATGTATGTATGTATGTATGAATGTATATAAACATATTTATATATCTATCTATCTATCTATCTCTCTATATATAATTACATATATATGTTTGTATGTATATATACATATATCCGTATCTATCTATGTATGAATATATCTGTCTTTCTATCTAGCTATCTATTATCCATCTATCTATATATAAACCACTGGAAAATGAAGGACTGATACTCAGTAGTAGAAATTTACAAAATGTATACAAAGAGGACAATACAAACGAACAGACAGGCCTCTGGATACCAGAAATTAGCACCTGACGGGTGCCGCTGGGTGGCTGAGGTCAGGTATTCCTTTAAAAAATCTCGTATATATATGAAATTTTTATCACACCGTGATTTATATACAATCATGAAGCTACAAATGCCTCTCTTGATGGCTCAATGGTTTACGTCAACTGGAGTCGCTGAATAGGCTATCGTCGCGGGTTCGTGTCCCGACGATTCCAATTCATTTATCACTTATATAAATTCCCCCTTCGGCGACAATTCTCCAACGGAGATATACCGAGGTAGCGTGAATTTCGATATTAAGCTTGACATTTGTAGCTTCATGATTGTATATATATATATATATATATATATATATATATATATATATATATATATATATATGTATGTATGTATGTATAATACTCTCAAAATTTTGGCATGGCAATGGGTAACCCTTTGTCCCCAATATCAAGTAATTTGTATATGGAATTTTGTTAAAGCAAACGATTAAACAATCATTCCACGCAATATAGTGTGGCTCAGGTATGTTGATGACAATATGTTTGGCCAGATAACGAAAATGTAAATAACGTCTTTGTTAAATCAATATAATTCACTATGGAAATGGAAAAGGTTGGTTGCCTACCCTATCCACAGAACTAGCACAGTAAAGGGTTTAAATAGAGTGTGTACAGAAAATCCACCAATATTTCTGCCTATGTTCATTTTCAGTTTTCTGAAAAGTGGACCGTTGTGCCGGCTTTGTTTGTCCTTCCGCACTTGTCTACGTCCGCACTTTTTTCTGTCCGCCCTCAGGTCTTAAAAACTACTGAGGCTAGAGGGCTGCAAATTGTTATGTTGATCATCCACCCTCCAGTCATCAAACATACCGAATTGCAGCCCTGTAGCCTCTGTAGTTTTTATTTTATTTAAGAATAAAATTATCCATAATCGTGCTTCTGGCAACGATATAGGCTGAGGCCACCACCAGGCCGTAGTTGAAATTACATGGGCCGTGGCTCATACCCGGCACTATACCAAGACCACCGAAAGATAGATCTATTTTTGGTAGGTGTGATTGTCAACTGTAAAGCGGCTGTACAGAAAGGTTCGATTGCCGAAGAAACTTCGGCGCATTTTTTACTGGTGAATATTGTCACAGCAATAAAGTGAAGAATGCATGTTTTGAATAACACTGAGTAAATATATATATTGCCTTGAATACGCTGATGATGAAATAGATACGGTTAGGAATATAGGCAAGAAATTGAAATTTCTGGCTGTATTAGACTGTATTAAAAGCTGCAAATAAGACATTTTATGTTAACAAAAAAGAAACTTATAACACACAAAACCTGCTTGTACTGCTATGCAATAATAACTTTCAAAGTTATTCCACATTTACTTAAGTATTTTGGAGCTGATGTAGCATTCAAGAACAATAAATACAGTGAAACAAATACTTATAAGAAATCGCCCGACAGTACTAAAGGATGTGTGTACTAGATTCCATGTAATTTTGTGTTAACTTTTTTTATTGGTCATACTGGAAAACATTGGAAAAGAGAATAGAACAGCATAAAAGATTTTCAAGAAAGGGACAAGTGAACGGTGGGATTTTTGTATATGTTAGTGAAAACAATCATACAATCAACTGGGCAGGAGCAAAAGAGAGAGTTTATTCTAATAATGCACTGCAAAGAAACGTCATTGATTCTAGTTTTATAAAAGAAAGTTTCAGTAAAGAACCTGAATTAGTCATGTCTTGTGTCAACATGATCCATTAATCTCAGAAGAAATATGCAGAGTTTAATTTTAAGGAAAGTACTTGAAAGACGGCGATAAGGGAAGCCGGGTTGTCTGAGGATTTGTAGAATCTGACCTGTCACTAATGAGGTAGGATTCCGCCTGCAAACATCTGTCAGGTGCAAATACTTGTTTTCCAACCGTTTGTATGTTCGTATGTACTATCCTGCTATCGTATATATTATGAGCGCCTACCACTTTGTGTCGGTTGTCTGAAGATGGATTAGTTAGCAATAAAACTGAAACCGGTCAGCATCTACGACCATGTTTCATTTCTTCCCCGTGTTTTGATATATAAAAATCACATGTAAGAGTGATTGTCAACGTAGTATATGTATGTATATATATATATATATATATATATATATATATATATATATATATATATATATATATATATTATATATATTTATGTATATTTATATATATAGATATATATTTATATATTTATATATATAGATATATATATATATATATATATATATATATATATATATATATATATATATATAGATATATAGATATATAGATATATATATATATATATATATATATATATATATATATATATATATATATATATATATAGATACACACACACACACACATATATATATATATATATATATATATATATATATATATATATATATATATATACTATATATATATATATATATATGCATGTAAAACTAGTACATATGCATTTTCAGTTAACTTTACAAACACATCCACATAGGCAGAGACAGGAAAATTATTCAGTGGTAATAGAAAAACAAAACTTTCTTCTTCGTTCATGTCCAAAACTTCTAAAAGTTCGCCTCGAAAATTTTTGGTGATGACAGAATTTTCATCAGCTTCTTTTGGGAGTTTTCTGGAGAATTCTGAGGAATTTTTTTTTCTTTCCTAGCAAAGATGGCACAACATATTTCTTCCCATGATTTTCAATTTCGGTCCAACGGAGAGGAAAATGTCAAATAACTTTTACGGCTAAATTGTTAACTTTATCAAATGCGGTCGTATTTGACTTACCTTGTCCGGAACTATGTTTGACTTAAGAAGGACAAAAATCAATGGAACTTTCTGAAGTCCATGAATGTATATGGAATACAAATTATAAATTCGAAATTTGATTTTAGAGTGATTGTCGTAGCCAGTGGGACTTTGATTCGGGAAAATCAGCGGATATTTCTTGCCCTGAAAAAAGTATATTTTATTAAATGTGAAACCGAAGCAGCGTATAATAGATTTCTTAGGACTTTAATCATTATCAGTTTTCAGAATGAAATTGGAAGATATGATTTGAAGGTAGACAGATATTAAATACTGAAAAGTTTTTCTAAGGAACTTCATCTGATTTTAAACTGGATCATCATATTAATCAAAGGACATTATCGGTAAATCTCTCTCTCTCTCTCTCTCTCTCTCTCTCTCTCTCTCTCTCTCTCTCTCTCTCTCTCTCTCTCTCTCTCTCCAAATTATATATATATGTGTGTATATATATATATATATATATATATATATATATATATATATATATATATATATATATATATATATATATATATATATATATTATATATATATATATATTATATATATATGTGTGTGTGTGTGGTTTGTGTCAAGTTTTATCAACTTTTCCTTGACTCTGTTTATTCCAGCTTTCGTTCGAGAAACAGTTCAGCAGTAATTATATTATACTATTTATAAATATCAGTATCACTTATTACATCAGTATCTTACCCTTTAACATAATGAAGTCAGTAATGTTTAAACTAATCAAGTACATTTGCTGGCATACAATTAGTGACATATCTGTACGCAAATAAAAGTGCGTGGTTATGTCTGGAATCGTTACATAAAATCACAGGCAAAAGAGTGATGAAATCACAAAAGGGGCAGTAAACCCAGCCACAGGAGACAGATATGGAGGTCAGGGGATACAAAGGAAGGGTCAGGGCTTAGGGCTTTTCTCCGCAACCTGATAAATCAGTATAGACCAATATGATACGCGTACTGAATAGGCTTCGGTTTGGACGAACCACCGCTGATGATGTGAAAATTAAGCAAGTGCGCCTGATTCCAGTACCAGCCGACGCTGACCCGGCCCAGGTTTTTGTTGAACATTATTCTAGTCTCCGCAATAGCAACAGCAACAATCGGAATGAGTTCCCCCGTATTATTCTCTACGACAAAGAAGAAAATAGAAGAAAAAAATTGCTACCCACAACGAAGCGTGACGTTTATATGAGCACGCTTCTGATGTATACATTTGCTGTGTCTTCAAATATTATTGCTTGAAGAAGTGCCAGTGTCTATCTCTTCAGGTATGGTTAGCGTTGTGCATATCATAATGGCCCTCGCTTTCTACGTATACTAATTGAGAAAAGACCCCTACTTCTACTTTTCGCTTTCATCATTATCAGGTTGCGGAGTAAACCCTACGCCCTACCCCTTCCTTTGTGTCCCCTGACCTCCTTATCTATCTCTTGTGGCTGGGCTTTACTACACCCTTTTGTGATTTCATCAATTTTTTTGCCTGTGATTTCAGTCCTTTTTTTTGTTGCAAAGGCAACGCCCTAGATCGAGAAAAATGTGGCAACAAAAGAATGGGGGTTATTTAGGTTTTAGATATAGTTTTCTTAGACCTATGTGGCTTCTCCGTGATTATGGTTAGTTCAGCTCGTTTGCGGCATAACAATAAAATTTATATATATATATATATTATATATATATATATATATATATATATATATATATATGTATATACCAATGTATGTATATATAGACATGTGTGTGAAAACATTCTAAATCGCGAAAACCAAAACCGCGTAGGTAAATTCAGCGCGTGTGATAATTTTTAATTAAGATTATTGGCATTAAGTCAGCCATCTTCTCCTGACAACACTTGCTATTCACACATAAAGAAAACGGCGTCTCTTCTATTATTGTGAGCAATCTGTGCCTGAGCATCAGGAAATTTGAATTTTGGCGGTTAATTTGAATGGCATACTGTAACTTTAAAATTTCGTTATTTCAAAAAACAGACCCCGAAAAGCACCCCTCTAGAATACGAGTTTTCAGAAAAGCTAAGTATAATGACTGTATCTTCTACCATTATTGCTCTACAGATATGTTAGGTCCCTCACCCACCTAGCTACCTACCCATCGCCTACCATATCCCCTGAACGCCAAAAGTCGATATCTGGATCTCCGGAACAGCTGAAGGGATTTCGATGAAATTTGGCACGATTAGAGACCTTAGTGGGAAACCTCTAAAGCCAAAGTTTCGTCTGGACTTTACTAATCGCCAAGTTCCTCGTTTGACGGGTCGGTATAGTTCTCGGCTAGCACTTTGCTGGACCCGCTTTCGAGTCTCCGGCCGATCAGTGAAGAATTAGGGGAATTTATTTCTGGTGATAGAAATCATTTCTCGCTATGATGTGGTTCGGATTCCACAATAAGCTGTAGGTCCCGTTGCTAGGTAACCAATTGGTTCTTAGCCACGTAAAGTAAGTCTAATCCTTCGGACCAGCCCTAGGACAGCTATTAACCAGCTGAGTGGTCTGGTTATACTTAACTTTACTAATCGCCAACTACTGTGGCAAACAGGGTTATAATAATATATCTATTTTGATTGAAGCATGCTGTGGGAATATGTTTATTATTTTTATAGCATTCTTTATTATGTTCATGAGCAGTGGAAACTGAAAGATCTAATAATGGTGAGAATATAATGTTTTGTAAAATATTTATGCTTTTACATTTATACATTTATACACTTACTTTCTCTCAGTCGTGAGTCCAATCATCAGTACATAGCATGATCAAAAGGTAGGTAGATAGTTCTCTGGAATTTCTAATATATGCTAATTATCCACAGTTTAATAATTCAGCCATAAGTAACATTCTTCATAAAGAATGACCGCACGATTTTGGTGTATCGCATATTCAGTACTTTATAAGGTTCCTGAGTTCAGTTTTCAGTGTATCATTGCAAAATTTTTCAGTGTATCATTGTAAAAACGAATAGATAACACAGTTATGACAAATTTTTTGAAGTGGTTAAATTACAAGATAATTTTTTATGAAGGATGTTCAGGAATGGTGCACTGAATATATTTTGCGCACTTGTGTTGGACGCAAAAAATAACATAAAAGTGGTACAAACTTCCTTTTTTACCTATCTGTGAATGCTATTGCAATTTATTTTATTACTCCTATAGGTACATGGATATCATCCTGTGAAAACCTTATAGTATGTCTTTGATCTGATCTTTTATTTTATCAAATACAGCCATGAGTGCTTGACTTGAGCATACGCGGTTACTCAAACTAAAATGAAAATGACGTCATGATTTAGTTACCATGAAAAACACGAACTTCTCCCAATAGTTATGTCGAATTTCTTGGATCAATTAACCGGTTTGTTTTTAAAGGACAAGTTTGTTATGACTTTTATTGCGAAACAACATTAGCATCATGTTGTCGTGCAGTGGCTTTGTGAAAGGTGCATGGAGGCTTGCACAACTCAATTTCGGTATCTTCAAAATAAGACTTGTTGAAGGTGCACCTTCTTCTGGAGATTAATCGATCTTATGGTGCACATCCTCTCCTTTAAATAGATTATCTATTGATCCAAATTCTGTTTCTTACATAAATCAGTCCGGTTAACGGTGCAAGTCCTGATTCTCAAGCAAATTAGTCGGTCTAACGATGCAAATCTTGTTTTTCGTTTAGATAAATTGACCTCGTGATGCAATTCATGTTTTATCGTGCCCAAGTCGACTTTACAAGGAAATAAATGGCGTTTGGTCGCAGAAATGGTTTAATCTTCACAGCAGTGTGTAAACAATCTCAATATTTTTACTTTCCAAGACCCCGACGGGTTTCGAGAGCATGTCCCCGTTTTCCCTCCAGGGGTTTGTATGACCTCGAAACATGTCGGTAACTTGACTCGACTTCACATATGGATAGCCAAGAAAATAACAGGGACTATAATCATAATAGTTTTATGCAAAAGCCTCCATAAAGTAAGAGCCAACCTACCCCTAATAACGCTAACATATCAACTGGTATTACTGGCAAATAATTATGGCTGGGAAGTGGTGTTGCCATCCGATTTCATACGAATGATCGTGTAAGTTCCTGATGGTTAAAGTTTTATTTCGAAGAATTATCGTGCAACATTAATACTGTGTGATAATACGAATCTAGTCCCTGCCACCAGGCGTTGGTTCCCGTATCCTCAAGGGATTTGGAACCCCGGGTTAGAACCCTCTGTCGCTTACTGAGAGCCGGAGAAAGGAAGGCCTATTCATTCTCAGTTATATCAAAACAAGGGCCTCCTCACTGAGGGAATATGGATAGCCTTCACAATAAGGCAATGCCTTTGATGGGTGAGGATCTTCAAAGAAGCTGGTCTATACAGCATTGTTTTCATTGTTGCGACCTGTACACGTGCATATCATTACGGATTAAGAAAATAAATTCGATATTTCGTTGGTGGTTTCATGTTTATTGCTTAATTAAGGATTCAAGCGCTAACAAACAGTGACCCATAATATGTGAATTTTGCTAAATCCTCGTCACTGGGAAAATGATTCTGCAACATGATACACTTTTGGAACTTTTTATCGTGGCCTTTTTGCTTTTGTCAGGGTTTGGTGGAACCCATTTAAAAATGACTACTCGTGATGGATCAGAGGACAGGTCTCTCGTTTTTGTCATACACGAACAAAATTTCGGTAATGTCAAATTTCTTATTGATAAATTAAATATCTCAGAATCACGAGCTCGTTAATGTACTGCATATTTAAGAAACAAAAACACACACACACACACACGAAGACTCCAGGCGTCGGTCACATGATCGAAACACACATTACGAAAGAATCGGAGCAAAATGACATTATACAGAGGCGCTGTTTGCGAATGTTTTGAGCTAGAACAAATCCATATGGTAGGTACGTGATGTTCCAAGTTAAATCTCTTTGTTGTCATTTCGGTACAACTAATCCTCTTCCAGAAAACTTTCCATGTGTGAGTTCTAAAACTACTGGAGGCGGGTTTATACCTTTTGAACATTGCAATTTATGCTCCTAAACCATGCGTCGTTGTAAACAGATCACTGGTCGGTCTGAAGTGCAACTCACATAGAAACAATCGGTGTAAATTAAAATCAAATAGTTGTTCTGACGATCCAGTGTCCATTACATATTTCAACAAAAGGCTTTAGAATAATTTTTTCTTTTGCCTGAGCGTTAGTTTGGCGATATTGCCCACGCGAGGCAGCGGCGAAACAGCCGGTGCATTGTGGCATCGGGACGAATTTTAACGGAGAATGCTCTCTTATGGGCAACACCTCAGGGGTGATGTGTGTTGCACCCAGTTTAGTGTCGGTTACATTACATCATTTTACTCGAGATATTTTGTTTAGGTATTTATTTTTCAGGTTGTTTTTGGAAAGAGCAAGGGGGGTCTGCATTCGTCCCGTTCTCATTGCAACTTTCCCATTTATCGTCTCATTTTCTTCTGGTCGTCCTTATCATCATCATCATCATTATCATAATGATCTCCGTTAGCTTAGCGTCTGAAACTGTCAATATGATGCAATTTTGTTCTTGCGGGAAAATGTGATAATGCCTCGTAACAAATTTAATTGGTTGTTTTTTCTTCAGACTGCGAACCGAAAAGCGTAGATTTCTAATTACATTTCCGGCGAAATATCTAAAGCGCCATTGTATTTATCG
Source organism: Macrobrachium rosenbergii (assembly GCF_040412425.1). NCBI lineage: Eukaryota > Metazoa > Arthropoda > Malacostraca > Decapoda > Palaemonidae > Macrobrachium > Macrobrachium rosenbergii. Next base: position 13,698,709 of record NC_089763.1, on the reverse strand, counting down.
CCTTTCTTTCTCCTTTAACAAAGTTCTTCGTTCCCATTCCTTTCTAACACTTCAGACGGTATTTCTTTGATGAGAATGGTTGAGCAGTGGCAAAGAAAAGAGTGGAGATATTCTCGCCTGTGCTCTCATTTTTCTTGCTAACTCCTCCTTCCTTGGTCGTTGTTATGAGAACAAGCGATCTTACTCCATTCCTCCTAACTTCAACCAAAGTATGAATGATCAGTAAATCTTCAAATTAATCCCAATCTCTGCTGCGTCACTTGAGAGAGAGAGAGAGAGAGAGAGAGAGAGGACGACACTCTGGGCTCTGCCATTTTTCTCTGTTGGACAAAGGTCGAAGGTGTCCTCTGCCGGTTGGGTTGTGGGAACATTTTCTCGGGCGCCGAAGGCAATGTGTTCTTTTCCGGGAGGGGAGTCGTCTTCGGCCGAGGACGGGGAAGGAAGGAAACCAAAACCTTGAGCCTCCAACCAAAATGAACGACGATCGAATGGTTCGGAATGGGAGGTGGGAGGCGGGGTTGGCCCGGTTTGCCGTTTACGGAGTGGTAGTAGAAGACGTAAATTTATTTATTTTTTTTTTTTACTCCACTGAGAAATTTGTTCTGAAACGTCTTGAGAAAGGGAGTGTGGATGAAGTGAGGAAGTGTTGAAGAAGACGCACGGACGGAAAATGTTTCGCGTAGAAGACATGAATGTGAATTAGGGGGTCTACATTACGTAAGAAGAAAAATGTTTGATGGAAACAGTCAAGGGGGCATGAATAAGTAATGTTTGAAAAGGAGACATGAATATGAAATGGAATGTTTTGAGAATTTCTCAAGGGGGCAAAAGTTCAAATAGGAAGTACGGGATTTTTTTGTTTTGTTTTGTTTTTTGTCCGGCGTAATGAAGTCAATATTACTACCTCCCGTCCACGAAACTCACTAATACCGGTGAACTAAAAAAAAATGCATGAAGATGTAAAGAAATAGTACAAAACTTCTCAAGAAATAACATAGATGAATAGTTCATGAAGTCATATAAAATAACCGATGAGATTATTCTCTGAAAAATTAGTATCAATAGAAAACAGTATAAATCTGTTGAGAGAGAGAGAGAGAGAGAGAGAGAGAGAGAGAGGAGGGCTCGGTTGCTACTTGAAATGAGGAATTGTATTACATATGGTGAATTATAAATGCAGATGAACCTATTTCAACAAGGAAAAGGATCTTATATTTATTCCTGAATATAAATGATTTGCTCTCTCTCTCTCTCTCTCTCTCTCTCTCTCTCTCTCTCTCTCTCTCTCTCTCTCTCTCTCTCAAAATGTATTTAATTGCTGAACCATTTTATGAATATTAATTTTGCCCTCCGTCGTCTTAGAAGAAAATGAAGACGACAGAAAAGGAGGCTAATCCATTTTATGTTATTTTAATTTAGCTGCGAGGTGTCCCCAGTCTCTGAATGCGAAACGAGCGACTAATGTTGAGGATGAAGGGTCTTCAGTGTTACGAATCGATGAATAGACCTTTGCAGAGGATTCAGTTTCCATGCTGTGGAGCGAGAGAGAGAGAGAGAGAGAGAGAGAGAGAGAGAGAGAGAGAGAGAGAGAGAGAGAGAGAATTTGCTTTGGACAACATCGCATCGAGATCTGTGTGGTTTTGATTGGGACACTTCCATAAGTCAGTGGGGCATAAATGGCGGTGCTTTATCAAATGGTTCGAATGCTAGGAGGGAACTGATCTGTGGAGGCTGTAGAAATAGGGACCTGATCTCTGCCGGTTGCAGAAAGAGGGACCTGGTCTTTGAGGGTTACAGGAAGAGGGACCTAATCTCTGAGGATTGCGGACAGAGGGACCTGATCCTCTTTGGGTCTCAGGAAGAGGGACCTGATCTCACAAGATTGCAGGAAGAGGGACCTGATCCTCTTAGGGCTGCAGGAAGAGGGATCTGATCCTCTGAGGGTTGTAGAAAGAGGGACCTGATCTCTGAGGGTAACAGGAAGAGGGACCTGATCCTCTGAGGGTTCTAGAAGGAGGGACCTGATTTCTGAGGGTAACAGGAAGAGGGACCTGATCCTCTGAGGGTTGTAGAAGGAGGGACCTGATCTTTGAGGGTAACAGGAAGAGGGACTTGATCCTCTGAGGGTTGCAGGAAGAAGGACCTGATCCTCTGAGGGTTGTAGGAGGAGGGACATGATCTCTGAGGGTATCAGGAAGAGGGACCTGATCCTCTGAGGGTTGCAGGAAGAAGGACCTGATCCTCTGAGGGTTGTAGGAGGAGGGACCTGATCTCTGAGGGTATCAGGAAGAGGGACCTGATCCTCTGAGGGTTGCAGGAATAGGGATCTGATCCACTGAGGGTTGCAGGAATAGGGATCTGATCCACTGAGGGTTGTAGAAGGAGGGACCTAATCTCTGAGAGTTGTAGAAGGAGGGACATGATCTCTGAGGGTAGCAGGAAGAAGGATCTGATCCTCTGAGGGTTGCAGGAAGAGGGACCTGATCCTCTGAGGGTTGTAGAAGGAGGGACCTGATCTCTGAGGGTAACAGGAAGAGGGACCTGATCCTGTGAGAGTTGTAGAAGGAGGGACCTGATCTCTGAGGGTAACAGGAAGAGGGAACTGATCTTCATGAAGGGAATAGACAGTAGAAGGAGGGAACTAACCTCTGATGGTTGTGGTAAGAGGGAATTGATCTCCGATACCCTTGGAAAGAAGTCACCCATCTTTACGGATATTACAGCCACAGAACTCCAGGAATCACGTATAGTAGAGGAGCTTATGTAATCTCGTGGGATTTTGATTTTGGATGAAGGGAAGGAATTACTACCTGGAATACATTGCTGATATGGTCTACTATAACGTACTACCAGGTGTTTTGGCTGAAAATGTGGCAGAAGCCCTGTATGACGTCATCAATCCAAGATTGCCGCCGCTATGTGGATGCTCCTAGATTTTCATCTATAACTCGTTTTAGAGTTAACCTATGAAAAACTTTCATCAATAATGATTTGTTCAATATAAAAAAAAAACTGGAGGAGCTTATTTTCATCAATCCTACAGTTTGCGATTTGACTTGAAACAATTTTGTTGCATCCGCTCACCAGGGTTATATTTCGATCGCAACACATTCATATATACTTTCCAACACTGTTTGTGATGTGCTATGTCCTTTGCATGAGGGTCTCCTGGATCGGTACAATCACTCAATCGAATTTTTTACAGCTTCTTTCAAGCGAGTTCCTGCTGAATCCGTTGCAATCGTGTATAACTTTTTTCTTCGTGTTCCTTCTTCATTGCAAAAAATGCACTTACTTCTGTCATGCTTGGGTGTATGTGATCTTGTTGTGTAGCTTGTCTACCTCTTCCTGGCTAGAGGAAGAAGGTGATGGTTCAAACTCTTGCTTTTCATACATCCTTTTACCTCGATCCATGTTAGCTTTGTGAGTGCATTCTTGGTAGCATTCTGAATGCCATGATGCATTTCCATCTTTCAGCTCTTGAGGTGTGATAGTTCCTAAACGACAGCTAATATTCACATATTTCAGATCATTCCATCTGCTCTTTTTCGCACACGACCTAGTACTTCTTCAAAGCTCTTTGGAATCACCGAGGAAGTTTGCTTATTTTTGCTGACATAAGATGCAGTAAGTATAGTCTGTGTACGGTTTTGCCCGTTTAGCTGATGATGGTAGGTGTGCTTTTAGAACACTTTCAACATGTGGACGCTTGGACGTTATGGAAAAGAATTAATGAAGAAAGCGATTTAAATGTACATCACAATTCAAACACTTCTTTCTCAAGTACTTAAAAACTAAACACACTGAACACATTCACAGCGAATATTTTTCCAACTAGAGAACAAATTGAAAATTTATTTTTGTACAAGGATATGAAATTATCCTTTGATCTTCATTTCAGCTGTGCAAGAAATCCTTTCCTTACTATGCATAGCAAACTGTTTTGTTCTCATGTGATATCTGTCCTGCAATGGTCTGTTTTCTCTGCTTCCTCATGGTTTTGTTTCGCAATCTGTAATGAAAAACACCACTGTTAGAATTAGTAGTATATCCGGGAAAAACAATTATAAGCATGGAACACATAGATAACTGATATTTTTGGGGACACTGTAAGTACTTGTATATGAATGACTGGAGACCAGGGTTGTCTTATCCGCTGATTGTAGCCCTATCTGGCAACACTGCAGGAGATAATTTAAAGAAAAATAGCCCATTGTGTCCTATATTCTGTATTATATGGTGAACAAATTATTTTTCAGTCACTTTTTTCTTATGTTAACTTTGATGTTAGCTACTAATGGATATGCAATGAGAAATAGAATATATACGGTGGAAAATTTACAAAAATTGGTTATAGCTCGCAAACTGTGGAATTTATGAAAATAAAACTCATACAGTTTTTTGTTTATTTTTTTATATTGAACAAATCATTATTGATGAAATTTTTTCATAGGTTATCTCTAAAACGAGGTATGGATAAAAATCTAAGAGCATCTACATAGTGGCGGCCATTTTGATGATGTCATACAGGGCTTCTGCCACATTTTCAGCCAAGACACCTGGTAGTACATTATCAGCAATATATTCCAGGTAGTCACTCCTTCCCTTCATTCAGAATCCAACGAAGTGAGATTTTGTGACATATGCTCCTCTACTAAGAAGATGGAAATAGATTTCCGTACGTGATGGAAAGAAGAAACTGGGATCTGAGGATTACAGATTGGGGTTTGTAGAACATGGAACTGATCACCAAGAGTGTAGAAGGGTGCGACTGATTTGTGTCTGCATGTTTTCTTTATTATATTTAAACGGGTGGAAAAGGAGACTGATGTTAGATATTCAAAGAAGGTGGAAATTAACTCGAGGCACATGGAAAGGAATCAATTTATCAGCCAAAACTTGCTGCAGAAATTTCTTGGATAACACTTGATGATCTGGGCATCATCCCGAAGCTACATCCTATGTCTAGAAGATTATCACACGTCTAGTACTGAACTTTATCCTTATGTATAAAAATAAAGGCAAGGCAAAGAATTTACATTCCTCCACCGATAGCGCGTTTTATCACCTGATGATAAGGCGGAAATACTTGCAACTATAATAGGCAATTGAACTAAATTATTAGAGAACCAAGCGTGATAACTGCGACTGGTCCCTGGGAAACGTGACTGTGAGTAAAAAAATAAATATTGGTGAATTTGTTTCAAATATCACTTTAAAACGTGCACGGTGACAAGGGCTTGGTTACATTTGTAATTCTTAGTTGTAAGATGATATTCTAATAAGACTTCTGCTTCTAGTAATTTTACTTTAATATTAAATCAATTAGAAAAATCATCCTGGCATCATTTTTTGATATTCCAACGAATTAGGGACACTATTCTTATCATTAGGGCTACAATTAATAGAAATATGAAAATGTAATCAAAATTAGAAATCTAATATGTTCTATAAGTAGTTTTCCTCAACTGGGACTATACTTTTGCTTTTAATTTTATTTGTATTAAGAACTAGCTGACCAACCTGGCTCTGCCGGGGAAAATTCTGAATGACAGTCTATTTACCTTAGAAAGGAAGTAACATGGTGTGGTTTTGTTTAACATGTTTATTTAGAGCAATGAATTCTAGGCATTGTTATTAATCACAGGAAAGAAAAGCATTTTCAACTATAGTACACATACTTTACACGAGAAAAGAATTCGAAGGAGATGCAAGAAAAATTTTCCAGGTAGCAATACTCGGCTCGACACTGAGCAAGCCACACGTCGGCTCGCCACTGCTGCAGAGCCCCATTCTCACCAGTTTGCACGGCCGTTACGAAAGTGTACGAACCTACGTTCCCGCCACTCCATGTTTCACATGGCTGTGTCTTTGCCGGGACCTGCAGTAAATAAGGTATCCCGGAGGGCGCGGGTACAGGGTGAAACCTAAGCGAAAACCTTCCTTCGGTCAAATGAGGGCCGCGTGCAAAATTTTGTCTAAAATGGTCAAGCTGTTCAGATTTCTATAGAACACAAGTTTACATGCATAGAAGTTGACAAGCTTAGTTACATTCACTTTTATATATATAGTAGATAGTCTGGTGATGGGAAATGGTGTCCCTGAACCCTTAAATGTGAAAGTAAATGGAAGGAAGTTATATCATATCTACTTTCATTCTCATTGCATATTAGGTAATTACGTCACTGCATCTTAGTTTTCTGAAAAGAAAACTATTGTGCCAGCTTTGTCTGTCCATCTGCACTTGTTTCTGTCCTCACTTTTTTCTGTCCGCCCTCAGATCTTAAAAACTACTGAGGCTAGAGGGCCCGCAAACTGGTATGTTGATCATCCACCCTCTAATCATCAAACATACCAAATTGAAGCTCTCTAGCCTCGATAGTTTTTATTCTATTTAAGGTTAGCGTTAACCATAATCGTGCTTCTGGCAACGATACAGGATAGGCTACCACCGGGCCGTGGTTAAAGTTTCATGGGCCACGGCTCATACAGCGTTATACCGAGACCACCGAAAGATATATTTTCGGTGGCCTTGATTATAGGCTGTAGCGGTTGTACAGAAAACTAGATTGCGCCGAAGAAACTCCGGCGCAATTTTCACTTGTTTTTCCTTTACGTATGTATTTACGCAAGGCCACAGGTAAGAAAAACAATTCTAAAACAAACGAAGGATGAAAGTAAACATTAGAACCTCTCGCCCAAAAAATCTAAAGAATTCGAAAAGAAAAATATCGGGAAAAACAGAGGATATAGAAATGAGGAATATGAGTGTCTAGAAATCGTTGAAGCACTTTTCACACAATAGATTTATTGAATTCCGATATTTCCAATACTAATCCATAGGAAAGCTCCGCGAATTCATACTTTTTTTTTTTCTCTAATAACAACTACAAGGCGCAGCTAAGACCCACTTTAGGCTTTCGGGATTGAAAGGAAACTCCGATTCCTTACAGATGTTGCGAGGACCGTTGCTGCTATATGGGAAAAAAGGAGAGAGAGAGAGAGAGAGAGAGAGAGAGAGAGAGAGAGAGAGAGAGATAGATTGATTGTCTGTACACATACCAGGGATGAAAATAACATTAGATGATGGTGTTTATTAAACTGTATTTACATATTTGCAAATGCAAGCGTATAACATACACATACACATGCACACACACACACACACACACATCAGAGGTTTTCCGTGAAGAAAACGTAGATAAAACTCAGTTTTACTTTCGTAATTAGTTTTATCTTGTCTCTGACATCATATTAATTACAGTTTTGGTATTAGTCTCCGAGCCTTTTGTTTTGAGAAAAGTAAAACAGACTAAATATTGGTTAGAGCATATGAAGACACACACACACAGAGAGAGAGAGAGGATAATTTTCATATTAATGGTTGTATTTGGTATGAATGACGTTCTAAGAGGGAGAGAGAAAGGAAGAGCGAGCAGCCTTCATTAAAGGCGATTAGATATATATAATATTCTAGAGAGAGAGAGAGAGAGAGAGAGAGAGAGAGAGAGAGAGAGAGCCTTCATCAATGACGATTGGTTATAGACAATATCGCGAATGCCCTCTGCCGAGGCTAAAAGGCGTGCAATATGCCATTTACTTGGGAGAATCCATTAGAGATATGCGTCGCTAGTTAATCCCAAGGTAATCAGCTTAGCATTAATCCATAAGATGATTATAGAGTTCCATTATATAACAGATGAATTGTGACGCGCTTCCCAAAGGGTAATTTATCATGTATGCGCATAATAGTAATAGTAGTGATGGTAGTAAGAGCTTATCTGAAAAAGTAAGGTATGTTAGTGTTGCTCATATGCATATTGATGTGACCATTTTTATGTACTGAAGTGGCCTAAACGACCTCCGGCTTCCCTGTGTATTGATATGTTAGGTGCGTTTTCCACTGGAAGCCTCGAAGTCCGAAAGGGTAAAATATGAAGAAATACCTGTCTCCAAAGTGGAATTCGAACTCACGCTGTTTAGAAGACTGAGGTTAGTACTGAATCCACATTCACACGACAGCCACCGGCGAACGACCTCGCTGTCGGAAGGACTGGAATGGGTCATATTTATTTACTTTGTGCTTTCCCCCTTTCGTGATGAAGAGCTGCCATTTTTATGATTACTTCCGTACTTAATTAATTTTCATTTAATCGGTGGTTTTCAGTAATTAATCAAGTCTCAATTTTACGTGATGCCGCAGTTCCCTTCTCTATGCATTTTTAATGGCATTATGATTAGGGGTATAAAGTATAAGGAGTATGATTATAAAATGTACGTGAATAAATGCATTCGGTCTCGCTCTTCCCCTTCTCTCTCTTCTTCGCATACGCACGCACATAAGTACACGCATACACATATATAAATTTATTTATATATTTACATATAATATATATATATATATATATATATGTATATATAAAAATGTATATATAAAATATATACACATATATTAACACAATATAATTATATGTATATATATATATATATATATTAATATATATACACATATGTATGTATATATATATGTGTACATATGTATACATATTGTGTGTTTATATACACACACACACACACACACACATATACACACACACATATATATATATATATATATATATATATATATATATATATATATGTATATATATATATATATATATAATATATATATATATATATATATATACGTTTTAGTTATAATTACTTTCCTGTGTCTATTGATCCATATAATATAAGTATATTTTTCAGTTTTCTTTGCTTATCTTTCATGTTCCTTTTTAGTGAATATATATATATATATATATATATATATATATATATATATATATATATATATATATATATATATATGTATATATATATCTTATGTATGTATATATATATATATATATATATATATATATATATATATATATATATATATATATATATACTTACAGATTGGGTCTTGTTGGAGGAATGCAAGGGTTTTTTAATTTATGCACTGCCAAAGGGCCACCAGAGGACACCAAAATGTAACAAAAAATGAAGAGCTGAGTAGTGACTTACCTTATTTTCAACAATTGAATTAGAGAATGGAAAGTCGCCATGGAAAATGAGTCACTGGTTACATCACAGTATATTTATTTGCACGTGAAGCAATCAAAAAATGAATCTGGAACTGAGGTTCCAGCAGGCAATCAAAATTAAAAAAATGGAAATTAGGAGGATGTGAATAGCACATCTCTAACTAGAAAGCGTAATAAGGCTTGAATTAATCTCAGTTAACTGGCTCTTGTGCACAATGGGGGAATGGGTAAGCCGTGGGACTGCTATCCAGACTTTCTTGGTTATCAAAATGGCAGTACTCTTAAGATGGTTTGATTCACAAGGCGGGGTCGACTGAGCGGCAGGACTCCTGGAAAATGAACCTGGGATTAGCATTCTAGTACAAGAATTTCTCTCACATGAAAGATTATGCACTATGGAGGAGTTCAATCATTTAAATTAATTAGTCCGTGGTTAACACTGTGGTGGGAATAATCTAATGCTGATCACTGAATTGAATTAGATTGAGGTTAGTGCAAGTCATGGGGTGAGTTATGGGCTGCTTTGTTGGTAGATTTGGCATAACAAAAGTGGCTTTGTTTAGGAGAATGAAAAGTGAAAATTCAGAAAATTTAAGAGAGAAATTCATGGAGAGAAATAGAACTGGCCTGGAGACTAATTGCTTCTGACGTACCTTATGTCTGTTGATGTTTTGAGCTTGGCCGTCTGGATTCATTAGCCGCCACCAGTGGAAGAAGGATGGAAGGCACGACTGCCCACGTCGCTAGCTAGGTATGGAGCCGTCTTGTCCCTGAGTCGAAAGCGCTCCCTTGTTCTGCTTGCTTCCATCTCCGGGCATCAGTCATCTGCAAAAAGTCACGCAGCCAGCAAAAAGGGGGTATGGAAAATAGGTCTTATGGATAGCGACTTAAGGGTTAAGCTCCTAGTCTACCTTACAGCCTGTTTTCGTCCCTTGGCACTAATGGACTAACTGCACCTACCAATCACGTGATGGGGGCGAAAAGGGGGAAAGCTAAGGTGTGTCATTGTTCTTCCTACCCACCACTAAAGCTAGCCTAGAAGTTAACTGAGAATTGCTTTTGTTCAGAAATTTTGATTTCTTATCTGGCAGACTAAGAGGGATGAATGAAAATACGTGACAAGTCCCCCCTTTGCAAAAGCATTCACTCCCTTTCGAGCGTGAAGGTCTTGGCTACGTAGGTTATTTGTCCCGACTAGTCAGCTAGTGTCCCTACATGAGATGTGCTTGGCACTGCAATAGCTAAATGGACCTACCTAACTGCTAAGAGGGGTACTCAGTTGGCTAACTTACTTACTACAGCAGAGCCTTACCTATATAATGGTACCTACAGACTTCTACTGGCTGTCTCTGACAACAAGGGAACTCTACTCCTAGGCAATGGGCACATGGTAAATCTTTGACATAGCCTACTGTCCTATGGCTCTGGCACTAACTAAATGACACAGGCCCAACTAAACACAATTGATTATGGGTTACGCAAGGTACTACGGAATAATACTCACAATAAATTTGAACATTAGCAACCTGAAGGGTTAATTATGGTAAGTGACTAGGGGGGTGTACCAGCTTGAGTATTGGATAGTCTTTTAGGCTAGGTTATGCAGTGTTAGTATTACAAACTGCCTAGAGTGTTAGGTGTTATCCTACTTGGGCAGAGATCATGCAGGCTACCTTCTCTGGGTAAGTGCCAGGATCACACTGAGATAGAAGCGGCACTGTACCAGTGGGACATGAGTGCCAAGGAGAGCTGGTGGCTCTGATTAGTTAGTGGACCTCTTCTGCCTTCTTCTTCTTCTTGGGCCTCCAAGGTCTGGCTACGCCATCCGCACGACTCTGGGAAAGGCCAGGAGTGCCTCAGGAAGCAGGATCAGGGTAGCCGTGGTATACTGGGCTGGTTCCCTAACTTCGGCTGCTGTGAAGTTCCTGGTCGACCAGAGAAAGTGTAACATCAAGGTCTTCCAGAGGGTCATCCTTGGCTGATGAAAGAGATTAGGAAGAAGAAACGTCAGGGGTCGGTGGTGAGGTTGGGAGGATCTCCCGTAGGAGGATCGGGTCAATTTGGATCGACACTGGCACTAACTCAGGGCCAGGCCGAGTTAAGGTGTACCTGATAGGCGGGCTTGGCACTAGTGCTCTCATGCAAGAGTTGGAAGTCCCTGAGGATTGAGTCAAAACCCTGGTGTACTGGTAGTGGAAGACAGAGATTCCCTGTCATGGGTGGGAAACCTCTTGGAATTGTTGTGGCAGTGGTTTCTGCCATTGGCTAACACTGGGGCACCTTGCCCAGTTTGCGGGGTGCCCTCTTACGTTGCAGGTCCTGCAGCAGTGCCTGGTGATATCCCTTCATGGTGAAGGAGGAGATTTTTGGCGGCCATCCTTTTGTGCGGGCTGAGGACTGGGCCTGGAGTGGTTCGGAGAATTTCACTTTCCGTTGCACACCTTGGTGAACGGAAGGTTGGGCTGACGGTGGCATGCCTGTCACAGTGACTGTCCCCCGTTCAGGTGGGTTTGGAGTGGCCTCCCTGATGGAGGTAGACAGGTAACAGAGTGGCTTGGGTGAGGGACATCCTCAGAGTATGTCTCGTCCTAACAGGAACTCCACTCTGTGCCTGATACGATCCACCATGCCAAGGCGGTGAGGTTGAGTGCCCCAAGGGGTGGTTACCCTGAGTTCGACTGTGGGCACATTCGTGGTTTGTTCTTCTACCCAGGTCATCGTCCACCTGGTCTTTTCATCAACAGTGGCACTGGCTGGCTGGCAGGCCCAATCAGCCAGGCCAATCATCCCGAGCCAGTGTCTACTGTAGCTGGCAGGCTCACTGGTAGGCTAGAGCCATCCAGAGGTGCCACTGAGATGGACTGAGTCTAGACCCGCTCAGGGTGAGACATCTCTGGCGGCACAGCCATGGAGGACGTGGCACAAATCAGGTTGACGTGCCTGGGATAGGACACATGTTTCTGGCAGCCAGGATATGCGGCAGTAAAGTGCCCTGGAGTTCCAAAGTCTCAGCATGTTCCCTTGGGATGGGTTGATCTTCCTACAGTGACGGTCAGTGGAGAAGGTTGTGCAGACATAGAAGGAGAGGAGTTTTGGTGGTTGTTGGTAGGCTGCCTATTGTTGCTCAGTTTGTAGCAGCAATCAGCTTAGGCATGGCCAAACCTTTTGCAGTTGGTGCAATTGGGCTTGTTCGGCAGGCCGTTCTTTGGGCGAGTTGAGCCTGATAGGTACCCGGGTGGCAGAGCTGTTTTTGGCAGTTGAGCCTGAGAAGGTACCCGGGTGGCATTATGCAGCGTTGAGACATGCTGTGGGACTGGTTGAATGTTTCCCAGGCATCGGCCAAGCGGCAGGCTTCCATAAGTGTGGTGGGCTGCTTATCGCTGAGATATAAAGCAAGGAGCCCAGGCACACATTGGAAAAGATTCTCCAGCATGGTCCTATTGAATAAGTCATCAAAGGTCGTGCACGAGAGGGAGTCAAACCAGCGGGTAGCAGACTGGGCCTTGTGACAGGCCCATTCCGTCCAGGACCAGCCAACTTCCTTGGCAAGACCTCGGAACCATTGTCTCCATTTTTCAGGAGTGATTGTAGGCTTTGGTAATGACCCTACGGACCTCTGTCATGTCTCCTCTCTGACTCTTCTCCAGCGAGCGGAGGGCTACCTTTGCTTTTCCTTCCATGTGTTTGGTCAGCACTGAGACCCTCTCAGCCTCAGTGATGTTGTAGTTGTCAAAGAGCGCCTCGATCTCTTGTGGCCATGCTTCCGGCTCTTCCTCAGTCCACTTGGGGACTAGAGAATTAAGGCCTGAGAGCAGAGCATTTGATGCAGCAGGTGTGGGGTTGGAGGCTTGTTGGAGCACCATAGCCTCAGTGCTTTCCTTCTTTGCTCTTTCTAGCTCAAGCTCTTTTTCTATGAGGGCTAATTCATGCTGTCATTTCCTTTCTTCTCTTTCATCTTCCAGCCTCCTCTTTTTGGCTTCCTCATTCCCCTGAGCTTCTTCACACTTCCTCATGCTCCCTCTGATCTTCATCGTACTTCCTCTGCTCTTCTACCTGCTCTTTCACTCACTGGGTGAGTTCCTGTCCTGTGAAACCTGCCTCCTTGTCCCATATTCATGAGGGCTTGGCGCTGTTCTAACGATATGGTTGTGGTTTATGAGGAGAACTAGGGGAAATGGTCTGTGATGAAGTGGAAGTGTCCTTTAATGTGGTGGTACTTCAGTGGGGTGGCACCCTATCAATGAGGTGGCACTGTGGTTGAGTGTGCCGTGTGAAGGTCACACTTATGGAGCGATCTTGAAGGAAATCTGATCCTTATGGGCAGATGTGCTGGTAGATACGGAAGTGCTCCTAAAGGTATGATATTCTTTATGGGCAGAAACACTTGGGAAATGGGAGTGATCCTGAAGGAGCTACGGTCCTTATGGGTGGATACACTTGTTGTTGGCACTCTGTATCTCAGGTACAGGTGTAGTGGCTTATAGGTGATTACTCTGAATTGGTGGCACTGGGGTGCCAGTGTGCTCTGGGGAGCAACACTAAAAGGCAGTGCAACCAAACTGTGCTGAAAGAAATGGCACTCTGCCTGAGGCAGAAGGTAAGTAAGGAGTAAGAGGGGAAAGGAGAAAGGTAAGTGCTTCAGTAGCTTAATTGTTTGGCAGTGCCTCAGATTAGTGGCACTGGGAAGGGAAACCCTTGGGCGTGCACTCGTGGGTGGCTAGTCCTAAGAACTACTAGTTGCTCCCTGACATGAGGAAAGGAAGCCTTCTCCCTGACATAAGGAAAGTGAGGTTATGGGCTTTGCACGCGATATGCGATTTGGTGCTTGCAGCATACGCAAGTCTGGAATAATGAATACTCACTCGTGTACAACACTTGATAAATGTTATTAAATGGTGGTACGTACGCTCTATGAAACACCCGAGAATTCACTCCGCAACCGAAGCGCTTAATGGAAATATGAAGAAGGGAGATGTTCAATGGACATGGCACATGCGTATATACAATTGCACACTATGTGTGAATGAGTAAAAGAGATAATGGAATTGAATCTTAAAAGATCAATGGTTGGATAAAATTAAAAGAAAATTCTTATTGTACTTGGCTTTTGTTATGTAGTGGGTTTATCTTCCAATACTCATTGATTAATTTTAGTATCCCCCCTTGTTATGATGAAAAGAAAAAATCTCTCTCTCTCCCTCTCTCTCTTAGAGTGTAATGTAATGGGACGTTATCCGTTATAAGTTAAGTTACCCTACCTTTTGCTTAAGATAAATTACGTTTGCAAAATTATGCTAAGTTACGGGTTTTCTAAAATCAACTTCTGCGATTTACATAATTTTACTGGCTCGCTCCCATCATGACAAGTGATATGGTGGGCAAGGGTTTTCCAGTTATTCTCAAAAATATTGAAGTCCTTTGTGAGGGTTTACGTTAGGGCGAAAAGTAATGAAATTTCGTTCGGCGTGAACATGAGATGTGGAACTGAGTGTGCACATAACAGCTGATGGCTGCTGGCTTTGTTTTGCCGAGTGTGGCGAACGAGGGTTTGGAATCTCAGACAAAAGAACACTCGACTGTCTTGGCGGAAGGCGGGTTGTGGAATGCAAAATCTACTTTAAACATCAGCAGTGCCTTTACTTAGCTTAAAACATGAAATATGTACTTGAATGGGATCTGACGATCTTTGAACTGTGGGAGCGGATTTGTGCATGCGCCGACCGAGGGCGTCTGACTCGTACAACCATGAAGCTGCCAGAGGTCACTATGCATGTTTTAACTCCACGTAAATTCAATTCCTACACCACAGACAGAGAAATGTACACTTTCTCTGCCGTAACTGTTCTTCAACAACACTCCTAGCTAACTTTTTCCCAGCTAACACATGCGATAACTCCCTAGCAAAGCACTTCCTAATTCCTACTGCTCAGTCATCTGGCAACACAGCACAGCTGCTCTTTTGCAGTGAGTAACATTTGTGGGCCGCCGCTCTGTCTCAATAACTTAAGAACTGTTTTTGCGCTCTCTCCTACCTTATGAAATTCTAACTACGAAACTTGTTGCGTTTTCTCTCTTTTTTTTTTTAACACTTAACCCCATCTGTTCCTAACGTAAACCTAATTTTCAAGACTTATGATAAAAACCCTTACCTGTATACTCTTGCTTCGCTTCGGTCGCACTGTATGCCTTTGTGAAATAATGGAATTAAGTTAAATGAATGATATTCCAGTCTTGGTTCGCTTGCTCCTAGTTTTAGCAATTAGCAAAGCTAGATATCGCTATTGTCCTATGAAGCCTAGTAATTGGTCGCCACTCTTACAGATTGGGTCTCTTTGGAGGAATGCAAGGGGTTTTTTTAATTTACGCACTGCCAAAAGGGCCAACAGAGGACACCAAAATGTAATAAAAAATGAAGAGCTGAGTGGTGACTTACCTTATTTTCAACAATTGAATTAGAGTATGGAAGGTTGCCATGGGAAATGAGTCACTGGTTATGTTACATTGAATTTATTTACACATGAAGCAATCAAAAATGAATCTGGAACTGAGGATCCAGCAGGCATTCAAAATTAAAAAATGGAAATTAGGAGGATGTGAATAGCACATCTCTAATTAGAAAGCGTAATAAGGCTTGAATTAATCTCAGTTAACCGGCTCTTGTGCGCAATGGGAGAACGGGTAAGCTGTGGGACTGCTATCCAGACTTTCTTGTTTATCAAAATGGCAGTACTCCTAAGATGGTTTGATTCACAAGGTGGGGTCGACTGATCGGCAGGACTCCTGGAAAATGAATCTGGGATTAGCATTCTAGTACAAAGAATTTCTCTCACATGAAAGATTATGCACTGTGGAGGAGTTCGATCAATTAAATTAATTAGCCTTAGTTAACACTGTGGTGGGAATAATCTAATGCTGATCACTGAATTGAATTAGATTGAGGTTAGTGCAAGTCTTGGGGCGAGTTATGGGCTGCTTTGTTGGTAAATTTGGCTTAACAAAAGTGGCTTTGTTTAGGAGAATGAAAAGTGAAAATTTGGAAAATATAAGAGAAATTCACAGAGAGAAACAGAACTGGCTTGGAGACCAATTGCTTCTGACATACCTTATGCCTGTTGATGTTTTGGGCTCTGAACATGTGGGGCTTGGCCATCCGGATTCATTAGCCGCCACCAGTGGAAGAAGGACGGAAGGCGTGACTGCCCACGTCACTAGCTAGGTGCGAAGTTGTGTTTTCCCTGAGTCGAAAGCGCTCCCTTGTTCTGCTTGCTTCCAATCTCCAGGCATCAGTCATCTGCAAAAAGTCACACAGCCAGCAAAAAGGGGGTATGGAAAATAGGCCTTATGGTTAAGGACTTAAGGGTTAAGCTCTTAGTCTACCTTACAGCCTGTTTTCGTCCCTTGGCACTAACAGACTAGTTGCACCAACAAATCACATGATGAGGGCGAAAAGAGGGAAAGCTGAGGTGTGTCATTGTTCTACCCCAGGTCAGGTGACGTGGGGGGGGGGGAGTGTTTTTCAGGCCTATGTGAGTTCAAATTCTGGGCAAAATCTTCCTTCCTTCCACTAAAGCTAGCCTAAAAGTTAACTGAGAAGTGCTTTTGTTCAGAAATTTTGATTTCTTATCTGGCGGACTAAGAGGGATGAATGAAAATACGTGAAAATATATATATATATATATATATATATATATATATATATATATATATATATGTGTGTGTGTGTGTATATATATATTTATTAATTATTAATTTATTTATATATATCTCGTTTAATGTCAGATTTACTAAACTGTGGGAATAACTTTCACCCACAGGAAAATATAACCGACAAGTGTTGCTGTGCCGGCCAGGATTCAAACCGTGGCCTGGATTAGAAACAATGATAAATAGTGACTTTGACCACCTTGCTATCAAGAGAGGTTTAAATTGATATCGACTCTGTCTAATTCAAGTGAATTCCCTTTTTTTGGGTAAGCTATTCCTGAGGTGTGGTGAATTTTATATTAAATAACATTTGTGGTTTAATATTTGTGATTATAAGAAATTGACGCGTTTATGAGGGGCAAAATTCATAATTAGCCAAGTATTACAAACTTACCAACCAGCTATCATGGTGAGGAAGAGTGGATATTGAATCTAATTATATTACTTGAATTCTAGAAGAATATGTAGAGCACTGACGATATCAACTTTTATCTCTCTTGATGTTTCATTGGCCCAAGCCATTGTCCGTCGATGTTTCACAACCAGATGTACTGTATATTGAACATGATAATCTGGTTCTCCTTTCCTCTAATCCTTTTCTAATTCTTCTTTTTCTTCTTTCTTCTTCTTCTTCTTCTTCTTGTTTGTGCCCTTTCCAAAAATGCGAGGAGACCTCCGTGCCCCAACGCTGAAGGCATCATAATAAGAAGCAGTCGGCCTCCAGATCAGGTTTAATTACGTTGTCTTGTTAACGTCGGTAATCATAAAACTTTCATAGGTTAAACGTAATCAAGAAGTTGCAATCTCATTTTGAATATATTCTGCATTTTACTTTTTATTTTTTGGTGGGGAAGGAAGCTTCAGTGCCTTGAACTTTTCATTTTCGCAAGCGTCTTTGTTCGAGTTTGAGACAAACAGTCGAACCAAGTTTCTTTTGATTATTCTTTATCTTTTGTCTTGAGCAAATCAACAGCGGGACGATGCATTTTGTACCCGGTTTACAGCAGTGACCCATTTCGGGCTTTGGGCTGCAATTCGACCTTAATTAAGTCATGCTGAAATCTTATCTACAATGAGAAATGACCTTTTGATACTGCTCCGAGTCATAAACGTATTTACACATCTATAACCTTTAATGGGTTTTTGAACAATGTCAAGATTAAAAAAAAAAAAATCTCGATAGCAGAGAAAGAGAACTGGTGCATGTTTACCTTGAAGCCCATTAATTATGCAGCTGCAGTTCATATTAATTAAAAGATAACGAAGTTTTAGATGAGGTTTCCTGCGAGAGAACGAGGAGATTGGATTGAACTGCCATTTTAGAGGACGAAGGTCGTCTGTCAGAGGACTAAGAGGACTAACTTTATTATTATTATTAGTTCCTGTTGTTTGGAAGAAAGTAACAAAAACCCTTTGAGAGTTGGGCCAATGGTTTACCTTTCATTATTCGTGTCTAAGTGCATTCCTGAATGTTTTGAGCTGAAATCAGTTACAATATTTCTTGTGAAATGTTGCCCAGCCTCTGACGTAAACCAGATATTGTTTTGAACTTGATTCTCTCTTCCCTCCTTTAGTTCATGCGTTAACCGGTTCTTTTTTAAACATTTTTCTTTCTACTTACTCTTATAAGTTTTTGTTCAATTTCACCCGTTTTCAAGTTTCAGTTTCAGCTTTATTGTTTTCTGATATGAATTTCCTTGGCCAGACAGCTATTATCGTTGGAAATTCATGCATAAAATGTGAGACCAGACGTCGTTTGAAATTTCCCAGTTTTCGTGCGAAGGATTTTTTTTACTGTACTGTTACTCTTGTGGACTCTGTTTTCCTTTCTACTTGCATCTCCAAAAAAGATTCTTGAAGGCGCTTCTCTTGCATTTACGTTCCTTGTTGCGCAAACTATCTCAGACTGTACCACAGAAAAATCAACCCAAGAGCGTAGTGCTAAGGACTGACAACTGGATTTCACGGGTTACAGTTCTACCAACGTTAAAGAAAATAGGAAAAAATGTGCTTTGAAGATGCAAGAAAAAGGATACAGAAGACGGGATGAAGGAGGAAGAGGCAAGGTCTTTTGTCTTGTGGTATTATTGGAAGTCGATCTTTGCAGCAACGGTAAACGGTCCTTCCCTTACCTGAGACTTTTTCGGAAGAGGACTTAACGAGCCACTTGAGACTTTTCTCTGAGAAGGGGTTGAGGTCAATATGTGTAAAAATTTATCGTCATTACATGGGAAACTTACTTGGTAATAGAGTGCAACTGATATCGAGTACAGTAGTTCCATGTGATGATTCTACCTCTGTATTTTTTTATCATTTTAGTCATTGGCAATATGTGTTTTCCTCTTTCTAGTGCTTTGTACAAATGCATCTTTTACGGAATTATAAAGTACGTGGAACAGTAAGAAACCAATAAAGGAGCACGTTGTTAAATCCAGCACGAAGTGAATTAACAAAGACCAATCTTATATTCTGAATGAATAAACCGCATTCATGGAAAAATGCGTTTACAAATATACATCAGTTCTACATAATTCACAAACACCAAAACATATTTTCCACCTTCGGTTATATGTAAATTTTCATTTGTTTACTGGGTAAAATTACCTACCAAATGCATGTCTAGTCCTTTTCTGATCAACAGCTATGTCCAAAAGAGTATACATAGACAGGTGTTTCAAATATAATCACACCACTCAACCTTCAGTGTCCAGAATCCGTACAAGTTACTTCACCGAACGAAACTGAGAAGCTCTCTCTCTCTCTCTCTCTCTCTCTCTCTCTCTCTCTCTCTCTCTCTCTCTCTCTCTCTCTCTCTCTCTCTCAATTTTATGGCTAGAGCTTCGTCTTGCCTATAATTCCCACTCTATTATGCTCCAGTGGATCTGTTGATTGCTGGCCTCGTGTGAAATAGAGGACCTGGCTGCTGTGGTTAAGCTCATGCACGAAAACCCACACAAACACGAAGGCTGTTCGTCTCTTAGAGAGCGGATAAATTACTTCTGGGAAGTGTTCCTGTTAATTTAGCTCTTGGATACAGTTTCAGTATTCTGGGAGTTTCGTCTGTCAGAGGAGGAGGCTGGGAGTGGGATCGAGAGGAAATAATTAATATTTGAAATATTTCCTTTCTTCTTTCTTTGTTAAAAGAACGTTTTTTTTTCTCTCTCTGAAACCATCACCTGTTGGGGAAATAGCTTATAATGGTAACAAAAAAAAAAGTAGTTTAACCAATAGCCGAAGCATAAGTAGCTCTGTCGGCTTTGAATTGTATTGAAAGGACTTATTGCTTACTCTGTTAAAAATTTGTTGTAAGATTAGATTGCTGAATTGATTTCATGTTAATCTTTTGTGAAGTTGAAGAAATCAATTAATCGGTGGACAGACAGGTAAACCAACATGTTGTGGGGTTGCTGGCTGGGAACAATTAAATGGACTAATGAGCAACTAAATTAATCATTATAGAGGCGTTTAAATGATAAAAAAAAAATGACGAGGAGTATTCATGACCAATGACAGATCCTCTCTTCCTCACCGGTAGCAGCAAACCGTCAATCGGTCAAACCACCGGTAGGCACATGGACATTATCCTCTGGGCAAACACCCGTATAGCTGGACCTGACGTGGTGGCCGAAAAAAGAAATGAAAAAAAAAAGAAGGAAATAAAGAGGAGAGTGAGTCCAGAAAAAGTTTTTCTTTTCTTTCTTGTTTTCTGCGGGGGTGGAAAGGGCAGAAGGGAAGGGGGGATGTACGAAGGGAAAGAAGAGTAGGGAGGGGTGGTTGAAAGGGGGAGGGGGAGGAAGGATATAAGAGTAAGAAAAAAGGTCGGGGGTGAGACTGAGAGAGACGTCTGAAGTAAGGTAAACGAAAGCTGTGTGTTTCTGACAGACTTTTTGTTGACTGGCAAACAAGCGGAACCTCCGGACACCCCTCTCCCCTCCCCTTTCCCTTCTCCCTCTCTTTGCCCCCTCCTCCCTACCATAGTCCACCCCTCCCCAATGATATCTGGAAAATCTATAATGCTGAGTATGAAATTCAAGAGAGGAGATGGGTCGTCTTAGCTAAGGTTCTTCTTATTATAATGATTTTGAGAGGTTCCTTTTGTTGCAAATGAGAATTTATTTTGTTGGTTGAGTTATAGTTTTCGTGTTTGCAATTCCTATCATGATGCCATTATTATGATAGGTTGTGATAATTACATGAGCAGTGATTATGATTGGTTGTGATAATTACATGAGCAGTGATTATGATTGGTTGTGATAATTACATGAGCAGTGATTATGATTGGTTGTGATAATTACATGAGCAGTGATGATTATCGCATTGAAATGTGTACATCCATACTGTTCGTGTGTTATGTGCTCATGTATGTACGCAAGTTTACACGCTCGTGTGTTATTTATCTTCTCCTTTTAAAACCTCTCTCTCTCTCTCTCTCTCTCTCTCTCTCTCTCTCTCTCTCTCTCTCTCTCTCTCTCTCTCTCTCTCTCTCAGATAAGATTATAAATGAATTTTTTGTCTGGAGGGTAAAAGTTACATTTTGTAAAGGTGTTAATATATGCTTGCGTTTGCTGTGCGTATGCATTAGACAAACTTGACTAAGAAATATGAGAGCATTATAAGACGCAGTTATGCATCTGATGGTCTTACAGGTGTATAGCAACTAAAACTTAGTGCATTCATATTTCTTCAATACCCCAGAAACAGAAGTTCATGAATTGAATGTTTCAAATAAAAGTCCATGCTTTTGTATCTTGTCTCCGTAGGGGAAAGGTGCCGTCAGTGCACCTCACGCGGTGCACTGTAGGCATTACTTAGGGTTCTTTCTCAACGCTTGGCCTTTGGTCTAAATTCTATATTTTATTCTGTTTTGTTTCTTGTAGAATATCTTGTTAGCATACATATATGCTTCATTTTTTTAAATATCCCACATAATATATAGGCATGGAATATTCCTATCAAAATGATTGAGACATTAGTAAATATAAATAAGACCTTTAATAAGATTTCAAGAAAACTGCTGGCAGGAAGAGGCATTTTCATTTTTTGTTCTGTTTTGCTTGTGATGGATATCAGTATGCCTGATATTTCGGCACAGTTGGGTTTCAAGAGGGAAAAGGCCCTAATCTGGCTAGAGAGTACAAGTGACGTAAATACAAAGTAATCCTTGTAAGTCAGTACACCAGATAGGAATTCCAAAATAGAACCTCTCGATTTACATATTGTTCTAAGGCTAAACATGACGACTGTATCATCACCTACTAATGTATGTTACGAAAGCGATTATGTTTGTTCCTAACTCTTCTTGTCAAATACGTATTTCTTCATTCAGTAACTGAAATTATAGAGAATATAGATTTCTAAATTTATTTAAGGAGCTGTGGTTTCATATGCGTATGGGTCTATAATCTGCTATATACGCCTACAGTACTTAAGCTTTTAAAAAATTTTGTATAAAATGTACACGTGTCTTGGATAAACTAAATAATAATAAAAAAAAACATTCATTTAGAGGGATGCCTGAAAAAGCTATTGTTTGGATGTAGTGGGAAATATCTGTAAAATGTTCAGTGTAGTGCACACCAAAATTGAGGTTACTGACGACAAATGTATGGCGGAGAGAGAGAGAGAGAGAGAGAGAGAGAGAGAGAGAGAGAGAGAAGATGTAAGCTCTTTGGGGTTAAAGAGATTTTGTGTATAAGCCTGTGTAAGTGAGGAAGAGAGAGAGAGAGAGAGAGAAAAAACAAAGACAAACCCAAATCCGGGGAAAAAATCAAAGTTAGATTAAAACCAATAAAAATAGAGAGAGGAAACAAAGGGATGAAAAAATCCGGATAACTACAGCTATAAAATATCGCTCGCGATTCTGAAAGGAAAACCCGAAAAAATTCTGTGAAAATTGTTATAATGAAATTATTTCTGGTCTTTTTCCCTCCGGTTCTCTTTCGTTAGTTAAAAAAGGAGGGGAAGAAAATAAAGAAGAATTTAAAAAGCGCGAAAATCAGACTGGATGTTTTTTGGAACCAAAGGCAGTTTTGAGTACACAGATCAGCCTTCGAATGGCCAAGGGCTTCGGCTCCGAATCGCTTGGACGTTTGTTTGTGTTTATTCAGTTCAAGCAGTTTACCATTATCATTACCGCCACTTCAGTACCAGGGATGATTTGCTGCTTTTCCAGGGATTGATAAGGTTGATCTTGATGTTAGCGTGTTATCATCGTGGAAAAGTGTGATTATTCAGAAGACGCAGTTTGCCGATATTGTTACTTCATTTATTTTCAGGAGTAGGGGGAAAGGAAAACCTCTCCTTTCCAGAGAAAAATCTAATATCAATGGGAGGCATATCATGAATATCATGTACTGTATATTCATGAGCGCTGTCTTTCCATTCAGTGACCCAAAGTTCAAAATTATACTGTTAAGCAGTCATTTTTGAAACTTGTGAACTCTGCATCTTTATACAGAAAAAGCTCAAGTAGACGATCGTTGTCGTTTGGAAGATTGAATGAAATTATTACCGCCGAGAAAATATAAGGAAAAAAAGGTTGAGTATATGGAGGGTGTTTTGTTATAAATTTATAGGCAAATATGTTAACCGATAAAAAAAAATCGTAGATGAATATGTGATAAATATTTTAACCTTTAATTACAAATATATTAATCTTTGTCATTACTGATATAGCTTTTATATGTATTATATAATGCATCTTCAATAATTGTTAGGTTTTCAAGCAAATAAATAACTCCATCAGTCGCAAATAAATACCAAGTAACTGGGAGTTTCTCAAACTCAGAAACTTGCATGTCATCCAAACAGAATGTTCCTCATTATCATAATGAAGTTATCTCTTTCTTTCAGTACAAAATTTGCACCAATATTCGTTTTTGTGCTCTACTTTACCCTCATCTCGTAACCTGATGACGACTGCATTTAATCTTTATTCATCTTTTTGCGGATGTTTAGATGACGGAAATTTTGCCGGAGTACCTGCGCTTGAAATACTCCCTGAACCGTCCAACAGTTCAAGGAGTGATTGTTCATGGTATATTTTGTGAAGTAATTCTTGCAAAGCTGTGTTCAAGAATCCTCGCATATTTTGAATAATAAGTCTTTTTATAAGTACTTACGACCAATCCATGGATTGCACACACACACACACACACACACACAAACACACACACACACACACACACACACACACACACACCCACGCGCGTCAAAGATGAGAGACAGAGAGAGACTTGCGCACATCTTGAGTTGTTCCAGAGTTTTCTTGTGTTTTGACCTCTGATACGGAAAGAAATGTTCAAACTCGTAATAAATTTTCAGCTGAAAGGAAGATTTCATACTGTTGCTACCTGTCACTCAAGATCTGCCACATCGAAGACCCATTCAAAATATATCTTTCTTTTACCTTGTCCATAATCAATTTGATTATGGACAAACTCTGTGCCTACCTTCCACTGTCTATAAATAAGTATTCGCTGGTGAAACAAAGAAAAGATTAAAATTAATATCGTAAATAGATCAACTCAGAAGTGAAAAGAACAACAACATAAATCAGTTGTACCTGACCTTATCAAGTTGTGAAACACGTCCAAAGGAAATGCTTAGCTAAAATGAACGCGAGACGAAACTGGAAACACGCTTCCTGAGTGTTGGGAGACATTACGCACATTCCCCTGGCTGGTAATGTCCATGCATATCTAATCCCCGGATGCCGAGGGTGCGTGAACAGCCCTCGTTCTTAGTCATGGCATCTCATGTCCCCCAAGCTGAAGAGGCCACAGGAAAGCACCGCCCGCTGCCACCTTCCTGCCTCCAAGATTTCAATGCAAATAAGGCATAATTGCCATTCAGCTCCTTCACGCATGTTTGCCACCTCCGTCGGCCGTGATATGAAACCCGGGTAGATGAGAGAGAGAGAGAGAGAGAGAGAGAGAGAGAGAGAGGAACGAACTTGCATATGGTTTGCAGTGTTTGACAGGAATCATGCAGAGAGAAAGGAAAATCAAAGAGGGAATTACTTAGGAAGAAGAAGAATTTTTGAAAAGAGATTTTTCACAAAAAAAATTTTTATATACAGCCTGGTTTTCAATAATAAGTTTTTCTTTGAAGTTAATTCAGAGGAAGGATATATATATATATATATATATATATATATATATATATATATATATATATATATTTAATAAATCTAATAATAATAATAATAATAATAATAATAATAACCTTTCTTCCAGTTCAAGGCCATTTACAGAGAGATATACAAGATAGATATAACACAACTCACAAAATATAGGCACAATAGATAGATAGATAGAAATAATGAACCGGGAAATCCAGTAAGTGCTTACAATAATAATAATAATAATAATAATAATAATACTAATAATAATAATAATAGACCAGACGTGACGTTGATTGACAAGATCAAGAAAAAAGTATCACTCATTAATGTCGCAATACTATGGGACACCAGAGTGGATGAGAAAGAAAGAGAAAAAATTTATAAGTATCAAGACCTGAAAATCGAAATAAGAAGGATATGGAATATCCCAGTGGAAATTGTACCCCTAATCATAGGAACACTAGGCACGATCCCAAGATACCTGAAAAGGAATCTGGAAAAACTAGATGCCGAAGTAGCTCCAGGGCCCATGCAGAAAAGTGTGCTACTAGAAACAGCGCACATAGTGAGAAAAGTGACGAGCTCCTAAGGAGGCAGGCTGCAACCCGGGACCCCACACTATAAAAACCACCCAGTCGAATAGGATGACCGTGATAAACCGAAAAATACTACTACTACTACTACTACTACTACTAATAATAATAATAATAATAATAATAATAATAATAATATTAATAATAATAATATATAAATTAATTTTTAAGCTAGAGATCTTATGCGGATACAGAAATCAGGGATAGTTCGGTAAAAAAGGAAGAATGAACAGCAGCTGATTAGTAATAGTTTCTGTAGCAGATATAAAAGTGGCAGCGAAAGGATCGCTTTTGTTAATGATTAGTTCTCAGTAGTAGTTAGTTAAGATGCTGTAATATTTCAAAGTATAAAATGGATGAAACCGTCTGAAAACCAATTTGGAAGGAAAACTTAGTCACACTCAGATTTTATAACGAAATTTTTAACACTGAAACACATATCTTGGGCATCCTGTGAATATGACATTTATTCTACAATTATTTTTTCAGATCCTACTGAATTCAGGAAAGTCCAGGTCCCGATAAAAGTTGAATATCAAAAGAATTTTTCGAAGCTTTACCGTGTAATCCTTCAAGCCGTAGTGTGCAAACAGTTACAAAGAGAAAGCGTTCAGGCAGTAGGAAAATAATTATTTATTTTACATGTTGTATTTCAAAGCAAAAGAGAATCTGAAAGTCCGTATGCTTAGGGTAATGAATGAGATGAGAGCCTTATACTGGAATAATATATTTCTGATAGTCGGCTGCCGTAGTACACACACACACACACACACACACACACACACACACACACACACGCATATATATGTCAAAATTCATCTTCATTCCTGTCATTCACCCCTGAAGAATGGTCGAAGTTGCCATAATGATCTACCTTCTCCTCTAGTGAGTTACCAAACCCCTCCCATAGTGAGTTATAAATCCACAAAATTAAATGCCTAATAAAAAAAACTGTTCAGGTAGTCGCCACTTAGCAATATCTTAAAAAAAAACTAAAAAGAAAAAATAAACACGGGCATCTAGAGGCAAGTACTAAGTCGCTGACACCACCATCACCACCGACAGCCTTCTTCTGGCCCGAGATCCCGTATGTCTTCAACAAAGTTCCCTTATTCGACTCGCGTGCCTCTCCTGTCGGTTCTAAACGAGGTCCCTAATCCCCCTCTTTGCTCCAAATTCACAACCATTGAAGGTGTCCCCAAAACCACACCCCGAAACAAGAGAGCTAACGGTATCATTTCCTCATAAGTGATCGTAATCAAGTGGATGCCACACCCGGTTGAGGAGGAGGAGGAGGAGGAGGGAATATTGAAGGGAATATTGACTCATTTGACCGCTGGTGGAGGGGTCTTTTCGACCTGCTGACAGTACCAGGGAACTGTGACTTGCAGGGTTGTTACGAATTTATTCACTAGAGGAGAGTCGTTTCATTGCTTATTATTGTTCAGTATTGGTCTTTTAAGAAAGGAGAGAATTGTGAGTTTAGAACGTGCCCTTCGGTTTTTGACAAATTTTCTATTCAGGGAACGTACAAAGTTAACGATTCCTAAAGTGTAGGATTAGCGAAAGAACTTGAAGGCGGAATGTGCTGAATCGTTATCTCGCTCTTTTTCCCCTTCTAGCATTAGAGCGTCGTCAGGGAGTTTACAAATTGCCTTACATAAAATAACAATTAGAATCCGAAGAAACTTCACTATAATCATGATTGGGAATGAAATATCTACTTGCGAGTGTCCGTTAATCTATTTAAAAGGTAATAAACAGTCTCTCTCTCTCTCTCTCTCTCTCTCTCTCTCTCTCTCTCTCTCTCTCTCTCTCTCTCTCTCACACACACACACATATGTATGTGTATGTAAAGAGATAGAGATGAATCAGTTACTGCATATTTTCATATGTTGTACTTCAGAGAATCTTTGCATTATAATCCTGTGAAATAATATGTAGAGTAAAAGGAGTCAGGGTGTAAGCGGAAGAATATTAATCTAATAAAAATCATAATTAAAAAAAGAAACAAATAGATGTAACTTCCCCCCCAAGCTACGTCTCACTTTCTGGCCCCACGTGTGAAATGCATTGCATTTTTAAGGATCACACTCTCGCCTTTCAAAAGACCAACAAAATCACAATGCAAGGCTCTGCGCTCGCAGGGCCAGAGAGAGAGAGAGAGAGAGAGAGAGAGAGAGAGAGAGAGAGAGAGAGAGAGAGAGCCGACCGGCACAGGAAGGGGAAGGAAGAACGACTCGGGATGAACTTGAAGACAGACAATTGTCAAATGAGACACCTGACGAAGCACGTGTTTCGAACACGTGTCGGGCGTGTTCGAGGTCGTCTTAAGACGTCAGTGTGATTTCGATTTATTGTTTTTTTTTTTTTTTTTTTAACTCGGCATTAACCTTTTATTATTTTTCCGCCGTATGTCTGTTGATGGTTCGTGTTCTAATCCTTCTGCCATATATACTGCTCAGTTTTGAAATGGCGTGCAATAACGTCATTCGATTTATTCGAGTTATTATATTCATATTTGCTTAAATATTTATGGTAATGTTTTGGTGCGCCTTTTAACTTGTATCAATCAATCGATTGCTGTAGATGGAGTGGAGCGAAGATTTCAGAAAGTGTTATTAAAGGGTGTGTTGGGAGAGACTAAAATATTTTGTTAACTCTCTCCCAGAAATATAACATTTATCGTTTCATTTGGTAGGAGGAGTCCAACGGTCTACACCAGGCCTCCTATTTCTTTCCACCTTGTCGGACTTCCCGTCCGCATTTGGACGAGGTTCCGAGCTAGTATAAGGAAGGTTCATTCTGAACTAACCACTATAACCATTTGTTTATACTAAAAATATGCAAGCATTAGAATCAAAGAGTAGGCCTAATCAAAAGAAAATAGAAAAAAAAAATAAGGACTACAATACCGAAAGTGCCTTGCGACAGTACCCCATTTTGGTTAGCTTGTCGGGGAATGTGTATACACCATTGGCCGCTGATGCCACAAAGGTCCTTAGGACACGTTTTACAAGGAGTTAACATCCGTTTCCATGGCAATGGTTGTTTTCCTTTGCAACAATCGCTAATAAATAGTATAAGGTTAAGTCTGTCTCAACGGTAGTGTTACGTACTATTGGGATTGCTTTACATGGTGTTGGAGGCGACGATTTTATATATATATATATATATATATATATATATATATATATATATATATATATATATATATATATATATATATATATATATGATGTTTACTGCTGTAATATGTATATCCTCCTATAATTTTGATATGTTTACTCCTATTTATCATTTACTATGTGTAATAATAATAATTATTGAAATATCGTATGTAGCGTAGTTATCAGCAACACGTGTGTTGTAGCGAAGGGTTCGTTTCACTTCAGCTGTCATCAGTTCAGATAAGAGAGTGTGCTTTGTTTTGAGTCAGCGATGACATGTCAGGAATAACAATTGCCATCTGTTTGATCATGCAAAGATTTTTGTGAAAGCTTTGTCTTGTATGAGAAAAAGACAAAGGTTTTGTAATGTTACATACATGACTCTGGTCATGTATGCCCTTTTGAAAGATATGGACAAGTATTGCACAGAGCCACATGGCAGTTGTTTCATGTTTTGTAAGATTGCGTTCAAAAAGTTTTACCAGAAGTGACGCCACCTCCCTTTTTCTAGAAGGATTTTTGTATCAAGCACTCAAAATGCCTTAATGACTTCGTATGACTGTTGAATTTCTACTGGAATCCATAAATCGATTCATTCTTATTTCAGAGACCGTTCAGTTTGGTTCCCTCTCTCTCTCTCTCTCTCTCTCTCTCATTTTTAATGTAATATATTTGTGGTCACTGGTATTAGTATTAGCTTTTGAGATCTGAGATTAGTAAAATCATTTAATTCGTAATGGCGCCTGACAAAAATTCGTGTTAAGTAAATTTAGCTCAGCTGCAAAGTGATTTTACAAAGTTTTCACAAGCTTGTGTAAGGTAAAGTGAATTTTACTTATTATTACCATGGTATAATATGGTGTATTGAGAGACATTTTGCCTTAGTGAAATTATTATTGATAAATCTTTTGTGTATTTTGTGCTCTTGTGTTTGCAATCTCTTGATTTTTGATGATGATTGAGTATATATTTACTTAGCATTTTAAATATTTCTTGATGATTTAACATTGCGTACTTGATTTAATTTTCATTTATTAAGATTTTCTTTTCAATTCAAGTCTTGAGTAATTATTTATAGTTTAAAATTTGCTTGATTAATTTAATTTCTTGATAAATTAAACTTTTTATGATTTAGTTTTGTTTAATAATTTAACTCAAGAATTAATTAAATTTTGTGTTGTTTTCAAGTAATAGTAAATTTTTCAGATTGTGAATTCTAATTATAAATTTTGAATTTAATAATAAACTTTTGTATTTAAAATAAAAAAAGTGTTTCATTTATTGACCACCAGTGAATAGGATTAGTTGGGTGCGTAAGGCAAAGTGATAAACATGTTTTGTTCCTTTAGTTTTGCTGAAGTGAATTAAGACCAGGGAAACAGTTACAGTTGTTTGATGGAGTGATGCCCTTTAACTCTAGTATATTTGTTGTTTAATAGTGGATACCTCACACTAATCTTGATAAACTTAGTTTGATTTTTCATGTGATTAATAAGTTTTTCAGGGATCACTATTACCTTTAGAGTGCTCAGTCGTAATTCTTATTGTTATG
>NC_089763.1:13660994-13665994 GCF_040412425.1 Macrobrachium rosenbergii | reverse complement strand
CTTGAAGAAGCTTTGGCCTTCCTTCAGAATAGTTCGTTTTCTCTCGGCAGAGCTCAGCATCCTTATCCAGAGGCTTATCTCCTTAGTAAGCTGCCTTTTATGGAGACATTTCGGAAAAATGTGGCTTCCCCTACTAAGTCATAATATTGTTTAGAGGGGAAAAAAAGGTCCCTATTATGCATCGTCGAATATATTGCTTCATCAGAGCGTCTCGCAACCGATGTAATATATAAGGCTGGGAGTCCATTTACGGTCAAGGTAAAAACGACCCTTCGCGGCATATCCATCAGGCGAACAAGGCCTATTCAGAGTTTACATTATGAATATAATGAGCACCCTTGCCTGGCTGAATTATGCTCGATAATTCACCGTCGCCATAATAGACCGGAAATGACGCCGTTAATACTTTACTACTTCGTGATGTGTTGTGCAGTTTTTCGAAAAGTGATCCAACTCATTATCATCATTTTCGCAAACCTACCTCTCTCTCTCTCTCTCTCTCTCTCTCTCTCTCTCTCTCTCTCTCTCTCTCTCTCTCTCTCTCTCTCTCTCGTTGTTGTTGCTACCGGGTTTTTTCTTTGATTGCAATGAGTTGTGTTTAAATATTCGTTTCATTCATGCTCACTTTTACTCGCATGTATGGGTGTGGTTCATGTTACACACACAAGCATACATACACACACATATACATATATATATATTTGGTCATTCTCCTCCTTCTTAAGAAACGCCACCTCCATAACATCGGAGGCCTAGGGCCACACCTTTATGTTTTGTATATATACCATTGTAACTTTCCACCTGTCCATATTCTACCAGTGAACAGGGCACAGAAGCTAGTGCCCGAAATATATGGTTTCAACGTTTAAATAGTGTTTTATAGGCTTTCTTATATTCATATAGATATATATATATATATATATATATATATATATATATATATATATATATTTACATATATATATATATATATATATATATATATATATATATATATATATATATATATGTGTGTGTGTGTGTGTGTGTGTGTGTGTGTGTGTGTGTGTTGGCGCATCGGTCCGTTTGTATGCGCAATTACATAATGTCAGTTGTGTATATATCTGTTTGTTAACTTGCGTAAGTATTATCTGTATCTTCTCAGCTAATCGAGACTAGTCTTCTACGCAGCCTCTATATTACCCCTCTGTGAAGTATAACATTTTTCATTAACTCATTTATTCTTTGTAGTAAAAAGGACTACTGCTAACATTGTTTACTATTCTCGATTTGTGACCATCCTTCGCTCGACGTTGGCAAACCTTTTGTTAATTCTTGCTATCTCTATTAGGCGTTGGCAGAGCCTAGCACAAGGTTCGGTTGGCCAAACTTCCTGTGCTTCAGTCAGTAAACGTATTCATAGTTTGTTCTCTTGCCTTAGCTATCATATGTTGTCGCTGGAGAATCCTCTGTTCATTTTCCTATCTTTAGTGGTATTCCAAAGGGTTCTGTTCTCAGTTCTAATCCTACTTTTGCAGGTGATTCGTTCTATATATTTCTTATTCATGCACGTTTTAATACTCTTTTGGGTTTTAGTCTTAATCTCGACCTTTCCCTTCTTATATATCTACTCTGGCTTTGAGATCTCGTGCGAATTTGGCGAGACGGTTAGAATTAATGCCTCCTTGACTTCCCTTTCATTCAGTTTTTCGAATCGTATAGATGAAATTATCGTTGACCCTCTCCCATCTGTCAACATCTTGGGCGTTATGGATACCAACCTTCTTTTAGAGAGTTCGCGTAGTTTTTTCTCTTCTCTGTATGCTTAAAAGAGTATGAACTTTGTGTAGATGTTGCAGCTGCATTATTTCATCTCGTTTATTAAAGCTTATGTTACCCCTAACCGTCTCTCTTTGCTTCAGACTGAATCTCCCTCGTTAAAGTTGAATTGAAGCAGCTCGATCTCCCCCCTCGATAGGTTTGATACCGAGGCAGTTCTCTCAGTAGCTTTGCCCTTTTCTTCCATTATAGGTCACTTTTTCTCAACTGAAAGGTGGCCACTCATCGTATGTTTTTATAGGTAATATATTGGTCCCTGGTCCATTTACCTTAAGGAGACAGGACCTCCATCTCTTCTCAGGCAGCCTCTTCATGTCCTACATGTTAATTCCTCCTTCAATAAGTCTCTGGAATTCACTATTCAGATTGCATAGTTGGGTTGCTTTTTCTTTTCCTTTATTGCTAAACTTTGGAAATTTCCTCTTGGTTTTATTTTTGCTGACATGCAGCATTCCATCCGTCAAAATGCAGGAATTTCTCGCTTTCTTTGCGATGAAAATCCAAACTTTTCTCTGATGTGTGTGTGTGTGTGTATATATATATATATATATATATATATATATATATATATATATATATATATATATATATATATATACACATATAAGGGCCGGAGCTGAGGCTCGAAGTACACATCACGAAGGAAGCAGTAGGGAAAGGCATCCTCAACATCTACAGTTTATTTTCAATGCCGACGTTTCGCGACGAATTCCAAGTCGCATTTTCAAGGCTATAAAATATAATTTGCGAACATCAGTAACAAATTAATGCAATGGCAACAGCTCTTTATGTAGTAAAAATATTTAAAAAACAAAACACCTCATTCCAAGACAAGTCAATAATACGTAAAAGGAGTTCACTAAAATCTTAAAACATCCTACCTATAAGAAAGAAAGAACAAGACTAACATAAATGAGTAAAAACAGAGTGAGGAAAACCAGTTGTCCAAACTAGGCTATAAACAATTTCACTGAGGACGATTGAGTATTTAACGACGGTACAGTCTTCTTGATAATTATGGATTCTAGGATGGTTAAGTCGTTGTTGTTCTGCACTTGGCCTAAGATGGAAAAATCCTTGCTGTCAATATAAGTTTTACATAATTTTGAATGATTTCGTATATTTGATTGCTCAGGATTAGATAACCTGCTACCTGTTCTATGACTTATGCCCCTGTAGATGTTGAGGATGCCTTCCTACTGCTTCCTTTTGATGTATATGTATATATATATATATATATATATATATATATATATATATATATATATATATATATATATATATATATATATATATATATATATGTGTATATATATATATATATATATATATATATATATATATATATATATATAAATCTCTATATACATACATACATACATACATACATACATACATACATACATACATACATACATACATACATACATACATACATACATACATACATACATACATACATATATATGTATGTATGTAACTGGTTCTGAGATTCAAAAACATCTCATGCATTAATTTCATCTTGAATATTTATACACACACACAAACACGCACACACACACATATGTATGTATATATATTTATATTATATATATGCATGAGAAAAATATTGCAGGAGATATTTATGAATCTCAGAACCAGCTATTTACCAACATTTTACCTTGTCAGGCATAAATAACCTTGTCTCTTTCAGCCCAAAATAAACGTTTTAGCATCATTTACTTAGTCAATGTTTTACAAGACAAATATTTGACGACAGTTTAACTCTTTTTCTGGCCCTCACCTCGTGGGTGTTGTCCCAGAGCCGCCAAGTCAGCCTCCCACCCCCTACCTACCCCCTCCTCTTATGTCCCCACCCCCTCCCCACCCACAGTGCCCGTCCCCCGAAAGCCTCCTTGTGCATCAGGTGAGTCAACAAATCTTGCCTCTCCCTCGAAAAATGTCTAATTTCGTGAGATTCTGCTGCGAGGGGAAAGTTTCCCTCAAGATTTCTGAAAAGTATATCACTCCTCGCTCTCTGCTTCTCATCTTCCTTATTATTATGAGAGGGTAAGAGGCTTATTTTTCCCCATAAAAATTAAAAATGGTTGGAGCTTGTTTTCCGCGAGGGCTTTTCCGAATCGAAGACAATGCCTGAACTCGGAATTTGTCGCTACTGCTTGTTTTCTACGGTACAGTTTTGCTGTGTAGTAAACTGAAAATGTTGCTACAATGAAATTTTGATTATTCATCGATAAAATGAACCGTAAATGCAATACTAATTCGGTAAAAAGAAAAACCACAGGCCATAAAGTTTTCAATCTTGTTGACTTATCCCTGATGATCATATGGATAGAGTTTACTTTGGTTTTCAAGGGTAATGACTGAATACGTTTTTATTTTATCTGGAAAGTAAAAAAAAATGTAGGTGCATGTTTTGAAGTTTCAGGTACAAATTTTTGTCACATAAACCGTGTCATTTTTATATTCACAAATATTAAGCCACAAATTTCGTTTAATATCCAATTCACTGTACCTCGGAACTAACTTACACCCAAGGGGAAATATGTTATAAGTGCTTCGTCGCCAGTGGGATTCGAACCATCAGTGGTCAAATTCACTGTACCTGTACGTTGTTTCTAAATCAGGCAGCGATTCAAATCCCATTGGTAACGAAGCACGTACCATTTATAATTCTCCTTTGATGTAAGTTATTCCAAATGTATAGTGAATTGGATATTGAACGAAATTACTGGTTTTTGATGTACACCTACATTATATATATATATATATATATATATATATATATATATATATATATATATATATATATATATATCTCTATATATATATATATATATATATATATATATATATATATATATATATATATATATATATATATATATATATATATATATATATATATAATATAAAGCTACAAACGTCCTTTGATATCAATTCGCTCTACCTCCGGAAATAATATATTTTTCATATATGTTACCGCAGGGAATTTTTCAGTTGATAATAAGTCCACCGTCCCGTGGGGTCGAACCAGCGACGGACGAGGACTCAGGACTACAGGGACGCACTAACCCATTCGGCCACAAGAGAGGTTATAAGTGAATATCGCCTCCCATCAACTCACCCGTCGAACTCAGGTGTTTTGCATTTGGAGAGGATATCCACCCACCTCTGCCATG
>NC_089763.1:13655994-13658494 GCF_040412425.1 Macrobrachium rosenbergii | reverse complement strand
TATTAGATGATGTTATCTGGCGTCATAGCTGCCAGGATCATTGACGCCGGTGTGTCGGAAAGCATGCAGCCGTTTACCGGATGTAAATTGCTGTTATTTCTATGACTGAAATGAAAAAAACTTTAAGGCACTTTTATCAAAAATATGTTATTTAGAAATATTGGATCAAAATCGTTTGACGTAAATTGCAGAATAAAAGGAAAGTATTTGGTACAGCACCAGGACCATTATGATTATTATTTGTAATATTATAATTGTAATCTATTTCAAATAATGTTGAGAACCAGATGGCGTATTGCGAAAAATAGCATAATCTGTTTAGAGAGAGAGAGAGAGAGAGAGAGAGAGAGAGAGAGAGAGAGAGAGAGAGAGAGAGAGAGAGAGAGAAGAGACATTTATCTCCGTAGAGATGAGATTAACATTCGGTGTGATTTCAGCTCCCCAAATGCCCTTCCAAACCATACGCGTGTTTACATCGCTTCCCTTTCATTTCTCTCATTGGATATTCCTCGATTAATCCCCAATAATCCCACCTTATTAATTATCTTGTTATTATTCATAGTTTCGCTCTTATTAAGACCTCAGTACCAAAGACCTCATATTAGATTGGTGCCTCCTACGCCATGTTCCTCAAACTTTATTTTTTTTATATATATCTCTAATTTCGCATGTTGTGAGTGCTTGAACACAATAATCTTGAAGGCTTAAGAAGACTATTCTCCAAAGATTCAAATCAGTCAAATTCATATCATGTTAAAAGACGTTAACTCTCTCTCTCTCTCTCTCTCTCTCTCTCTCTCTCTCTCTCTCTCTCTCTCTCTCTCTCCATAGATATTTCTTTTGAAATTTCAGTTCGCGCCGACTCCCCACTTTATATTCAGTATTATGATAATAAAACTTAAACTTCGATAATCTGCCTCAGTAATTGAAATCGTGAATTTGCATTGAGAATGGGACTCCTCTCGGGGTCTTAATATTATTTATTGACTTGGGATAGATCATCAAAAGTTGATTAATAGTGGGCCCTGGGTAATGGAGTATGATGCTAACTCGACTGGATAACGCGACGAGTTCACTTCGTGATTCTTTGCGGTACTGATATAGTAATTAATGACTTTGGTCTCTTTGTTTACTTGGTGTGGGTAACCTTTGACTGCAAACATAACTGATAATGCAGTTGGAAAGCTAAAATTTTTATTCCAAGCAGCTGTAATTTTAAGCTCGGTCAGCTTAAATATGAATGTGTTCGTTTGGTATGTTTTTTTTTTTCTTTTTTTTACATTTACAATGCGGTTTTGTTTTTCGTTCGCTTTTGAACTTTATTTTTTCTGTTAGCAGGAGTACTAAAAAAGTTATGCATGAACTTTTAGAAAAGTTGACCACAATTGTGCCTGGTTACTGGCAGCAATTAATTCAATTTTGGGAGAGATACGAATATAACTTTAGGAAAATTAATTTTTCGGTGGGGGGTGGATTATTTAGCCACGGGGAAGGTTTGTTGTCTCCTTTTCTGTTTATGTTTGTAAGTTGATAGGGTCACGGTTCTGTAACCGTGTCTTCATGCACGTTTTATCTCAGTGAATCGCAGATTATCTCTCTCTCTCTCTCTCTCTCTCTCTCTCTCTCTCTCTCTCTCTCTCTCTCTCTCTCTCTCTCTTTCTCTCGCGCTGCAGTGGTAAGCGCTAACAGCTCACAAACTGAGGGACCTCAGCACTGAATTATGTTCTTAATGGTTAGTCGACTGTTATGGATCGCAGGTATGGCGGAGAGAGAGAGAAATAGTTGAGAGATAAATAATGCGGAACGTTGGTGTTTATTGCTCCGTCGAAGTGTCTGCCATCAAATCGGTCGGGTCTCGAAGAGGTAGTCCTCGCCCTACTGGGCGAAACCATTCACAAGATATTCATTAGAT
Source organism: Macrobrachium rosenbergii (assembly GCF_040412425.1). Lineage (NCBI taxonomy): Eukaryota > Metazoa > Arthropoda > Malacostraca > Decapoda > Palaemonidae > Macrobrachium > Macrobrachium rosenbergii. The sequence goes on along the minus strand of NC_089763.1, from coordinate 13,656,582 downwards.
ATTGTCTCTCTAACATGCAAAACTATGAATTTTCTTCTGACATGCCAAGAGTCTCACCAGAGGGCCAAACAGAACTCCAATAAGCATTGAAACAAAGAAGGAATAATCAAACAAAATTAACACACTCCGTCTTCCGTGAAAGCTTTTGACCAACGACCAAAAACAGCGAATTTGAAAGGAGGGCTTCTAATCTGTTGGCCAAAAATACTTTTAAAGTAACTCAAAAGTACCTTTGTGCCTTTGCAACCATGAAATCAAAAGAAGGACAAACAAACAAAAAATGAAGGCAAAAAATTAAGTCGCCGGAAAAAAACTACGATGGAAAAAGTGAACGAGCATTTGAAAAGGGGAACTATTTTCAATAAAGAAAAAGGTTTCCCCAAAATAGGTAAGTTTCCCCGAATAATGAATTGTGAAATAGCTGTTGCTGATACATTGGCCTCCCGGTAATGGTCTCTAATTAGGGGAACATCAGAATACCGTAGATTTAATGAGCGCTTTTGCTGGCAGGGAAAACAGATCCCTCAGCGATTCCACCCAGCAACCGCCCCCCGCCCCCCGCCCCCATCCCCACACACACACACACAC
>NC_089763.1:13648494-13650994 GCF_040412425.1 Macrobrachium rosenbergii | reverse complement strand
CTGAAAACAACACAAAATTTAATTAATTCTGGGGTTAAATCATTAAACAGAATTAAATCACAAAAACTTTAATTTACTAAGAAATTAAATTAAGCAAAATTTAAACTATCAAGAATTACTCAAGATTTGAAAAGAAAATCTTAATAAATGAAAATTAAATTAAATATGCAGTGTTAAATCATCAAGAAATATTTAAAATGCTAAGTAAATAAATGTTAAATCACTAAAATAAAAAAAAAACTGGAAAAAACCAAGAAGTTGCAAACACAAGAACGCACAAAATACACAAAAGATTTGTCAATAAAATAATTTCACTATTACCATGGTAATACAGTAATAAGTAAAATTCACTTTACCTTACACAAGCTTGTGAAAACCTTTGTATAACTTACAGCTGCTTTGGTTCACAAAAGACACTTTTTTGTCTGACGCCGTTACAAATTTTTACACTTTTCCCTCACTCAGATCTCAAAAGCTATATTTAATACCAGTGATCACAAATATATTACGTTAAAATTACTCTCCTTTGAAGAAAGAGAGAGAGAGAGAGAGAGAGAGAGAGAGAGAGAGAGAGAGAGAGAGAGAGAGAGAGAGAGAGAGAACCAAACTGACCGGTCTTTCAAATAAGAATGAACAGATTTTCGGGTTCCAGTATGAAATTAAACAATCGTATGATGTCATTAAGACATTTTGGGTACGAGATACGAAAGCAAAGCGTTTTGAAAGCAATCGGGACAATACATGATCAGAGCAGTTTTATGTAACATTATGAAACTTTCGTCTTCTTCTCGTATGAGACAAAGCTTTTACAGAAATCTAACGTGATCTGACAGATTTTCACTGGCTAATTATGACTGGCATATTTTAAAAACAAAGCGAAAACCCCGAGTTGATTTCCAGTACAAATCAGCAATTGTTATCTCGACCTGTCAGCGCTTAGCCCAAAACAACGCGCTCTCTTATCTGAACTGATGACAGATGACACATCTGGTCTAAAACTCGAATTTCTCACTCCTACTACTATGCTATTATCAAGAAAGACATTGTTAATTCTAAATTACGCTGTTAAGTTGGGATCTGACACTACACTACATACGGTACTTCAACAATCATTATTATTATACATAACACATGATAAATAGAAGAGTAAATATATTAAAATTGTCGGAGGATATACTTATTACAAGGCAACATCATGAAAATGTGTATATATATGTATATATATATATATATAATATATATATATATATATATATATGTATATATATATATATATATATATATATATATATATATATATATATATATATATATATATATATATAAAGAGCAATGCTACGAAGGAAGGTGAAACAAAGGGGTGCTAGGTCTTTCAACTACTGCCCTTTACTTCGAATCTACTATTATACGAAGGTAATTTTAACCTTGGACCCTTGTGTTAATAAAATGTTCAAGAATGACGTTAAAGATAAAATATCTGACTTAATTACTAATTAGTTACCTTATATATTTTTTCTATGTATTCGTATGTTCAATATATTTTTTGTGAAAATGTCCACTTTGCAAAAAATGTTATTGTTTACTTCTTCCAAGAATTATTAAGTTGTACTTTTATAACATATGTAATCAGTTTATTCCTTCCATGGTCATTTTTTGGTGGTCAGTCTCCTTCCCTGTATAATCTTTTGATTGACTTTTCCCTGCTTCCGAGCTATTGGGCCTAATATTTTGTAAAATCTCTTGAATATTTACCCCTGTTTTGGTAGGTCTACTAATTCTTCAATTGTGTTGGATTCCAGGTACATATTTTCCTTTATAATCCCCATCTGTCATTTGTACAAGCTTTCTTTGTAAACTCTTTTTTATATTTCTGTCAGTCTGCTAAGTAAAGGACAGTAAGTCGAAAGGCCTAGCAATACCCGTTGTTTCAGTTTCCTTCGTGTCATTGCCTTTATTTATAGATTCATCACGTTCCATATTTTCGTGATTCATTTATACATAAATACATATATATATATATATATATATATATATATATATATATATATATATATATATATATATATATATATGTAGAATCTACTGGTCACTTTTACCAGACACATATGTAATTCTAATATTACTATGCCCACTTTAACTTCTAGAATTCTTCGCGCTTTTGGATGTGCTTGTAACTACGAAACCGTACATCCAGACGCAAGAAATTGAAGACTGTGATTGCCGGTCATGGGACACAATCACAGTCTTCAATTTCTTTGCGTCTGTATATGGCTGTAGTTACAAGCACATCCAAAAAGTTGAGAAGAATTCGAGAGATTAAGAGGGCATTGTGGCTATTTGAATTACACACACACACACACACACACACACACACACACACACACACACACACACACACACACATATATATATATATATATATATATATATATATATATATATAATAATAATTACAGGTAATATTCAGTGTATTAGTCATTACCATTGGATTCATTGTGAC
>NC_089763.1:13635994-13643494 GCF_040412425.1 Macrobrachium rosenbergii | reverse complement strand
TAATATTCCTGCATATAAACAATAATTAGAAGATTTGTCTACCTTTTCAGTAATTTTCATTTTATAATAATAATAATAATAATAATAATAATAAGACTGCTATTATTATTATTATTATTATTATTATTATTATTATTATTATTATTATTATTATTACTGTTTATATGAATGAAGAGTGAAGCTCTCTCTCTCTCTCTCTCTCTCTCTCTCTCTCTCTCTCTCTCTCTCTCTCTCTCTCTGAGCTAAAGTCTGTTAGCATTCATTCTTTCTTTTATTCCTTTTTCCAAGTTGGTATGATGATAATAATCGTGTGAAATCCAACCTAGTTCCGTAGAGCACCAAACTCTAAATGCAAAATAAGCGAACATTTGAAGAGATTATGAAAAAATGAATATGAAAAACGCCTAATGTGCCTTCGAAGTCAAGCAAGCGAGGTAATGATAACATGAAAGGCCGGATGGGAAAAATGCAAATTATATAAATATTCCGAGAGCGAAAACACTTATTTGATCGCCTTACGGGACCAGCCACTTATGTGGGCATGACGTCACGGTAAGAGTTTTTGAATAAAAGCCTCGGGAAAGTTTTTTTTCGCTTTTTTTTTTCTTAAAGGCGGCGGCTGCATCCCGTTTGGATGCCAGTGAAGTGAATAAGGGAATGGAAAAATAATTCTGGATTAACTTCGGGATATTGTAGAGAAAATGGGAGAGGAAGAAGCGATAACGGGGTAATAGAGAGTAAAGGAAATAGTAAAGTGCGAAAATAACAATAATGGAAAGAGCCAGTTGTGAATCAAACATAAAGGTATTTGGAAATTTCAAATAAAAGGTAAAGATAATTTCGTAAAGATTACAGTCAAAATGGAAATTGCAAATTGTGTTAAAGAGTAAGGAATAGTAAATTAGCAATTTAGAAGTTAGGGAAACAGCTAATAAGAACAATAAAGGCAACAACATTGTGAAGTGTGAAAACAAAGGAGTAAAGTGGAGCGTGAATAAAAAAGGGAAGAAAATGGACAACTGTAAGAAATTTAAAACTTACAGACTGTCGCGTAGAAAAATAAGGAAAATTCTATGAAAGTGGAATAAGGGATTAAGAACATTTTGGTAGGGACAAGAATAACGAAAGGAAAATGTACATTGTAAATAAAATAGTAAAGAAATTGTTAAATAGTGAACACAAGAGTGAAGAAAATAACAAATTATAACTACTTAAAAATGGATTAAAGATCTGCAAATAAGAAATGCTATATATATATATATATATATATATATATATATATATATATATATATATATATATATATATATATATATATATATATTATAGGCGATATTTCCAAATAATACAACTATGATTCCCTATATACAGACTTTTTCTTTCAAGTTGCAAAGCTTAGAACGTAATTTCGAGTGATTCCGATTACTTAGAAAAATTAGCGTAATGACATGGGAAGACGTTATTCACATGTCAAACACTTCTGATTTATGGTGTCACTGAAGTGGAGGGATTTGAAAAAAAATCTCCACTCCTCCGTCTAGCTTTGTATTTCTCTCTCCTTTCCAGTGTTCCCAAATCCTAGATGATTTTATGATGATTTATGATATTTTATCATACTCTTAGAGATACACTTTAGAGAGAGAGCGCGCGCATTTACCATTCGGTTTGCAGCACATCTGCCTCTAAAACAGACAAGAAACAACGAGAACTGTCATTCGAGTCGAGAGAGAAAGAGAAAGAGAAAGAGGGAGAGTTGAGCTGAGTTTGAGTTGAGTTCGAACCTAAGCGTCCATCTGATGAAGCAAGAGCCATTGGCTTCTGCAAACATTGAATTCAGATCAGGCGGAAGAGAAAGACAATTTAGCGCTGCCGGGTACTATTTACTATTTGTGTGTTTTCCCCTTTTCTCTTGCAACAACAGTTTCCTGATGTATCCCACGTTTACGACGAGACCTAAATGTCCGTTCATTTTCTATTTTACTCTGGACCTTTTAACTTTGCGTCTTTTTTACCGTCGTACTTTTACTGCAGGCATATTTCTCTCTCTCTCTCTCTCTCTCTCTCTCTCTCTCTCTCTCTCTCTCTCTCTCTCTCTCTCTCTCTCTCTTTCTTTCATGTCTTTTCTCTCTCTCTCTCTCTCTCTCTCTCTCTCTCTCTCTCTCATGTCTTTTTGCTTTCACATATTTTTTGTTTTCCATATTGTGTTGATACGTATAAGCTACTTACAAATCGCAGCTGATCACCGTATATCAATATTCCAACACTTGGAAAAAATTTAAACATTTCCAGTACCGTCTGCTCAGATTCCCTCAAGGCTTATTTTTTTATTTATGAGGGCCATACCTTCGATTAATTTTTTTTTACGAATGTAAGCCCTGTATTAAGGTTTCTTCAGCAAAATTGGCATTCTCTATAACCCTTTCCTCAAGGAGTGCGACGTAATTAAATTTCTTGTTGCGATCCAGAACGAGGATCCTTTTTGCCAGATGGTGGCGAGGAAGCGAAGCCTAGCGAATGCTTTATTCAAAATGCCGTTTGAAATTATCATAGGAATGATATTTGTTTCTGGCTAGGGGTAAAACTGAATGAGAATGAAACCGGTATTTTAATTAATTTTGAAATAGTTATGATTCTTTAAGTTTCTGTGTTTAATATTTTTAATATTTTAGTGTTATCCTTTATATTGCTAGTCAACATTCATATATTTAGAGCTGCATAGTTTGTATAATAATAATAATAATAATAATAATAATAATAATAATAATAATAATAATAATAATAATATAATAATAATAATAAACATAGGATTTTAAGGAAAAACAAATCGCGGACTGACCTGTGCTGAAATTGTTGTTCTCAGCACCAAGATTTATAGTATATTTTTTCACTTTTAGCAAATATTAAACGCTATCACCGGGGAAACATATTTGATTTGTCAAGGTTCCCTGTAAACACTTCAGTTATTGCAAAGACATATTACACCTTTAACATTTCAACAGTCTACTAACATAAATGGAAAATGCTTCAGATTTTTACCGTTCACCACGTAAGAGAGATGACCTTATGACCTTAGGAATCATATATATATATATATATATATATATATATATATATATATATATATATATATATATATATATATATATATATATTTATATATATATATATATATATATATATATATATTATATATATACTCTGTATATATATACATTATTGTATGTATATTACATTACATTCTTTTGATTTTGTAACATTTTTTAAGTCAGCTAATCCTTTTTTTTCTAATTTCAGGTACGTGAGGAGCACGATTCTAGAACATAGGCTTCAAGACGGTGACTATAACCATAGGACTAGTATATACGTTTCAAGGGGTCTTGAAGCAAAGAGGTAGGTGGTTGGGGAGGGAGGGAGGGGTTAAAGGGTAGACAAAGGGGTGGTTGGCGGAGCAGGGGGCGGGGAGAGAGGAAGCTGGTTGGTCTGCTGTTGCAAACTGAATAGACAGCTCACTTGTGGCATTTGCATGAAATTATTGCATTGCACGAGGTCGTTATTCCGTCGCAGCGGTTGTGAGATTACGGCTGCCACCCGCACACTCTGCGGTTGACATACAGGTCAAGATGGGTGGTGGGAATTGAGGAGGGGGGAGCAGGGTGGGTGGGTGGGTGTTATTGGAGGATATAGGGACGGAGGGAGGTGGAAGATGACGTGAGGGGAAGGGTAAGAAGGGGAAACGGTCGGAAATTTAGTATTAAAAGGTTGGAAGCCGCCTCAGTTGCTAGTAGTATTATAACTGTTTTCTTTTCATATTCTTACAAAATCCAGGAGTGGATCCATGTCTTGTTGATTACAGGGTTTTGTAAATTTCTCTAGCTTGTGCCTTTTTATCTGTTCCTTTACATTCACAGATCTAGAAACAGTTTTCATCATATATGTATGTGTGTGTATATATATATATATATATATATATATATATATATATATATATATATATATATATATATATATTGTAATTTATTTACTTATTTATTCATTTGTTTATGTGTATGGTGCATGTCTGTGAATTTATCATACATTTATGGTCACACAAATTATGTGAACTCAGCATTTCAACCGGTCTCTATGTGTTCTCTCTCATCTCTGTCCACTTAATCCTCGTGAGACTGAGATCCCTTGAGGCGGACCCCTAGGCTTCTAAAGGAGTCCATCTATCTGAGATGGGCTTTGTGAATCCCGGTATATGTCCTTCATTTTGGACGAATCCGTCTCAGTCCAGTTCTCAGAGGAGGGATCTATCTGTGGAATCCATAGGTATCCTTCACCCATCGTGTATTTTTGCCTCCCTTTGTCTGAAGTTAGTGTGTGAATGCTACTTGCTTTCTGAGATGCAGACAAGTGGGAAGTGCCGTTGAAAATGGGAAGTTTCTGTTGGTTTTTTGTCATACCTCTATATACTATTTCATCTAAGATTTTTTAGTGTTTATTTTTCATTTTTTAGCTGGGATTTTGCAGTACACCTCCGATTCTTTTATTAATCCATGGCTCTCTCCATTTTCAAAAATCTTGACTTTTTCTTCGACACCTCTGTATTTGTAAAATCTTGACTTTTTCTTCGACACCTCTGTATTTGTAAAAACGTTGTTGGTGCTTGTTGAGCGCTTTTTCATCTTTCTTGTCTAACTCAACAAATTATTTCTACTTCTTTTGGTAACTTATATTTTTAACGTTGAGTACCCATAACACTTACCGATGTGGCCCTCTGCAACATTTGTAGCAGTATGACAATCCGGGAAATTTTTCTCCCTCCATTCCTTTTCGTCATTTGTGTTTCCAATATGAGCAGTGAAAGATTTAAAAAGATAAATAGGATTACTGTACGCCATGGCAGCATTTGATTGGCTCGTACAGTCGATTAAGCTAGATATAAACGTTCATTCATGTTTTTGTTTAAATATCTCTCTTTCCTCCGTTTCAGAATTGTCCTGCATTCGGGCATCCCATTATTTTAATTTCTTGCTGCAGTACCTTTCTCAAGACAGTGCCCACTGCTAATTTACATAAGTGGCTACTTCCTCGTTCACCTATGCTTGAGATCGTCGTCTCTCTTGAAAGTTAGTCGTTAAAAAAAATAAAAGGAACGTTATCCTTACATCTTCATGTCATCACTCCGACGTCAGGGTGTCTCCAATTGTCATTACCCCCTTCCCCCCACAGAAAATAATAAATAAACAGAATTAAATGATAAAAAATCAAAATAACGCGGAATGGAAACGGGAAAGGTTCAAAAAAGGGATTTAATATTAGTTGAATATTGTTTTGTAAAATATATTGATACTTAAAATGTAACAATATCTTTTACAAAATATATTGTTACAGAGGGTGCGCTATCCCAAAGTGATAGCCTTATCGGTCCAGAGATAAATTCTGAAGAAACGTAGTGTAATCAGTTGAAAGGTTTTAATATTTAGCAACTTCGAAATCAGTACCTTCATAGTAACTTTCAAGACTTACAACTATTCAGTGTTTCGTACGGAAGCATTTCAATGATGAAAACGGGAACTGAACGTTCTGCTGTCTTGCATTATAGTCCTCGTTTCTGACTTCAGCGTTCATTCATCATCACTCAGTATAATGAGTATTATGATATATGTGCCAATTTGACGAGGCATTTCCGCTCTTTTCTGTTGTTTTCAGTCTCTTTTTCGGTCATTTCACTCGTCCGAAGTTTTATGTACCGTAGATATCGCCCGCTCTGTTATCATGAAGGCCCTCTCCAGGTTTTAATTCTACCCTGTGATGATATTTTTTTTTATCTCAAGATGAATATTTTTTTTATCCCATGATGAGTATTTTTTCCCTTGAATATCTTTTACACCATGGTGAATATTTTTTTATTACATGATGAATAATTCTGTTTATCCCAAGATGAATATATTTTTACGTCATGGTGAATGTTTTTTAATCCCATAATGAATATTTTTTTAAACACGTTGGACATATCAGATCATTTTCTTCTCTTGTAGGGAAAATTTTCCCTTGAAACCTGGGGAGAGATTGTTAGAATATGCAGAAAAATGCTGTAAAATTTCATGCCTACTTTATATGAGGTTGGGTTAACATTTCGGTGATATGTAATTGAGCCGTTTTCTCATTTCCAGTAACGAATGCTGGTTTCAGGCCGCTTCGGAAGCAGAAATATGAAATTGAAGAGCAAAATAGAGAGGTATTTGGACAAAGGGATGGAGGGAGAGATACAGACAGACAGACAGACAGACGGACTAGAGGGTGAATATGTTTATTTTCATAGGACTTGTAAATGTGCAGAACAAGAACTGGCTTGGAATAATCGATTTGGGAGAGTGGAGAACGAAGTAGGGAATAATCCAGACCCCTTATGCCTTATCTTCGTTATGAAAATACAGGTGTTGTTATTCGCCATAGGTGAAATAACAGGAATAAGAACAGATGCTGAGTGAAGCTGCAAGAGAGAATATTGGTCAGTTCAAAAATAATGTCACTGAAGTCAGTAGAACATAATTCTAAGATGCCCTTTCAGCATTCATATATTTATCTTGATAAAACCGTGAGCACGAATTGTGACTCTACAGTTAAATCAGAGCAACATTCTTTATCACATTGTTTAATCTTTTCTAACTCCTGATAAGGAGCCATTTTCTTTAATTTAAAAGATATATTTACTTGCACAGCGGCAGTACAAAAATAAATTATTGCAACAGAAAAAAAGGGGGTTATAAGTTAATAGAAAATATGTGGAATTGAAAACAGATGAAGAAGACAGAGTTTTATTTCACAGAACTGGAAAGGAATAACAAGAAGGAAATACGCATAACAGGACCACAAAAATCCCCATGAATTGCCCTCAGATATAAAAGTTGTTTTTTTTATTATTTTAGATGTGCTTAAAAGGAAAAAAAAAATTCTGCCCAAAAACGTTAAAGATCCCGAAGTACATTCCTTTCATTCTACAAAAAATAAAAATTCAATGTTAAAAAGCTTTTTTTTTTTTAATGAAAGTTTGAGACCGAAAAATTTAGTAGCATGAAGCGGTACCTCACATTCAGAGCGGTACGAATATTAAAATTATAAATTTTTAATAGGTACGAGTATCTGTATTTTTGGAAAGCTTCCAGTCCACGAGTAACCCCCCCAACACACACAAACAAGAAGAAAGATTGAAAATAGGACGTAAAATTGAGATTTGTTTTAATTTTACTTTCGATGATAGTAAACTGAAAATTATTTTAAAACAGCTGTCAGAAATATATGATCGGGTAAGATGAAAATGGAAATATTTCTAAAGCTGTTACATCAAGAAACAAAAGGGTCAACAGACTGGAAAGGCTTCAGGGCGTATCCCATAAAGCCTCAGATTATTTTTATAAAGTTTCCCTGGAAAAGTCTGGCGAGAGAATCTTGAAAGAGAAGCAAGATGAGATAATGGCCTCCCTATGCGAAGATTGCCCTCTTTTCTGATGCCTG
>NC_089763.1:13613494-13630994 GCF_040412425.1 Macrobrachium rosenbergii | reverse complement strand
ATATATATATATATATATATATATATATATATATATATATATATATATATATATATATATATATATATTATATTATATTATATTATATATAATGTGTGTGTGTGTGATCTGGTATTCTATTGAGCATTCGATGCGACATTACTAATAGAGATGACAAAATTCTCAAATAAATAATCACCTGGTTTTTTCCCTGTAGGGCCTTCTCTGAAGTACAGAAAATATTTTGTACTCTATGTATCTTTTATGCTTATTATCTACTAATGCAGGACACCGAAATGTCGATCAAAAGCCTCTTAATGTACAAAAGTGCTGCACTCACTGACCCAAAATCACGGGTCGTTCGCAACCTAAGTGTGATTGCAGCAATGCAGTGTATATTGGCCAATCAAACCACCAGTTCCCGATACGACTGGCCGAGCATTTAGGCGGGACAATTAAAACAAATAGGCCCCTATCTAAACCACCAATTATTAGCGTCATTCACTGACACAGCCATGATTGTTATCATCCTATAGAGTCGTGTTGATTTTCCACCCCCAGCAATCATTCATCATTCTGCGAATTGCAATCAACAGATAATAAAGAACATTCAGTGATGCTGTTGTTAGAGAAGTGCAATCATTTTTGATGTTTTCTTGCTTCATTTTCCGTTTTGCTTTGCTTCTTTGCTTGAAGCGAGTGTGTGCTGTTTATGGCTACTCGGATATATTTGTATGTATGTATGCATATACACATACACACACATATGTATATATATATATATATATGTGTGTGTGTGTGTGTGTGTGTGTGTGATTTTAATCACCACAGTACCCTCTTATCTTCTCGGTTTCTTCACGCTTTAGAAACGCTTGTCACTACTAAGCCTAGATCCGAATGAAAGCTTTGTAGTGACCAGCGTTTCCAAAGTGGGAAGAAACAGAGAAGTTAAGAGGGCATCGTCGTTATTAAAATTTCATGCGTATTTAGTATAAAGCGACCAGTAGATTCTAAAAAAGACAATATATATATATATATATATATATATATATATATATATATATATATATATATATATATATATATATATATATATATATATATATATATATAATGTGTGTGTGTCTGGAAGTGCATCATTTAATCAAAATAATCTGTTTTTACAATGCATGACTACTAAGTCATTCCCAGCATCAGGAACTTACTAGAAATTTTCATTAACTTTGGCAAACACACCAATAAGAGCAGAGAAGCTCGATCTCGACTTGCGTGTGGAGGGGTCATAAAAGCCGCTGTCTTTGATTAGTGACCGTGTAAGAGAAGAGGAGGAGGCTCCCAGAGAGAGAGAGAGAGAGAGAGAGAGAGAGAGAGAGAGAGAGAGAGAGAGAGAGAGAGAGAGAGAGAGAGAGAGACTTGTTTTGTATGTTTCATTTGCAGGTGGTGTGGTGGGGGAAAAATCCAGTATGTTTCTGTTTGAGTATTGGGTTAGGAAACAGATGTGGTTGTTTTGCGTTCATGTGTCTGAGTATGTGTGTGTGTGTGTGTGTGTACACGTGTGCGATCCGCGCATAGTTTACCTGAGGCTGAGGTTTTTATGTGATTTAGATTGATTTTTGTTACAACAGCGTAGCGCATAGCGCATTGAAAAGATATCTGGCTGAAAATCTTCTCCTGATAGCAATCATTACAAGTCATTCTTTCTGACTCAAACTTATTTTTAGGGGAGAATATAAGTTTGCTTTGGACAGGAGCTTCATGATAGCGAAATGTAAGTAAATTTTCACAAAGAGGAAGGGGTAGCACCGCAAATCTTCCTGTATTTCTTTTTTGCTCCATAAGGTTTACACTTAAAAAATGATTGATTTAAAATTGTAACGATATTCTACTAATGCGCTGGAAGAAATTATGAAATGTAAGTCATGCCCATTTACTGCTAGTATTTTAATTTTGAATTAAATGTTGTGGATAGTGAATAAAAGTGATAAGGTATCATAATTCACAGTGTTAGAAGCACATTAAGCTTTTAAAATTGAAAACGAGCCTTGTTTTCATGTATTTAGAAAAAACTGAGAAATCATTCGTCCATTAAGAAGTCACATATAGTAATACAAATGAAGCATCCCCTATCACGTACTTTTAATTCTACTCTTTAGATAAAGTGGTATCTTTAAAATGAAGGTGGTTCAAGTTAGATAACCTGACTCACCCTCAAAAGACCTTAGATAAAATGAAGACCTTAATGTGATTCCCGTTATTTGACTGTAGTCTGAAATTATGGGCATTATAAGTCCTTCATGAATGAGGGAATTCATGAATGGAGGTAAATCGATCAAGGCAAAGGCGTTGAGACCCGGTGGACCTTTACTGGCTTAGGTAATAATTTATGTGCATTTTACCTAGTCGACCATGGCGGGTCGCCAGCAGGTTAGAGTAAGGTATAGGGTTAGCAACTTCATCCCAAAATACTTGCATTTATTTAATGCCTAACTTGAGGTCATCTGCATGGACATGAAGTGCTTATGCTATTACGGTGACTTATCTTCGTTGCTCTTGACATATCCAGGGATGCCGAGTTGGTGGAGATGGATGGAGGTTGGCTGCTTTTAGTCCATTCCCCCAACACCCGACACCTACCTTCTTCCTCATCCTCACCTCCCCCTCACCGCTATCGCCACCACCACCATCGCCACATCCCATGTAAACATCTCTTTTGTATCTTTCATGAGCTATGAAGTCGACGTGAAACCCTTCCATTGATATTCAAGAAGTCGTCTCTCTCTGAGGCAGCGCTCGCAAACGACCCCGCCGACCTCTGGGTAACCGACATCTTTGCACTCCGCGAAATACGTCTGCTACATATTTCTCCTCTGGGCTTATTGCTAGATGATGCTGACTGCTGACTGCTTACGATGCTGATGCTGCTAATGCTGATGGCAGATATCATTGGATAGCGCATGCACGTAGGAATTTTTTGGGGGGAACGATGCACCACACATTTTATCAGTCGTGGGGCAGATATTGGTCACTTGAACCGGAAAAGAAGTTTAAGAACATCGGCGGATTCTATCTCTATATCTATCTAGCTAGCTGCCATACTTATGTTCTAAGCGGCGTGTGTGTAATATATATATATATCTATATATATATATATATATATATATATATATATATATATATATATATCTATATATATACTCGTATATATATATATATACACACATGTGTGTGTGTGTGTGTGTGTGTGTGAGTTTAGCTTATCATTTAGTGTATCTTAGGAATTACGAGGTTAATATTAGCCGTACCTTATAGATGAGTAAGACTTGAGAGAGACATAGCATACACGGTACTGTAGTAGATGATTATCAAGTATCTTTAAACACTTTATCGATTTGAGTCTTAAAGGCTCATGCTTTCTACAGGTCTGCATCATTAAAATGATACTTCACCATAATGTCCTTGCTATAATAGCAGTTCGAAAGTACCCAAATCTAACTATTGGCAGATATCATTCTATGTTTTTATTAGGCAGAGAGAAAAGCTTGTCTGTGTGACAGCAGGGTTGTAAATATTCGGAAACTATCACCTATAAGCGATTAGTGAAAGAAACATCTCGGTAACTCCGGGTAGTTTAAAATATAAAAAGAATATTAGAAAAGAAAGATTCCAATAAAGATAAGAAACTTTTTAACAAACTTCATTCGGTTTGACTTCACTTTCTCTATGAGAATTTGTGGCAATTTCCTTCTTGACTGGTCAAGAGAAAGAAATGCTTAGCAGTCTCATGAACAGGGATTATTTCTTTCCAGGTGATTAACGAAATAGTAAATTGCATATGGAAAATGTTGTTTCGAATGGGGTATTTTAGACCCACGACAGAGTGCGGTGACATGCCAAGAACATAGTTTTAATATCGCATGGTACCCATTGATCATGCTTCGGTAATACTGAGGTGTTGAGACGCTAAAAGGTAGACAAATGACCTCGAAAAAGGTAATGAATATCAAAACAGTTTTCAAGTAATCGTACCCAGGTTAAGTCCATGTACTCCCCGCAAAACTCGGAAGGAAAGAGTAAATGAAATATTATTATAATTTTTTTTTTTGGGGGGGGGGTGTCCTTAGCCATGCGCGAGCAGGGAAAGCAGAATATCGAAAATATTTTGACTATTTTTTCATTTTCTTCAATGCGGTCCCAGAACAGGCGAGTAAAGATTAAATAGAATCATTTCGTTCACTTCTACTCGCACTCTCTAACCCAGAGCTTCTCCAGTTCGAAAATCTCTTCATATTTGCCTATTTCCTTCTGCTTTGGTCGGAACTTCTCCTTCAAACAGAGGAAATTACAATACTGGGGAATATCGTCGTCGTCAGCGGTATCCTCTGAGAGAGAGAGAGAGAGAGAGAGAGAGAGAGAGAGAGAGTGTTTTGAAGACTTTTTATGCGATAGAATTTATATTAGTGTCATGACGCGGAATTTTTTTTAATAAATTCCTCCTCATGGAAAGTAAAAGAGAGAGAGAGAGAAAAAAAGAAAGAGAGCTGAAGATCTTTAAATGAGAGAAAGAGAGTTCGAAGACATTGCACGAGATAATATTAATATTATGGTTAAGTTGTGGTGTAATTTTTCCATAAACATCTGTTCATGTAAAGTGAATATCTAGAGAGAGAGAGAGAGAGAGAGAGAGAGAGAGAGAGAGAGAGAGAGAGAGAGAGAGAGAGAGAGAGAGATAATTTCTTTGAAGTCCCAGTGTAGGAAAGATTTTAAGTCAATAACGATATAAGATTTTTCTTAATTGCCTGTTCATAAGAGAGAGAGAGAGAGAGAGAGAGAGAGAGAGAGAGAGAGAGAGAGAGAGAGAGAGAGAGAGAGAGAGAGACTGACTTAAGGAGTTATGGAAACTTTTTATAGAAAAACTGATTTTTATTAGGAAGGCCCTTGACTGGTTTTCCTGTTAGGCTATTTGGGTTTGACATAAAGGTAGGCGGCATTAGATGAAGATAGATAAGCAGAGAGTTAAAATCATGTTTTTTAATCAAGTACAGCGGCAGAGATATAAGTATTCTTGGAAGAAAATAGCGTACATGGAAGGAAAATAATAATTACTATATGTACTTGTGTATACTTGTTTGTGTATATATACATGTATGTACAGTATATGTATAGTTAGGTATATATATATATATATATATATATATATATATATATATATATATATATATATATATATATATATATATATATATATATATATATATATATATCTGTGTGTATTTATTTCAAATTTCGTATAGGACTTATCCCCCTGGCTCTCAGCAAGTCCAATAAACATTTGAAATGATGGAGTAGAAATGAGAAACCGTTGGCTGCACCATCTCTCCTTTTATGGCCCAACACCAGCAGCTTAGCATTTTCCCCTCGGCTATCATTCACATTTTCGTCCCTCTTTTCCTCGGGGACTTTATCCTTCTGACCAAATACTGACTGACTCAAGCTGACTGACTTACTGACTCGCCTCGCTGATTTAGCGGTTGTATTCCTTGACCGAATGAGAGAGAGAGAGAGAGAGAGAGAGAGAGAGAGAGAGAGAGAGAGAGAGAAGAACGTTTTACACCCAACATTTTTCACGAGAGTTAAGACTAGCGTGAGGCGGTGGCTTCAACGTCCCAAAGTGAGGAAGGGATTGGTCCACCTTTCAGAATTAAGCCTTCTTAGAGAAGAATAGGGTTTCTTCATCATTTATTAACAATGTTGGCTGTCGGCTGAGTATGGCTATTCTTTATTTACATATTTATTTCTGCTATTAAAGCTTCCTTAATGCATTGATTTGTATAAGAAGGGAAAGAAAGAATTTAAGAAAAAAATCTTATTACACAAAACCCTTTTTTAATCTGGTAGTATTACATTTACTCTAATGAAAATCATACCACATTGCATTAAGATTTCTGTATCAAAAACTATTCTACAAATCGTACTTTATTGGAAACATTTACGAATGCCTCAATACATTTATGCTCAGAGAGTTCACTGTGCGAGAAACCATACTACTTCCTCCTATTCAGATTTTCAAAGGCTTTCATTCGAATCGGGTCCGAAAATTTTAGGAAATCAAGACATTCCTCCGAGTGCAGCGCATGGCCGTCGTGTTTTTATGGATCTGGCGAATATAATCAGTAGCGTTTACCTTTATTATTGTGTTCGCTGTGTTGAGTTTCGTATCTTTTATTTATAAACTCCTTTGGGAATCGTATTTACACTGGTACTGGTTAATTTGGACGTTATGCCCACCTCTTTTCACGTGCTCCAAAATAAAGACTGTTTGTATCTGCAGTTCTAGCTACTGAAATCATACTCATGAGAAATAAAAAAAAAAAAAGCAGATTTAAAATTCCTTCTGAGTTCTTGATTCATCGTGTTTATGATATATGTGCATTCATACTTTTATGTGTGCACACATGTTTTATGTGTATATATGTGTGTGTATATATATATATATATATATATATATATATATATATATATATATATATATATATATATATATAATCCACACATCGGAGGGCACTATAGTAGGCAGGAGAAGGGTGCAGGAACACATACAGACCCAGTCCATACATTTATTATCGACGCGTTTCTTGACCCGTGGTCACATCATCAGGACATCTAGAGTTATAATGTAAAAAAAGGGGCATTCAGCATACATAGTTACAAGTAAACATACACAAAACATGAAAAACTTAAAACAGAAAATCAGTTAAACTGAAACAATCACACTGAAAATACATTTACACATTAAAGAACTAACAAAAGAAAAACTTAAAATGAACTTAATAAAAAGGAATTTAAATATATACATATATATAAATTCCCCTTCGGTGATAATTCCCCATCGGGGATATTCCCGAGGTAGCGTGGATTTGATATTAAGCGGCATTTGTAGCTTCATGATTGTATATAAATCACGGTGTGATAAAAATGTCATATATATATATATATATATATATATATATATATATATATATATATATATATATATATATATATATATATATATATATCCTAATAAGAGGGATAGTGCACCCTCAACATCTCTTTCCGGGTGTGTGGACTGCTCTTAGCTGGTGAGCACATAATGATTGGTTTTACCGAAGCGGAAGAGGTGGACCACCGGGGGTCCTACTTTGACAATGACTTATGGAGTTAATTATTGAAGTAGTCCCCAGCAACTTCACAGTCCGCTGGTAAATGACTTGTTGCATCTCCTTACTGGAAAGGAGATATAGGCTCCTCTTGTCGGGCGAGAAAGGAGATGGAGTCTCTTGTCACTGATGCTTGCAAGCATTAACATTTCTGCGCTCCATTGCGACTCATTTTTTCTGTTCACGATTGGACGCTTACGTTTTAATTTCATCCCTCTTTTTGGTATCAGGCCCTTCTACCTTCAAACTAATATATTCAGTAATATATATATATATATATATATATATATATATATATATATATATATATATATATATTTATATATATATATATATATATATATATATATATATATATATATATATATATATATATATATATATTTATATATATATATATATATATATATATATATATATTTATATATATATATATATATATATATATATATATATATATATATATATATCACCCAAATATATATACAAATATAAATGCACGTAACAAATATAGATAGATAAACATAGGGAAAGTGAAAATTTAAAACCAGGTACCGCACGCTGTCGTGTATTACGTACAGTTCTTATGTTATACACGAAAACGCTCGGTATGTATATATTATATATATACATACATTATATATGTGTGTGTAGTATGTATGTTGTATGTATGCATGTATAGAAGGGTGAGAGAAAGTGTTTGTTTTTGTGTGTTAGGAAATTCACTAGAGAGAGAGAGAGAGAGAGAGAGAGAGAGAGAGAGAGAGAGAGAGAGAGAGAGAGAGAGAGAAATCTTTTCATAAACGCAATGCCCAGAAAATCCTTGTTCTTGGAGCGTTGGCGGGATCCCGCTGACTCTGCACTCGAATATATACAATTTTTCTCTTTTCCTTAAAGTGCGCTTTGTTACAGATGCTTTTAGATTTCGCCTCAGATTTTGCAGGATTCTGGGTTCGCTTGTCGTGAAGAATTTCTTATAGGAAAAAGTAATATTCTCTCTCTCTCTCTCTCTCTCTCTCTCTCTCTCGTTCGTCTCTCTCTGTCTCTCTCTCTCTCTCTCTTGTTATATCTAATATCTAATGCCTAAAGTAAATTACAATATGAATACCATTTATTGCTCCATTATCATTGCTTATGAGGAGGCTGAATGTTTTTCCCACTGCTTTGATGTCGTTGATGAGCAATTAAAAAATGTGCCGAAGTTTCTTCGCCGCGATCGAGTTTTCTGTACAGCGTATAATGCTCTATGAAACTCACAGTCACGGTCCACGAAACTGTCAGCCGAGGCCCATGAAACTTTCAGCCACGGCCCGGTGGTGGCCTGTGTTGTTGGCACCTATGGCTAAATTCAACTTTAACCAAAATAAAAACTGATGAGGCTAGAGGGCTGTAATTTGGTATGTTTTATGATTGGAGGGTGGATGATCAACATTACAATTTGTAGCCCTCTAGCCTCAGTAGTTTTTAAGATCTGAAGGCGGAGAGAAAAAGTGCCGACTGACAGACAAATATCCATCTCAATAGTTTTATTTTACAGAAAACTAAAAATCAAGGTGAAAATTTATAGCCAAGATAAGGCCACTGAATCCCCTTACCGACGTCCTTCACATTAAAGAAAAAATCGCCGGGAGCTTCAAAACCTGAAGGGCAGCATCTGTCAAATGAATGAATTCCTGTCGTTTCTCTGAAACTTTCGAAATTCTGATGGATGCAGTGACAGAAACAGTAAAGGTTATATGAAAGTGTTCGCGGATTAGTTTTGTTAGGCGAAAGGTGATTTATTTCTGTATAAAGATGATGTACTACTAGTTTAGAGGTCATAACTGATCAATATATATTTGGTCTACCAGCAGTTAACTCGATTCCCTCACTTTTAGTTTTTGATTCGGTATTGGTGGTCGAGCTTTCAGTCGGAGTTAAAACGATATCGATCGGAAAGTGTATGTTGCAGGAGGTGAGAGTAAACATTTGGTGTCGGTATCTCCTTGAGATTTATTGAGGAACTCAATAAAAACTCTACCCAAGCTCGAACTCCTGTATATATGTGATGAAGCAACTCGTTCCCCATGAAAATTACTAAGTCACCATGTCTGAAGTCTTCCAGATTGGTCAGAGGCTGCAGTTGGCAACTTAATGAGCAAGCAAACCTAGTTATTTGTTAAAATCCTGTTGAACACCAAGAACTACATTTTTTTATGAAACGCGAGCGTTTTTCTAGCAAGAGGGAGATGCACATTACTGAAATAAACAGTAATGGAATTGTTGTAAATGCCGAGAGTCAAGGGAACATATGAAATGAGAAGCAAAGTGGATGCAGTTTGTCCGTGATGGGAACCTTGAAGGCAGTAGTAGATTGAACAGAATATGAGGCCGCAAGAAAGTCTAAAATGGGTGAAGAAGGGAATACTAAAAGTGGTTTGGTTGAAATTTGCAAGCAGTTCACATGTTTAAGGCGCTCCATGAAAGAACAATGCATAATTAACTTCGTGATAAAACAGGTGTTAGGTAAACTACATTAAGAATGAGTTGCTCTCTTACAAAATTACATCGAGCATATAAGAAAGAATAGGAAAATAGATGTTAGTGGATTGAGAATATCTGCCTCCAAAGGTCTTCCATATTTCAAATATGGAAGACTTTTGAAGAGAAAGGTCGACTTTACACAGTCTCGCATAATCAGTTAAAGATGAGAGGATTTCTGTCTCTTTTATTAAGAGGTGAAAAAGACTCAGGGTTCACAAAGAGGTAGAAATAAGATAGGACTTAAAAAGAAAGGGATTACATGTATACTAGGGCATTACAGAAACCAAATCCACCTGAAAGTAGTTTAAATGTGAAACAATTGGTGGAGGACAGGAAAGGCCTCTTCACTTAAAATAATTTCTTTATGAGTGCATATTTGCATACAACATACTTTCGTACGTATGAGTTCAATATAGAGATGGGTCATTAGAATCCTAAATTTTATGTTGGTTTTTACGTTTCGGTTATTTTTTACGTTTTCGTTGCATGGTCGAGTCCAGAGGTATACACCAGGCATCATACTCCCTTTTAACACCTTACTCTAGTCATGGGATCGCCTTTAGACAAGGACCCTTGTTGGCATAAGGGCTTCTTAATCTAAACGAATCTCTTTCAGGTTTGTTGCATAATAATGTGTCTGTTAATGGAAAATTCCTCAATTGTAACATTGAAGGTAATGAAGAGAAATTTAAATGAAACGTTAATTGAAGTAACAATCGATATACGAGTATCTAAAAAAAAGATTAATAATTATCATTATTTCTATTCGTGTATGAACTTGCCTACGAGAATGCAGGAATTCTTATGCCTACAGAATATCTCGCAACAACAGGGCCTGCCGACTTATGCAAATGCTCTTCAAGAAAACATGGTAGGAATTAGCAGACTCGCTCCTAAACACAGCAAGCAAATTCGGCGAATGTAGATTACCAGCGCAGCGAGACGAGGTCAGCTGCAAAGAGGTGCTTATTGGAAATTGGTTAACTCGTAGACTCGGCAAATGACTCAAATAAATGTTATCCGTGTTTGCTGTTGACATGCCAACAAGCAGTTTCCGGAATACCCAGAAGCAACCATTTCTTTCGTTCTTTTTCCCTTTGCCAGTGAACGTTATCGTTATCTCTTGTGGCTATTGGCAGGCATTATGGTTTCTTTGAAGTGTGCATGTGGTAAAAATACTCGACTGGAAAAATGCGGTGTACACGCACAAATACAAGAATTCACGAAAACTTACATTGATTAGTGGTTGTGGTGCTTGTTTTACTAGCAAGAGGCGCCGGGTTAAATTTAAAAAGTAAGACGGGATGCTTCAGACGCGTTCCGTTAGATCCCAATGTGCACCTGGCAGTTTGTCGACTGTGGTTAGTCAGACAGAATCAAGAAGGGCTTGGGCCTAGCAACTTCATGCCGTAATCTTACTGAGAACTGGAAGGCCTGTACCTTCTCGGGATATTCGATTTAGTGTGTATATGTGTGTATATATATATATATATATATATATATATATATATATATATATATCATAGTATATACAGTGTATATATATATATATATATATATATATATATATATATAATATACATATACATACATATATACATAATATACATATACATACATATATACATACATACATACACATATCTATTATATATATATATATATATATATATATATACAGTATATATATATATAAATATATGTATGCATGTGTATATAAATTTGTGTGCTCATCTTCTGATGTATGCTACCTACCTATCTAAAGAGTAGGTATGCAGGTGCAGTTCTGCGCATAAGCAAGGCCACACAGCGGGCCCTTGATCGTCTCTAAAAATCAAATTGCTGTCACCATCATGTACTGATTTCCACTTACTCATGAAGTCTTTGGCATCACGAATTTCTGTTTATTTTGACATTCGGAATCAAAGTTAGTCTCGAACTTCCACATGGTCATGGCGACTTTGGAAATTTTGAGACCTGTTCTTGCTGTAGCTGTCCAATATCTCCAATGTTTTGACAGAGAGTCTAAATCGCAACTGTCATTATATCTGTCCAAGTTCAGTAGAGGTATGCGTACTAGGCTGCGGTATTTTCTTCATTTTCGTCATTTAATGAGCAAAATACATTTCTGCAGGTAAAGCTTGAATATATTTGTTTTTGTATGAATGCTATAAATCATCCATTCAAAAGCAACCGTTGGGTAATAATAAACAAGATATTATAAAGGAAAGTCTGGATAAGAATTTTGTAAAACAAATCCTTAATGATGCAAGGGTAAAATATATATTTTTTTAAAATGATTTACTTACATTATTCTGAATTTGTTTCACTGTCTAGATTTATTATTATTATTATTATTATTATTATTATTATTATTATTATTATTATTATTATTATTATTATTATTATTATTGTTGTTGTTGTTGTTTACGATAAAAAGATATAGTTTTAAATGTTCATATATATTCTCAATGATGCCCCAGTGTTATCCAGAAAATCTTGCTTTTGAACTGGAAACTTGTGAATGCTGTTAACAGCCGGTAAAGAGTAGGTCTTGCAGCAGTTTCCGTGACGTCCCCGACGGTTGTATTTTGTATTTCAAGAAAACTTCATTATGGTCACGGCCTTCCGCAGTGGGCGAACTTTCTTGTGAGTTAGCACAGCTCTCTCACTTCAAGATGGCCGAAGTCTCCTTCAAGTTAGTTTAACTTGTAGCGGAACTGTCGCTGTGCGCGTAGTTCCGTGTTATTAATTATTACACGTGAACTCGATAAATTACTCGGCCGGAAAATAATCTTCCGTTGCGTTTCTGGCAACATTTTCTGTCTGAAGCAGTTCCGTGTTTTTGCTTTTGGACCCGAAAATTTGTTGCCTTGATAAACAATGAAATGTTCCAAGAAGTTGTTGATCGGCTTCTTGGCCGTAATTTCCATTCTGTCTGAGGATTTCAACTAAGAGCATGAAAAAGTCTGTGTCCTAAGAGCATGCACAGATTGTAATTAAGTGAAACACTGGCATAACGATTAACTGAATTTTACAACTGAATGCATTGAAAGTATTAAAATTACGCAAGTATGCTTAGGATCCCATAACAAGACCATTGCTCTCAGGGAACAGTCTCTTTTCGAATATATAAACTTCAAAAAAGACTGAATTCGAGTTGATATAAAATTATAAGACGCCGAGGGTCTTGGGCCATAAAATAGACTTAAAAAATAAAAAGACGCAGAAACGCAGAGAACACTGGAAGCTAAAGAGGAGAGAGAGAGAGAGAGAGAGAGAGAGAGAGAGCTAGAGAGAGAGAGAGAGGGGAGAGAGAGGTGGGGGCGGGTGGGGGAATTGGTCATAACTTTTTTCAGGGTCGTTTTCAGATAATACCGTTTGCGTAGGAGAGTGACTTTTGTTTATCGTTCTCAGTTCTGATATTGCCATGCCTTATAAACACTGGGATTTTTTTTTTTTTTTTTTTTTTTTTAGCATCTTGTTTATTTCGGGATCCAGTGGTGGTATACATTCCGTCTCGTTACAGCTCTTAGCTTGAGCAACGCTTTAGCAGTTGAGACGACAGGTGCTCAAAACGTCATATCCCTGTCATTCATTTGGCGTATGAGTATATGACTAATTGCATACGTTTTATTATTTTGTTTGAGAACGGAGGCCATTGGTACTAACAATATAACTGAATTTTTTGTATTTATTTTTTTAAAGATTTGATTTAAAGAAAACTAGTAAAATCTGTGACCGGCGACCTTGACACTAGATCAGCTAGCCTTATGCCAGTACATACCCTGACCCAAAGGGGCCGTAAGTGTGGTAAGGTGTTGTCAGGGAATGAAAGGCCGGTTTGGGCCTCCGACTGGATTAATCTCGAAGAATGAAAGGTTTGAGAGTCGGGAAAAGCAGAAGTTATATAGAATGTAGGCGTAACTCACCTTTTGTGTGTTAAATGAGTGCATCTCATTTTTCTTTGCTCTGTTAGAAGGGTTAGTTTTATTATAATTATCTAAATGAACAATTTTAATGTCAATAGACTGCTGTGCCATGAAAATATGCTTTACTTGACCTTTGTGTGTTAACAGTGCACTTTTAACTGAATATTGTTCATTTGAAGTCCACATAATGGACTCATTTATGTTGAGTGGTGTCATTTGTACTGTGATTTGATAAATATGAATTGTTTATTCAACAAGTTTCGTATACAGGAAAATCAGATATTTTACCGAATTTCATTTGTTAAAAATACTCTGGACTCTCCTGTGATGAAACCCAACATTTTATTTGACTGCCATACAAAAAGTATACATTTTACTGCACTTTCGTGCGTTTTAGGTGTACCTCTCAATATTTCTATAAGTAGCTGTGAGAGATTACAGAATTCTCGAACGAGTAAAAAATAGTGGCAAAAGCAGTTTATATGATTTAAGTATATCACTCAATGCACGGCGTCTTTTTTTTTACTTCATACACTCCTTTCAACATTGCAGTGCGCAGTGACCTTGGTGAAATATTTGACTGTACATTGACGACTCTGTAAACCTAATGGGGGAAATAATTTGGTACTTAAGCCTTTAACCTAAAGGGATATTTGATTGTGAGGTAGGGCATTACATTGAAACAATGTAACGTTGCTTCAGAATCAGGTGCCTGTGCTGTCATAAGGTCACCCAGTCAGTAATAGCACCTAAGTGATGGGACATCACCATCGTATCCCATCAGCTAAGTGATGTGATACGATAGCGATGGCGGATGGAAAATTACCAAAGCAAAAGAAGCTTCTTGTCTCGTCCCCGAAAGGAGGAAAGTGCCTCCAGTGCACCTCAGGTGGTGCACTGTAGGCATTACTTAAGGGTTTTGCAGCGTCCCTTCGGCCCCTAGCTGCAATCCCTTTCACTCCCTTTACTATGCTTCCGTTCATAATCTCGTTCTTCCACCTTACTTTCCACTCTCTCATAACAACTTTCTCACAGTACAACTGAAAGGTTTTCTCTCCTGTACATCTCTCTCTCACTGGTACAAAATCAATGGAAGTCAGCCAAGAGGAAGACCTAGACAAAAAATATATGGATGGATTAGTGAGAATGACTGGAGGAAGAATGTCTGCAGCTCAGTTGCTGCAGAGAGCCGGAAATAGGAGAGGAGTGGCGACCATGATTGCCGACGTCCTTGTGATATGGCACCTGGATGATGATGATGATGACATTTCAAACTTATTACTGTCAATTTCTCTTTTCAGCGCTGAATGACCTCATAGGTCCCAACGCTTGACTTTTGACCTAAGTTCTACATTCTTTTTCTCTTGCTTATTTAAGCTGCTTTGAAAGGCAATCATTATTAGACAAGAGCTTGGGATAAACAATGTTAATATTGAGCCTTTTTTAGACTGAATGAACTTGGATCCCTATTGTGGCCTGACCGGAAATTCACTGTTTTTTGTTCTTGTTATCCCAACCAGAAGTGAGTTTGCGGATGTTTCATGCGAATGGGCCTGAAATAGAGCCCTCCCTCGCTGGAAACGGCTGGCAGTTAGAAGAAGATGACTCCAGGGTAATCTGGAAGACTATTAACTGGAAAGGGGAGGTATTGGAAAGAAATGAAAGGCAACCTCCCGATACTGAATTTAAGCACAGTTTGCAGATCTTTAAATCTGTTAAAGAAGAACGCTAGAGAGAGAGAGAGAGAGAGAGAGAGAGAATATGAAGGGATTATGGAAACCTTCCTGTCGGAGATCCCCGGCCTTTGTGCTCTGATATAGGCGATCTCCTTTTACTTCCCCTGGTGGAGCCAATTTTAAGACTACTGAAGGGATCAGAGATATTTAAGCACATGCTTGTTTATTTGGAGCAATATGCATCTCTCTCTCTCTCTCTCTCTCTCTCTCTCTCTCTCTCTCTCTCTCTCTCTCTCTCTCTCTCTCTCTAATATTTATAAACCCCAACACAATATTTACCTCTCATCACCTTTAGTGAAAGGAAGAAACTTATGTTTTGAGGAGAATGGTAACACGGTTTTAAACTGATATATAATAGGTGTTTCAAAGGATGCAATGGCCGTGTAAGCTTACCAAACTAGAGAGAGGACAAAGATATTTTCACGACAAACACTAAAATGTTTTGGTGTGCTACAAAAAAATGTTTTGCTTGGGCTTAGCCGAAAAGATGTAGTACTGCGCCATTTCACGAAAAATGTTTAAGTTCCCGTTTATTAATTTTTAATGTTTTTTTTATTTGTTTTTTATTACAGGGTGAGTGAGTGATTACTTATGGTATGCTCTGGAATGCATTGTACGTGAAGCAATAAGAAACATCATGAAATCAAATGCTGCAGGATATACACGCCGATTTAAGTTCTGTATTTCCGCGTCAGCGAAGTCCTTCATTTGATCACCTCGAAAAATTATATAAATATTCATAACAAACATCAAAACATGCACAGTCACATACATGCATACATACATATATATCAGTAATTCTTTGTACACATGAACAGATTAATAAAGGAAGATGAGGGTTATCGAGTAATTCCAGACTAGACTCTTCACAGACACCCTGCTCGGTACCTAGGGTGAAGATTAGCCAATAGCAAAATATTCTCCATTATGTCGCCGTGATGAAGGTGGTTTTATTTCGGCTTCAGTTCAATAGCTGCTCTCGGCAGGTATATTTATGCATGAGCCGCAGTAAACTTTTACATACATTTTACTTTCCTTTGATGGCTGAGTTGCAGAGGGCTGGAATTCGCAGTACTCGTGGAAGGGGGATCGAGACCCGCGCTGCCAATAAAATTGACTTAATATAGTTTCTTAGTGGATATTAGGTTCTTAAATAGACAAAGTTTCATATATACTGTATATATTTATATATGTATGTGTGTGTATACATATGTATGTACGTACACACACACACACACACACATATATATATATATATATATATATATATATATATATATATATATATATATATATATATATATATATATGACTATTTATCACATCACCATGATTCATATACAATCAGCTACAAACGTCCTTTAATGTCAATTCACTCACCACCTTTGAAATAATATATTTTCATATATGTTACCGAAGAGATTTTTAGTTGATAATAAGTCCGTCCCGTGAGGTCGAACCAGCGACGGACGAGAATCAGGACTACAATGACACTAACACAGATCGGGCCACAAGAGGTATAAGTGAATAACATCTCCCATCATCTCACCACCGTCGAACTCAGGCGTTTTGCGTTTGGAGACGATATCCACCCCACCTCTGCCATGTTGACCGTGTAGTGCGTTTTGCGCACGTAGCCATATGACTATTTATCACATCACCGTGATTCATATACAATCAGAAAGCTACAAACGTCCTTTAATATGATGGGAGATGTTATTCACTTATACCTCTCTTGTGGCCGACTGCGTTAGTGTGTCACTGTAGTCCTGATTCCTCGTCCGTCGCTGGTTCGACCCCACGGGACAGTGGACTTATTATCAACTAAAAATTCCCCTTCGTAACATATATGAAAATATATTATTTCCGAGGTAGAGTGAATTGGATATAAAAGGACGTTTGTAGCTTTCTGATTGTATATGAATCACGGTGATGTGATAAATAGTCATAATATGGTTACGATCGACAAACGACTACACGGTCAACATGGTGAGGAGTGGGGTGGATATCGCTCCAAACGCCAAAACACCTGAGTTGACGGGTGAGATGATGGGAGATGTTATTCACTTATACCTCTCTTGTGGCTGACTGCGTTAGTGTGTCACTGTAGTCCTGATTCCTCGTCCGTCGCTGG
>NC_089763.1:13583494-13608494 GCF_040412425.1 Macrobrachium rosenbergii | reverse complement strand
CTCTCTGATACTTTTCCAGATGTACCACTTAGGCATCTTGTCCGTTGTCCGCTATCCGCGCAATTTCCCCTATCTCATAGGGAACTGAAGGATGCTCATATAATAGTTTCCAGGAGATAAAAGATGAGGTATCATATCTAGTTACGTTATACATATGTATGTATATACATATATAAATATATACACATATACATACATACATGCATGGTCTGAGACAAGAGTATATCACATTCCCGTATTTGTTTATGGATCAGGTAATCAGTGGCTGTAGATACAAAAATGTGGCATAAGAAAATGGGTGACCAGTGGAGTGTGGAACGAATGATGTTTGCAGATTTTTTTAAAGTGTTTGTAAGAGAAAGGATAATTTGAGAGTAAAATTGACCAATAGTAAGGTTATATGGGCGAATGGAAAGTGAATGCTGAAACGGCTGGTTGAAGAGTGGAAACAATAAGTTCGTATAAGTATCTGAAAGTAAATATGTTGGATGGCACTGGTAAGAGAGAAGAAGTGAGTTACAATATAAGTGAAGATGGATAGTAGCAGGATGCACGTGTGTGACTGGGAGGAAGTGTTTAGTGTCCTTTCTGTGGCAGCCCTGGTTAGAAAATATGAACTCTTGATTAAGACACGACTTCTTCATGGAAGTTAAGTGTAAATGTTGAATGAGATTGGGAGAAAATTGGTGGAAACTCTAGGGATGAATTCTTTGCTAAGCTCCAGTGGCATAAAAGGAACCCAGATGAGAAAGTGTGAGATGTGTGGCGATTCACTGACGATGTTGCAGAATGTTTGGCCTCGGCGAAAAGGTTGTTCAGGGTGTTTGAGATGGTTCGGGCTTGTGGGAAGAATATATTGAAAAGAACTTACGGTTTGGAGTATTAGGAGATGTGAAGAGGAGGGGAAGACATAGGTAAGGATACAAAGATGGATAGTAGTAGGTATTAGCATGGTGTTTACCCAAATATTTTTTACCTTTCCATGTTTTTTTAGGCTAAAGATTAATATACAGGTCGAAATTCTAAAACAGTTCTCCTTCAGGTCTCTGAGACTGTCATTGATGGGGAGATCTGATCTTAACAGATCTACACTTGTGTGTCAAAGGTATTATTTTAGCCGTGTTTGATCTTGACCATATTTTAAAAGCTGCGTGTGACTTTTAAAGGTCAGTATTTGATTTTCCTCTGATTTTGTGTAAACTAGAAAGGAAGTTGCTCGGAGGGCTAATATACAATTTCCATGAATATAATTGACCTTTCACCGCTTATCATGGTCACGGGTAAATTTAAAGGTCGACGTTTTATATTTTTAGGATTTGGATGGAACTTGGTAAGCGGGTACCTATGGGGACGATGATTTTGACCATGACCCTTTACCTTGAAATAATGAAACGGTGAAAGTCGCTTGCGAGTGTGTGTGTGTGTGTGTGTGTGTGAGAGAGCGAGAGAGAATTGGATTTTTTCACCAATACGCGGCCTAAGCACATTGACTGACATTCATATAATAAAAGAAAAAAAAAAAAAAATATATATATATATATATATATATATATATATATATACATACACTGTACATGCATACAGATGTCATTGTAGTAACCACGATTCTCTCTCAACTTCTCGATTTGCTCAAAAGAAATAATGAAATATTGAAGAAATTCTGGCGTCAGTA
The DNA here is from genome assembly GCF_040412425.1 of Macrobrachium rosenbergii. Taxonomy (NCBI): domain Eukaryota; kingdom Metazoa; phylum Arthropoda; class Malacostraca; order Decapoda; family Palaemonidae; genus Macrobrachium; species Macrobrachium rosenbergii. The sequence continues at coordinate 13,606,822 of NC_089763.1, read as the reverse complement.
GCTGGATTCGAAATCGCATTCGGGGTATCAGGAAGTAGTCTCGTTAACCCAGCTGACCATGATGAAGTTAGGGTTACACACACACACATTAATATATACTGGTTATACACACACACATATATATATATATATATATATATATATATATATATATATATATATATATGTATATATATATATATATACACATACATTACATACATACATACATACATACATGGCACCGATGGAAACGACACAGACTTTAAACAAAGATGATCAGATTAAGTATTCTTGTCTATTATATCTTATTCACAGAGAGAGAGAGAGAGATAATTGGATTTTTTTTCACCAATACACGGCCTAGGCACATTGACTGACATCTCTTGTCCTCAGTGAAGGGTAATAATGGCCCTTCAGCGACGGATGTCTAACAACTGGAGAGAAGCAGAGTCTGGAAAGGAGGAAAAATTTTTATTATGTATTTGTATATAAATGACTCTTTTTGGATGAGTCAAGTATATTTCTTTACACGCCGGTGTACAACAAAGCCTTTTCCTGCTGTGACAGCAGCAGCACTTCAAGCCACTATACACACTGCTGCATTTCTGTATATTATATATATATATATATATATATATATATATATATATATATATATATATATATATATGTACATATATATATATACATATATATACATATATATATTGGTATGTGTAAATATTATTTGTATATATATATATTTTTATATATATATATATATATATATGTGTGTGTGTGTATGAATGTGCCCGTGTATGTTGGTATGTGTAAATAAATGTTTGTCTTCAAATAAATGTATTTTCATATATATATATATATATATATATATATATATATATATATATATATATAAAATATATATACTATATATATAATATATATGCGTGTGTGTATGAATGTGGCCGTGTATGTTGGTATGTGTAAATAAATGTTTGTGTCTTCAAATAAATGTATTTTTGTATACGAGTAGATATACCCACATACACGAACGTATGCATCAAGTCGTCCGTCATACTTTGAAACTCATGAACAATGTCGTGTGACAAAAAGACACTTTCTCTAGTTCTTTAAATTTCTAGAGAATTACGGAATCAATCTCTCTCTCTCTCTCTCTCTCTCTCTCTCTCTCTCTCTCTCTCTCTCTCTCTCTCTCTTCGTCTTCTTCCTCTTCTTCTTCTCCTTCTTCTTCTTCTTCTCCCAACTGTTGGGCAAAACTTTACGGCGAATCGTATTTTACGTGAAGAATTTAATTAGATTTTTAACTCATTTTCGAGAAGTGTCGCCGCGAAGTTAACGGTTCTTGGCACGGCTTCAGCTACAAGGCGCAATTCCTTCCCGAGAAGAAAGAATACAAAAAGTTCTGCTGAACAAATAATCTTTAAGTTATGTTGACAATTTTGCAGGTTACGTCTCACTGTGATCATTTACCGAAAACCCCATTCGCACATGTGGTGTGATGTATTCGCCTTCTTCATCTGCTCTTGATTCCGTTTTTGTTTAAGTGATTGCATGTTTTTAATACACCCACACATATGTATACGTGTATGTGATAATATATATATATATATATACATATATACATACATATATACACATTTACATATACATCACATATATATACATATGTATAAATATATACATACCTGTACATACATACATACATACATACACACATACACAAACACACAAACAAAGTCTTGGATCCTTAGGGGGTGTATTAAACTCGAGAGCGCTTGAGAAATACCTTCATCTTTTCCTCTTGCCTGTTGTCATAATAACTTCGCACCGTCTAGCGATTTTTCATCTATCTGTCTCTTTATCTATCTATATGTATATGTGTGTATATGTATATATATGTATATATATTTTTGTCACATGCAGTCTTGCCACAAATATCGTTTGATATTGAAGTCACTCTTCCTAGGGAATAACTTATACCCAAAGGGAAATATAGTTGATAAGTGCTCTTTGTCTGGGCAGGGTTCGAACCATGACTTTTACGGCCCAACTCTCTCTCTCTCTCTCTCTCTCTCTCTCTCTCTCTCTCTCTCTCTCTCTCTCTCTGTCACATACACACAAATTGATTGATTTGTGTCCATTAAAGCTAGTGTCAAAACACACACCCCACACACTATATATGTATATATATATATATACACATACATACATACTTACAGTATATACATATACATACATACATACATATATATATATATATATATATATATATATATATATATAAATGTTGCGTATAAACGGCAATTCAGTCTTTCCCAGATGCTTTTATTAACCAAAGAACACAACCTTTTTCAGCTGTTTCCCGATTATTCAGATTATTCTCGTAAGGCTGTGTAGAAGATCACAGTTCCTGCTATTAGGAAGTTTTCAGTAAATTATCTTCCGAGACATAATCCCACTCCACCCAAGATGTCATCAAGGCTAAATTTGTAAAAGGCGAAGGATAGTTTCCTTAAAAGAAACTAGTTAATTACCATGAGGAAATGGCTGTTAATTAAAGGGCTGTAACTTTGTCTCTTCGATGTAAGAAACGAGATTTCGTAACTGCTCGTACCGTAGCACCCTCTTGGGCATTTCTGTGATTTTGGCTGCTCATACGCTACATTATATATATACATACATATATATATATATATATATATATACATATGTAGAATGTACTGGTCACTTTTTACTAGATACATATGTAATTGTAATATCACAATGCCCTCTTAACTTCTCGAATTCTTCGCTTTTGGATAGGCTTATCTGTAAAACCTTAGATCCAAGTCCGCTTCGATCTTAAGGCTTTTTTAATAACAAGCGTATCCCAGAAAAAGCGCGGAGAATTCAGTACAACTATACAATGTATATATGTATACACACATTTATTATATATATATATATATATATATATATATATATATATAAATTTCCACCAGTCTATATACCTTCCGTATATACCGGTGTTTTGCGCATTTGTTTTTGCCCGTTTGCTTTTAAACTGGTTAGCTATTTACCTCCGTCATCAGCCATACGAGCCAAAGGATGGATAGGTGACCTAGAATAATATATACCAGAAATCCCATCTCCCCTCACCTATTGTTGAAGTGTTTATGTTAATATCCCTCTACGCCCTTTGGGGGAACAAAGCTGCCTTACATCACAATTAGAGGCTTCCCGGAGGCACTCTGTATTTCCACCGACAGGTAGGCAGGCAGGTGGGCAGTAGGTAGGTAGGTAGGCAGGTAGGGAGGTACACACGTCGCTCTTTACAACGGGTCTTCCTTCGTCAGAGACGGAGACGTCCGTTAAAGTCGACACAGAGCGTCGTCTGTGCATTAAGCGTTGTTGAATAACGCCCAGACATTTTGTGAGTGGGGATGCTGTAGAGGGTGGAATGCTTTATCTTTCCCTGGAGGGCGTTCGGTGATGAGGTCCTTTGACGATGAAAGGAATTTCGTTATTTTTGCGGAGATCTATGGTGTGTTCCGGCGGTGTTTGGAGACGAACTGAATCGTAATAAAAGTAAGTGAGGGACATTGGGATTAGATGTTTGGTGCTCGAAATTGTCTTTTTTTTTTTTATATCAGTAATAGTCCGGTCTTTTAGGTTCATCCCAGATGTATTGTTTTATTTATTTTATCAAGGATTTCAAGACTTTCTGTGGAAAGCCTCTTCAAAGCACAAGGAAAAGAAAAAAAAAACAAACTTGGTGAACATCACATTAAAAAGATCTGATGAAATTGACAAGTTAACAAAATTTGTAAATCAGCTTATAAACACCTCCTCCCCCCCCTACAAAAAAAGAAATAAGTCGCCTGTACATTACGTCGCTATGGTGGGAATGGGTTGATTGAAGCTCTAGTAAAAGAGCTGTTATGTACAAATACTTAGACTCCTTTTGTTTTGAGTAGAGTCCTCTCACCTGTGAGGGTATGTATCAAGGGTGTGAGAAATGGAATTTCTAATTTATCTCATTTTGCATTTCAACTCCTTAAGTGGAAAGTCAATAAAAAAGGTCTTGGAAGTTATCATTATTATATAAGTAAATAGTAAATAAATAAATAAATAAATTATATAAATAAATATATTATATATATATATATATATATATGCATCATTTATTAGCACTCTCTCTCTCTCTCTCTCTCTCTCTCTCTCTCTCTCTCTCTCTCTCTCTCTCTCTCTCTCACACACACACACACACATATCATGCATATGTGTGTGTGTGTGAGTGAGGAGGGAAGAGAGAAGAAAAACACTAATGTGTGTCTGTATGGAGTGCACAAAGTTTGAATACACAGACAAAATCGATTTCACCATTAGCTATACATCGGTAATGCCCCTAACAGACCGAAATGAAAAATAAAAAAAAAAAGTTTGCATTTGCAGGTAGTGATTAGCATCGACATTTTTACATTACCATATAATGAAAGGATTAGGGGATTAGGGTCCTGCACCATTTAAATTGCAATACACTTTTTAATCGAAATATTATGAAGGGATTATGTGATTAAAGATTTAATCAAAATATTCTGTACGCGATTAACAAACGAAACCTGTCTGTCCCGTGATCGTCTTTATTTCAGTACTATTCACGTCTTGTTTTTCAGTATTTATATTTCTGTTTAAAGTCGGGCTTTTCTCATGGCTGTCCATTCATTTAGTATATCTTGCTTATATTCTCATAATTCGTTAATGTGGTGTGTAGAAATAATCCTCTCCATCCGCAGTGATCCTCTTTTGGCAAACTTTTAGTAGACAGTTCTAACATTTCCTTTATAATAGGATCCTCTTTTTTTTTCGTTGTTGCAACGAAGATTTTACCTGTTATCATCTGCACACCGTGGTTATGAGCACTTTTACGAAAAGCGATTTTAGTAATAAATAGCTCTTTTCACGCATTTTGGGTAATCCATGATACGGCGGCTACCTGTTGAAAATCTGAATCTGGCTGAAGTCACTTTGGCCCCGCACGAGAAAATGAAAATGTGGTAAGACGAATATTGGTGGTCCCTTGCGTCTGTTTGTGCGAATTCTCTTTCAGCGATCGCTCCTGCGGAAACCATCCCCCATTAAAGGCTTTAATTACTTGTGAAACATTCCCAGAAATTTTCTATAGCGGCAGCCAATTCCAAATTTCCGTAGTTTCAACTGCTGATTTTATTATTATCGTTCTTTGGTTTGCTTTATTCCTTTCTCATATATGTATGTATGTATATATATATATATATATATATATATATATATATATATATATATATATATATATATATATATATATATATATATGTGTACATATATATGTAATATATATACACATATTTATACATATATATATATATATATATATATATATATATATATATATATATATATATATATATATATATATATATATATATATATATATATATATATATATATAAAAGATAAGCAATTCTTTTGTAGTTGGCAAAACTCTCCATGCTGAAAGGATTTTAGGTTTCCTATTTTTGGCGACCAGATTGATCACAGGTCGACATAGGGATTCTTTTCATGTGGTCGTATAGAGAGCAGATGAAAAAGTGGCCTCTTTTATAGCCTGAAGAGTACTTTCTAATAAACCCTAGGTATTTCTAAGGCGACTTGAACTTCAAAAGTTTCTGAAGGATCAGTTCGAGACGTTATTTTTTGAGATACCGATGTCTGCGTTTATTTTTTATTTTTTTGTTTTTAACCGTGGTTTTCCATAGAAATGTGAGGGTCATTGACCACAATTATTAAATATTTGCGTTATTAATCAAGTGTGGAAGAAGTGACGACATCCTGTGAGGCTAATTTGCTTTTCTAGGATCACAATAATCATTTTCAATATGTAGGTGGTATGTTGTACAGTGTAGGGTAACTACACGAAAAATGCTTTTGCACTTTAAGACTTACATGAAGTTATACACCATGCTAGTATATACCAGGAATGGAAGGCACCAGATCGTTGTAAATAAGAATAACAGATAATCTCTTCGTAAGGCAAGACTAAGGCAGGTGGTAGATTTGTTGGAATTTAATTAAAACTGGACATATTTCCTGAGCAAAGAAGCAGAGTTTGTTTTTTTCTTGTGATAGGCCACCCCTCGTGTCTGTACCCATCAGAAGAGGAGCAGCCAGTGGAAAGCAGGTTTTGAGGCAAAGAAATGACCAGGAAGATCGCTGTCTATAATCTTACATAAGCAAAGACTCGCAGCTTACATCTCGTCAGTTGAATTAAAATATTCACTATTGAGGTTTACCGTGTACATACTATTTATTAACTTCTAGTTAGATGCTAAATAGAGACAGTAGTTCTTCATAGAATAAGAAGAAAGGTTATGTTAATTTTTAACCAGATGATGTTCTTCAGCACTGGGGTCAGATTCAGTTGTAACTCTTGATTAAACTTACTGATCTTATAAAATTCCAAATACGTTATCAACAAGGAAGTGTATAGTTGATGTCATGATCCTCACTTATGAGAGAGAGAGAGAGAGAGAGAGAGAGAGAGAGAGAGAGAGAGAGAGAGAGAGAGAGAGAGAGAGAGAGAGAGAACTCGGGGACTGAGACAAGGATCAGGTGATATCATTTTCCACAGGTAACTAACTAAACGTGATTCAACAAAGAAAAACAGAAAAAAACGGGAACATTTAGACTGCTTTGACAAAACCTAACATAATTTTATTCAACCAAAGTAGTAAGATTGGTGAAAACAGATAGTCAAAAGAATGAAAATCCATGCAACATTTTGGTCGTTTGAGAGAGAGAGAGAGAGAGAGAGAGAGAGAGAGAGAGAGAGAGAGAGAGAGAGAGAGACTCAAATAAACAACAATTATCTCAAGTAAATAGCTTGTAAGAGCTCCCCTGTAGAGTGCAAGCCTTTGTAACGTTGCTTAATACGGAAAAAACATTTATTTCTCTGTCGGCTATAATGTTCGACAGTCGGAAGACAGCCTACTGTGGATATTATGAATAATTAGGGGAGCCCCTCCGTGAATGAATTATGCAGTCCCTGCTATTTCTCATTCAGACAGATTAATGAATTAGCTGATTACCGAGCTGTCAGGTTAAATATTAATGGTGGGGATAAGTAAAGGATTGAAAACCTGTCATATTAGTCCCACGTAAATTGACACCGAGTAGATTGTGAGTTCGGAGGTAAGCATTATGCTGTATACATTATTATCCATACAAAACTCTTACCGGGAAAAGAACATGCATGTAATTGATCCTTTATTCGTTATATATATATATATATATATATATATATATATATATATATATATATATATATATATATATATATATATATATATATATATATATATATATATATTATACTATACTTGGGAGTACTGGATTTCTTTCAACCACAGGGCATTATGACTGATAAATGCTTCTGCGCCGGCCTGAAAGGTAACCGAGTAGTTAAAGTCACTGACCAACCGTCTTTCTAAACCGTGCCGTGGCTCGAATCTTAGCCGGCAAAGAGACATCTCCCAATCATAATTCCCTTTGGGTGTAGATTATTCTCATGGTGTCAGGATTTTTACATTAAAGGATAATTGGGACTAAGTATTTGTACCTATTATATATAAATACACTTGTATACATATATATATATATATATATATATATATATATATATATATATATATATATATATATATATATATATATATATATATATATATATATATATAATGGGACTTTCATATTTATTTATTTATTGATACTTTGACTATTTAAAACGTGTTCATAAAAATATACTGTGTGCTCTTGTTTTTGTGTAACTAACTAATTAAAGTGCAATTTACAAAGTATTATTACTATTATTATTATTATTATTATTATTATTATTATTATTATTATTATTATTGTTATATAATATGCTCAGCATGTAGTTTCTTTACAATTAATCATATTATTTTAATTTTTCTTTTGCTGAACTTGGCATCGAAAAATTTCTGCAGTTTTAAAGTAGATCATCAGAACTTGAAACAATCACATCGTGTTGGGGATATTAAAATTCCAAAGCTCCCCTATGTCTTTGCAGATACCATCACATCGTGTTGGGGATATTAAAATTCCAAAGCTCCCCTATGTCTTTGCAGATACCTCTCACCTGCATGAAAAAGCTTCTGGTTTTCAGAATTGCTTCGTCAGTTCTCAGTTATTATTATTATTATTATTATTATTATTATTATTATTATTATTATTATTATTATTATTATTATTATTATTATTATTGATGTAGTTGTTGGTCGTGGTGTGGCTGTTCCTAAGTTGATTTTATGTAAGAGTATGACTTAGTAGCTTTGGAAAGGCACCACAGTTTAATAGGGGACTTAAAATTACTTCTTTATACATCGATGCCAAATATTTTTATGTTTGTTCCCATCACCAAAATCATCGTTTCTAACTTCCCAGAGTTCATATTCAAGGTCCTGGATAAATCGAATGTTTAACAATGGAGAACTTGGTTTACAGCATTATTGTATAAAATGATCAAAAGTGAAAAACTTCTTAGGGGAGATGAAAGTCTTATTCAGATGTGGGTTCTGCTGCTAAAGATGTTCAGCTTTCCTCCGAAATTACTTTAAGAAACTTAATTGTTTTTCTTCTTTCTTTTATTTATTTTACAGTATTACTGAACAGCTTGTTCGCCATTGATATATTTTCTTTTCATCCAGTAGCATGTTTACGAACTCAGAGAAGTTGGAAACGTTATTTTTGAGAGATATAAATAAAATTGAGAATGGTGCTGTCGTAATTCTGCAGTCTTTTGTTAATGTCTTTATAATCAACGAGAGTGTTGCTATCGTTGTTGTCAGTTTCGATGGGGTTGGAGGGGTAGCCGGTGCTGGCGGGGGTGGAGGGGTATTCCTGTTAGTATTATTTCAATAAACAGCATGGGAGGGCGGCGCGACCAATCATATGTCAATCATTGTCGAGTCACTCCTCGGGTGGTGCCACTCACTCTGCGAAGGGATTCCCATTAGGCAAAAACAAATCATGACGGCCGCCCGTGTTTTATTACACACAGACAAACATGCTACCGCTCTCATATGCATGCACAGATACAGACTTGTATATTCCTTCAGTCTGTATGCATACGAATATAGCTGCTAATTTTTAGCGGTAATCAAGAAACTGATGTTTTCAGAAATGAAGATGCCTGACTTGAAATGAAAAGTTCTCTCTAATACACGAATGGCTTGAGAAGAAAATAAGTACTCTGCACGAAACGTACACCTCAATATCACACACACACACACACACACTGAAGCTTTCCATCTAAAATGAGCGACACTCCAGCAGCCGAAACAAGAAAAATAGCCTTCCGACCTTGGAAAGAGACACCACGCTAAATAACGATACGACTTCGATTAAATTGGTCAGTGGAATAGGTCACGTCCTCTGGGTACGAGCTCTTCCAGGTTTAAACTCGGCTACGAAGATAAAAAGAGGTCACTGATAGGCAATGACCCAATATATAGTCTTGAAAGTGTCACCCATTCTCGCTAGGGGCTTCGGCTGGTGAAATAGATTTTTTTCCCCCTTCGCGTTTGTGTAAAATGAAATGTTAAATATGTTCTTGAAGATTTTTGTATTAAAGAAGTTTTAAACGACGTCCTGGTTTACTCTGAGTACTCGAGTTGCGAAACTTTTCTCTTAGTGTTCATAACTTACAATGCTTTCGAGAAGGCTTGTCAGTTTGACATGTATTATGCATCTTGGGCGTCACTCAGATTTCGTAGTCGTACATATACAGTAGATGTTTGATATATTTTTCGTAGATTTAAAAGAAGTAAATTCCTTAACATTTATCAGTAATGATTCAGTGCATTGTAGTGCGCATTTTTTGTTCATTACTGTCAGTGGAAAAACTCGTCATGAAGTCCCTGGTTTAAAAAATACGATGTAGAATTTAAGCTCCCTGGCCTCTGTTTGTTCTCTAAAAATAAGAATGGAACAGAAATGCGAAAAAGCTACCAATGAGACCTTGATCTTATTTGCAAATGTATCTTAATTTTGGATATGGCGCTAAAGACGACACTATTGCACATTGTTACCTGCCTTGGTTCATTGAACAATGCCTGAAGCTGATCAACTGATGGTATCGTGAGTAGTGGTAGGCTTGTTGGAAAAAAATGTTGAATGAACAAATTTCTAAAGAACTGGAACATACAGATCGTATATGACCTTATATGGCAGAAATCGAGTCGTTGTCAGGAAGTGAATAAACATTCCTCTACCATTTATTATTTATTTTTTATCTTTTTCCTTACAGATAGAGTTATTGTGAGAACTGTCTTCATGTAAGCGTCGACTGACGTATTACATTCATTTATTTGTTTCTTTATGTCATAAGTAAAGGTGCAGTTTGCGTAAAAAAAAATCTTTTGTATAGAAAACCAAAAACGGAAGATCAAATCATCAAGTATGAAACAATGAATAATGCAAAAGGAGAGTATGGAGGAGAGACCTATGGAGAGCCTACGTAACCCGGGACAAAAGGCAAGGAAACAGAAAAGCCAAACAAACAAACAAACAAAAAAAGTTTTGAGAGTTAGTTCCGAATTGATATTTGCCCCGGGCGATGGGTATTGTTCTTCGAAATTAGGTTCGATCTTCCTGTGTACTAATCAGGAGCGATGTCCCTCAAGTTCGTCGACGTGTAAACATGGAAGATCTAATTACGTGTCTTTTTTTTTTTTTTTATTCCCTCTCCCTTGACTGAGTCGATATAGCATGCTGTGTTGCCCTACATATAGAGCAGGCTGTAATGATATTCAGTCGGGTTGATTTTGTTGATTAAAAGTACACGGAAAAACTCTTGACAATGGAGGAGTCCTTGAGTGTTTACATCTAATTAAGATGATTGATTAACCGTCGTGATGGAAGGAAAGCAAAGCTGTGTTTTTGACTGATAAGCGCAGGTTTACCTAACTATCTATCGCTGACTCAGGAGGTGAAGTTGAATGTGTCAGTCACGATACCCGTGTCTTTTCTATGGAAACATTCCTTATACACAAACATATATACATACACAAATACATATATAATATATATATATGTATATGTATATATATAATGTGTGTTATGTGTTATATATATATATATATATATATATATATATATATATATATATATATATATATATATATATATATATATGTGTGTGTGTGTGTGTGTACATACTCACACACATGTATATATATATATATATATATATATATATATATATATATATATATATATATATATATATATATATATATATATATATATATATATATATATATATATATATATATATATTTATATATATTAACTTTATCACTTGCACAATTGTTCTCTGTATTAATACAATTACTAACAGGACCTCATTGAAACTGGATGGTGTCTAGCGGAGTTATTTATTCACGGATACTTGACAATGAGGACTGATAGTCCCGGAAAGCTTGTAATTTTTTTTTAATAAATAACTCCACTAGATACCATCCAGTTTCAGTGAGATCATTCCCAAACTGGCTGACTTCTTCAACAATACCTCTTCACGGGAATAATATGAAAATTTCTGCAAAGCGTAACGGTATTATATGCAAACAAACCAATCAATATTATATTAATTGATGATAACATTTCGTCATCTGCAACCCTCCAAATCCGAATGATTTTTTTTTTTTCAAATCTGATAAAATTATGTTTTCTGGGTCGCTAATCACGAATATGACTTCAAGAACATGATTGCAAAGTTACAATATATTGCAATTTTGTAAGCAACAGACTGCCCCCTTGTGACTTGAGGCACTAAAGGCAATTCTTCGATTTAATCGAAACTGCAGGGGTTTGGCAGCCGTCTTGAAATGGACGTATTTAAATACCGAGAGAGAGAGAGAGAGAGAGAGAGAGAGAGAGAGAGAGAGAGAGAAGGCAAACAATCGAGCCTTGTAATACAAAGCTTGGGAGGCAACTCCCTCTTGATACGTCGATTACCCGATTACCAAATTGCTTAAGATTTCAATTACGGCTGAACGAGAGGACGGATCCATTACCATGAGAGGAATGCTCGCGAGTCAATTAATTAGCACCAAAGCAGCTAGATGGGGAAGGGACAAGGGGAGATGGCAAATGACAGCAAGAGCGGGGAGGGGGAGACAGAAGAGAAGAGAATAGAGGAGAATATTAATCGCATCTATTCTCCTTACTCCTGAATTGTAAGAAGTGAGACGTGAGAAGTGGGCTGTGAGGAAGCAGTCCTCCATGGTAAGAATAGTTATGATGGAGTCTCTCTCTCTCTCTCTCTCTCTCTCTCTCTCTCTCTCTCTCTCTCTCTCTCTCTCTCTCTCTCACAGTTATCAACGGCAACAAAGGCGAACCGAAATGAGTTTTTTTCTTGGTCAACGCTATTTCCTATTATTTTTTATTCAAAGTGGTGAGATATTAGTATCTTCTTCTTCTTACATAATAATAAGCAAGACAAGCTGTACAGGCACATATCTTGGGTCCGCTGGCGATAGGGTAAGGATGCTTGTTCAGGTGATGAGTAATGCCGATATGAATTAAAAGTAGGAAGAGAAAATAGGGGTGGGGGGTGATAAACACACAGAAGAGAAAAGACTGAGAAAGTACCTCAATTGCCTCTTGAAGAATATTCTCACACGAGATGTACTGAAATTATTTTAAAAAATTGCGTTTGGTATAAAATAATAATGATAATAATAATAATAATGAGAGACTATTTATGAACGTTTATGCGGGTCCGTTAAGTCCACTCTTAACTTTTTAATAGATGTATTATCGAGGGAAAAATCAACATACGGTTTGTTGGATTTTTCCAGTAAATTATTAATGATAACAATTACGAAACATGACATAAAAATCTCTTTAATAAGGGTCATTACCATTTAAATCTAGGTGTACTTAAAAAAAAGGACTTAATCTTTTCAGGGAATTTAATGAGGCTAGTGTATGTGGTGATGTACTTCTTTTTTGAGGTTTGCAACTGCAATGAGATACATGGCGCTTTGAAACTAGAGTTTTTTCTCTTTGAGTTTTTAACTTGTTTGAAGGTATTTAAGGACAAAATCGGGATGCATAATAAAAATAATTATGGCATTACGTACAGTAACAGTGTAACTTCTTTCACTGAGTGGATTTATCCCCTGATTATATAATATATTAGTGGTCAGCAGGACGAATGTATCTTCCGAAATTTCCTGGCATTTGTGACATTATAATGTTCCTACGTTCTCCCGGGATGAGGCACACCAGATAATTGCAAATGTATTCACGTTAATCTCGTGCGCCGAAGCATCCCGTTTAGTACTACAGCCATGTACATGTTTAATTGTCGGTAAAATTCAAGCCACAAAAAGGTTAATCCTTCGGCTTAGGTTTTATTTTAACTGGAGTTGAACTCGATGTGATGTGCCCACCATTAACATATTTTTCAGGCATGTATGTCTACATATGAATGTATATTTTTCGTGAGGTGATATATTATAATTTTTATTTATGGATTTATTATTGTCTTAGTCTTATTTTGCCTTTTTCTTAAAAAATTCACTCTTTATTTTGGTAAATTATATGGCAAATAAATGTCCTAAGGGCAGGCGCTATATTAATTTCTCTTCTTCGATAATGACAATACACAAAGCGTATCTACTAAGCCAAGCATCCGTTGCGTAACCTAACCTGCTACGGGTGCGTAATTGTACTTAAGTATGAGGAATATTCTGTAACTGCTACAGATATCCAGTAAAAAAATGTTTTGCATCAAGGCAGTCGTCAATATTATAATGTTTCAGAATAGTAAAAGAGCATTCCTTGCTAATGTACCCCTTATATAAATGTCAGAATTACAGCTATCATGGAGCGGTCGAAATCATCAGCACCGTGCTGTCACACTCGTCAAGAGGTTAAGTGTCCTTCAAACTAATGTTGTTGGAACTGTGCAGAGTGACTGTTTCCCCCACCCCCATACCCTCCCTTGGGACCCTGGAAAAAAATTATATCAGGAAATTATATCAGGAACACACACAAAATTAAAGGTGACCTCCTTTCAGCCAACATATGAAACATGGTTATGTACGCCTACGTTCATATACACCTACAAACTTATATAAATAAATAAATATATATATACATATATATATATATATATATATATATATATATATATATATATATATATATATATATATATATATATATATATATATATATATATACATATATATACATATATATATTATATGGAAAAGTTTGTTGGCGTATATGAACGTAAGTGTACATAACTATGTTGTTTTCATATGTTGTCTGAAAGAAGGTCACCTTTAATCTTAAAGAAACTGGTAGGTTTATTTACCGAAAATAGAGCCAGACAATATCCCATCGTTATGAAACAACTGGTCAAAAAATGTAAGTGAAAGATGCCATATGGAAACTAATCTGTGGCGTTAATACTACGTTCGGTATGCCATCCTGATGTATCCACGCCTACGCTCTCACTCGCCCACTCATACTCCCGTGCCGCCATACCCCCCCCCCCCCCGCCACCATCCCCTAGGAAAGTGGAGTTTTCTGCTGCGAATACTGCCTCTATAACTTAATACATAGCGTAATAAATTTATTGAAGCAACACTACCCAATTAACCAATAAAGTCAAGTAAAAACATCTGACACAATGACTGGCAGCCACATTAACGTCCTTTTACGCGCCTCGGTCAGCGGACAAACATGTCGTTTTTTTCCTTTGGTAAGTTAATTATAAATATCGAAACTCGATATTGTTTTCGTCATTCAGAATTAGGGGCACTGTTGGAGCATGACTTTGTGTGAGAAGCCCCGGCAAAACATTTCGAAGCTCCTCAAATGTCAAATGTCCCATTTTGCGAATTCCGGAAGAATTCTTTGGGTGGCAAATAATGTGTCTGTGCTGGTGACGACATTCAAGTTCTCTTGTGAATAATTACAATAATACATCATTATATATACATATATATAATATATTTATGTATATACACATATATATGTATATATATGTATATGTACATATATGTATATATACACATATATGTGTACACACATACACACACATATATGTATACACACATACACACATGTAATATATATATATATATATATATATATATATATATATATATATATATATGTGTGTGTGTGTGTGTGTGTGTGTGTGTGTGTTATTTTGTTATTCACAAGAGAACTTGAATGTCGTCATCAGCACAGACACATTATTTGCCACCCAAAGACTTCTTCCGGAATTCGCAAAATGGGACATTTGACATTTGAGGAGCTTCGAAATGTTTTGGCGAGGATTTTCACACAAAGTCATGCTCCAGCAGTGCCCCTAATTCTGAATGACGAAGACAGTATCGGGTTTCGATATTTATAATTAACTTACCAAAGGAAAAAAACGACATGTTTGTCCGCTGACCGAGGCGCGTAAAAGGACGTTAATGTGGCTGCCTGTCATTGTGTCATATGTTTTTACTTGACTTTATTGGTTAATTGGGTGGTGTCGCGTCAATGAATTTATTACGCTGTGTATTAAGTTATAGAGGCAGTGTTCGCAGTAGAAAACTCCACTTTCCTAGGGATGGGGGTGGGGGTGGCACGGGGGTATGGGTGGGCGAGTGAGAGCGTAGGCGTGGATACATCAGGATGGCATACCGAACGTAGTATTAACGCCACAGATTAATTTCCATATGGCATCTTTCACTTACATTTTTTGACCAGTTGTTTCATAACGACGGCATATTGTCTGGTTCTATTTTCGGTAAATAAACCTACGAGCTTCTTTAAGAGATACATTAAAGTGAAAAACTTTCAGATGATTTTTCAACTGTTTTGACAATATACCCCTCTCTCTCTCTCTCTCTCTCTCTCTCTCTCTCTCTCTCTCTCTCTCTCGGAAGGCAATGAGAACTTGATAAATTGAAAATGAGAAATCTCATTTTACAGCAGATGCCCATCAGGTGACAATGAAAGTCGATTTTGGTATATAGACAAATCAGACGACAAACATATTTCTCTTCGTTCGCAAAGTTAAGTTTTTAACTGTTTACATTTATAATGTTGAGGGTAAGATATAAAATTTATACATGTGTATTACGTTTTTTTTTTTTACCTAAAATGAATCACTCTTCCATTCCCTTTAAACTCTTTATTCCTCCTTTATTTCTTGTCATTCATGTATTCCTGTGTTCTTTGTCATTCTTTTACAATTCCCTTTATTTATTTACCCATTTACTTGCATACTCGTTTTCCCGTCATTTCATATTTCTGTATCGAGTTTTAGTTTCTCTGTCGTGTTTCTAATCTCATTCCTTTTCTCCCATTCTACCTTCAACCCTTTCTGAAGTTTTCGTTCCCTCCCGTTGTCCTCTTGTCCTCTCTGTTACTTCCCTCTCCATTCTTCCCTCTTTTCTTTTACACCCCCCCCCTACACTTTTTCTCCCATTCGTTTCCCTCCCGCTTCCATTTCTCATTTCTCCCCTTCCATTCTGACCTCTTTTCCTTCTACCCCATTTCTACCGCCCTGCTTTTCCCCTTTCATTTTCCTTTCTCTTCGTCTCGCCGTGAGAAGCTTTCCCAGCATTTCTGCTCTTGCTCCTGCTCATCCTGGTTCTCCTCCTCCTCCTCCTCCTCCTCCTCCTCCTCCTCCTCCTCCTGGGGGCCCCTTTTGTTAATCTCTTGATATCGTGATGAAATGGGATCAGAGTGGAATCCAATCCCCCAAGGAAAGAACAATGGGCCACGTGGCCTCCGAGGATGCCCGGGCAGGCTTCGACACTTGATTATATTGACATATTCCTGTTTGCTTGCAGACGGATGTGTTTGTGTGTGACCTTTGCGGCCGTGTTTTCGTGTTTGCATGTTTGCCTGAATAATAGATGCGGTGTTTGTCTGTTTGCATTCGTATCAAGCGGATGATTGTGCGTGGGTAGTGTGAGTGTGGGTGTGGGTGTGTGTGTGTGTCTGTGTCTGGGTGTATGGCTCGCTTCTGGGCGTCATTTGGTCAAGTGCCTATAATGTGTAGTCTGCATGTATTTGTATCAGCATCTTCATGTGCTCATTGGAAAATGCGGCGGGAGTATCTTTGTTACTGCTCTAAGAGAGAGAGAGAGAGAGGGGGTGCCTGTGAGGAGAGATATAACATGACTTACTTTAATATTTAAACTGAATGCCTGTACCACGAATAGAGATCTCATGCAGAATAATACAAATTTGTATGTATATAAAAAATAACTTAACGTTAATTTCATCGACCTTCAACACTAACTGATGTTTGGTGGGACGTTTAAGGTAGTTTTCGCTTATTCAAGTGTTTGACTCAGCCAAACCACTTTTACTGAGTGGAGCTGCCCCATATTTTAATAGATAGATATTTCCGTAATCATATAATTAATCAGTCTTTTTCTCCTGAAAGGAGAGGGGGGGGGGAGTTGGCGTAATAGAAAGTTTTAGGCTTACGTCTTGAAGCTCATAATAAAAGAAGCAGAACGAACTGCATAGAGACCAACGGACCATAAGGGGAATAGCGGGCATTCCATATATTGAAATAAATTTGATAGAAGATGGTCAGAGTCTGAAGATGACTGGTGAAAGTGAAAATTCCTGATTGGATAAATCTAAAGAAAGACTAGAGCTTTAAGGACATTAGTGGAAGTACCCAGTTTTCAGAAATCTAGTGAGAGAGGACGAGACCCAAAGATGAAAATGAGTCATTTATTGAAATAAATTTTATGGAATATGACCAGGCCCCAAGGACGATAGCGAAATTTTCTTATCGAAATAGATATCAAGGCTGGTAATCGTCCGATATCTTTACAGGGGCGTTGGAACAAAGGAGGCTTTGTTCCAACAGTGACGCGAAGCATGAAACATTATATATTCTAAAGTACTGTGAAAGACTCAGAATCATCAGAGTCATTAAAGCGCTAAAATCATGAATGTATTTACGAGATCGACTAATCAGTCGGGGTTTTTCAAAAGATTAACATCATACCACGCAGATCACACAGTTATTACCGTTGCTAAAGCATCTGTTACATTATTTATTAATATCATTATTATCATTATTCACAGGAATACTCAGATCACAACAGTTATTACTGTTGCATTATTTATTAATATTATTGTTATCATTATCCACAGTGATATTGCCAAAGGAAGTAAGAAACTTAATCAGTCTTAAATTTAAAATCGTCACTAGTTATATTATAATAATAACAACTCAGCATAAACGTATTCATACATCTATTTCCGCTGTATTCTCTGTGCGTCATTACATCAGCAACTCTTAATTAGCTTTTGCATTAGAGCTGAAAAAAAATACATTTTTACGTCCGGTGCTACTGGCGTCTGAGAGCGAATTAAATATTTGCGTTCGTTTAGATATAATTAAAAAGTTTTAATTGGTTCCATCATGAAGTGGAATTATCCGTAGCGACTGAATAGAATTCTTTGCATAACACAGAAGGAATGTGCAGGAAAAAAGGACTCCAGGTCATTAAACCATCCGAATATTTGTCAGCCATTTAATGGATTTGATTTTCATAATGTCATTTATTTCGTTTTCATTTTTCTCTCTCTCTCTCTTTCATGCTCGGTCCAATTATTTTTTTTCTGAAATGACTAAAATTTAAAAAGTTGGAAGTGGTTACGATGTGATGTTTGGAAAGGGATTAAGAAGCTGAGCTTTTACAAATATATCGTATATTGTATCAGATTCATTTTCACTTTCATACATTCGTGTATGGTCCACAATTGTGATACATTGCTGATATGCGTGTTTTCCTTTCAGATGGGCACGACTAATAACACGCATGCATCCATATGGACCTTAATGCGCACATATGGCTTTTTGTAAGAGTATGGGAGGACATACGCACACAGGCATTATATATGCAAGAATACACACACATACATATAATATATATATATATATATATATATATATATATATATATATATACAGATATATATATATATACAGATATATATATATATATATATATATATATATATATATATATATATATATATATATATATATATATATATATATATATATATATATATATATATATATATATATATATATATATGTGTGTTGTGTGTCTGTATGTGTGCGTGTGTGTGGACATGTATGATTAATGATTATTCATGTGTTTATTTTGCATATACTCCAAAGTGAATTGATTGCTGCGCATTGATTTTTTACGTGAGGATGGATTGCTTTTAACAGGTTTATCCGTAAAATTTCATTTTTGTGTGTTTTTCCTCTACAGTTTTTTGAACGGGCTGATGGGGGACCCTTTTTTCAAATGTTTTCCTTCTTTTTTTTTATCCTTAAGGATAGATGGATTTTTCGTTCCTTCCATAATGCTGCTGACAACGTGACCGTATTTCCGTCCATTTGACAGTAAATCTGACCCGCCCCATTAACACTATTTTGGAAATTGATTTCTGTCTCTGGTGCGGCTATCTTGCAACAACATAATATAAATTACTCCCTTTTACTATTGAGTTTTCCTCCATATACTCAATATTTATGTATGTGGGTTTTCTACGTTAAAAAGATACAATTTATTATGGAAATTCGTATTTCTGCAGGAAACTGCAAGGGCAAGCAACTCTCGATGTACAATCTGACCCCAAGTTTCCAGGTCATTATAAGGGCCAGAATTAACTAAGGGTTTCGTAGCTTCACGAAATTTCACGAGAACTTCAATGTCTACAGTAAAGAATGTTGAAGTACCTTCTCAGGTGACAAGCATTACAAGCCATTATTTTAGAAAATGGAATACCCTTTTGACCATACTAGAAAAGTCCCTCACTTGAAGCTATTGCCGTCGTGAGGTGGATTAAAAGGTGGCTGCTTTAATCGATGCTTTCTCGTAGATCTTTCTTTTAATTCTTAAATGAGTTATGCTCAGTGTACTAACCACTCTAAACATTGTCTCGGAAAAGTTGATGTACAGTTTTTTTTCTGACCTTTTGACAAGACTCCGTAAACTATATTCAGTATAATTGGTGCGATAGAAGAATTAGAGTATCGGTGATAATTAAAATGTGTGATGGATGAGAATCTCTTGAGCCACTTGTACATCCGACTCATCTCGAGATATGCTGGTTGTACAACAACTCATGTCAAGTTATATTGAAATGTATTTTGAAAGCAATTAATTCTGTGAATTGCTCTCTCTCTCTCTCTCTCTCTCTCTCTCTCTCTCTCTCTCTCTCTCTCTATATATATATATATATATATATATATATATATATATATATATATATATATATATATATATATATCTCTATATACACATACACTTACATATACATATACACTTTTGTGTGGGAACCGCTGCAGTGACTTAAGCTTCCATCTGGAAGTCTGTCTCTCATGGTCTCAATTTTGAAGGCCTGTCATTAAGACTTTCGAAGTAACTCAGTCAAAGTCCGGAGTATAAACACCGTATGAATAGTGTGAACAGTAACAATATAATTCCATTCTTATTGTAAAGTTATGGTAGTAATGATATATTGATAACAGCAACAGCTTCTATGAGTTATTATGGTTCTCCGCGGCTCACCAGAGTCCTGAGATCGATCCGATGAAGGGGGGAAAAGATTCTGGAGTCCTTCATGAAAAATCCAGTGTATATACTTCTGTTGACCTAAACACTGAATTCGTAAGCTGATGCTAAATCGACACTGATGGGTCAGACAGAGGAACTTTATCCTCAAAAGGCTGGCTAACCAGCCCCTCCCAAGTGTTAATTGCGTACAGTATGCAGACAACCCCTGAAGCTCCACATTCTTTTCTGAGAAATTTGTGGATCTTGAACTTTCTAGATATGGTAACGTCGAATTTTTTTCCCAGGTGGCTTGTAAATGAAGTCTTAGATTCTGGGAATGAAAACAATCCGATACATTTGGCGTCTCTCTTGATGGGAAGATAAGACCTCTGCTTTCTTGGAAGTCTCATTTCTTATTCCGGATGTACATCCGGGGCCGAGAGTATACCTGCGGAGGGATTTTCTACGAAGCCGATTGTGTAAATTTCCTATCTCGGCGAATATAAGTCTGCCTTGCATCCTGCCACATTCAGATCTAAGGACGTTGGTGAGTGAAGGATATATAAGGGTGATAATTTAGCTCATATTTTTTTTTATTTTACTAGTTTTGGTGTTACTAACTCTGTAGTTATTCCCATCAATGCAATGACGAGTACTGTTATTAATCTTTGTACTGCTGCTGCTGTTGTGACTAATATTGTTATTATTGTAATCATACTACAGCTCAAATAACAGTGATACTAACACTCAAGTGAATTATATTAGTAATCGTAGTAGTAATATTTGTAAATTGCTGTCTGCCTGTTTTTGGAAATGACTTCCTTTTAATTCCACCTCTTAGTCTTTCCTGTGCTTTCCTTTCCACAAATCTCCGCGTGCCTCATAGTTCTCATTCAGGTAGGTGCGGCGCTTTCGGCTCTTATTGGCGCCCAAAGGAGCCAGTTGACATTATGACGGATCATTCAATTAATATACCTTTATTCATAATTATAGTTGCCCATGTTATTTATATTTCCTCCTCAAATTATTGCGTGTCATTTATTTCCATTATTAGTAAAGACAACCAGTACTTTAAGAAATGCTGATGATACGTTTTCTGCAGTGTGCCCGAAAGCCTGAATTCTCAAATGGGATAACTCATACACACGCACATAAACCAAACTGAACGCACGTCTTGTACAGCAGATACAAATGCAAAACAAAGTGATTATGTAACTCATGCAAACGGTTGTAGGCGGCGCTTTCGTGGTTCCTGAAGTGTTTCTGTTAAAGATTTATCGTCGGTTTAACCGAAATGTGACTCTCGTTCGTGCCGTATGTGTCACTATTGCATTATGGATGATTCCATAATCGTATTTGATGGTCAGGATGAAATGCCTTAACTGACGAAATCTCCATAAAAGAAGGAGAAGCTACAAGTTTCGGTGATTTATAGCCATCCACTTATCTCTTTTAGCCGTAACAAACTTCATAAAAAAAACTTCATATTAAGATTTATGTCCAAACTCTCGAAAGCTGAAGTTCTTCGGGAAAATTGAGCCAGCACACCGACAAAGCCCCATTCTCGCCAACATTCATTCATTCGATTGGTGTTGTCGAATTGTTACGTCCACCTCATTCTGGTTATGGCTTTTCCTGTCATTTCATTATACATTGACTTTTTCACTTGTACAATATACATTTTGTTTATTTACTTATATGAAATTTCTAATATGAAATTTCTAATCATGAGCTTTTCTTTATGACATTCTTTGTGACATTGCTTATTACCTTATGACTTTCATTCTGCTTTGAGTTTTTCTTTTTGGCCAGTATTCTGTCAGATGTCTTTGTTATCTTTCATGATCTCGTTCGGGGTTTCCTTAACACAAAATCCAACATCAAGAATAATTTAAGGCATCCACGAATCATAGTCACGGTATAAACACTTAATCGTCATGCAATTAAGTGTCCCGTAGTAACTGAGAGACTGCTGTTTCCTAGTCTCCAGTGTTTCCGTCACTTCTTAACCAGTTAGATTGAAGTTGGAAACTTTAGAACCGCCTGTGAGCTTGGATCCCATTGTTACTAACACCACACACATACGCACATATTATACATACACAAACGCGTATATATATATATGTATATATATATATATATATATATATATACACACACACACATATATATATATATATATATATACACACAAAACGTGTGTATATATACATATATATATATATGTGTGTATATATATACACATACTATATTATATATGTGTATGTTAATTTTAAATGTATAACCTTCTCTGTTTCCAGATGATTTGGATACGGTTTCCACCTATAGAAATTCTGTGAAAATCCAAATAGGGTATGAAATTGGGATTTTTTCCTATATCGGTGAAATAATTGGTGCACTCAATGTTTTAAGCACTGCCACACATGAAACGGTGATTGTGACCCCTCCCACCTCTCACTCCCACACACACACGCAACTCAAATGATGTTACTTGTAATCGCGAGCGCTGTGAGTGAGTGTGTGTATGGCCACTTACGGAAAGAGTTAAATGACTTATGTGAGGGAAAAAGAAATATTGTATCACCGTTTCCGTTCGAGAGCGAAAATTGCTTTCCTTCTCAACAAAATAGCGTTGAATCTGATGTGCCAAAAAAATATGGCACAGCGAAACTGCGAT
>NC_089763.1:13565994-13578494 GCF_040412425.1 Macrobrachium rosenbergii | reverse complement strand
CTTTCTCCTGTTACCTTCCGAGTTTCCCCTGTTGTATGACAAGTCTCTCCCATCCTACCATCATTCGAAGTATTTGCTGCCTTTCTTCCACCGTTCATATTAACATTCGTCGCTTGATCTTCCTAGTCCTCACTTGCCTTCATAGCCATCATAACCTTACCTTGCTAAGACTTACTCACTCTATTCTCCTTTGCAAACACCTTTCAAACTCTTCACTGGTCTCATCAGTCTCTCTTCACTGTTCCCCAACTGGTACTGGACTGTCAGCAAACATCAGCCATTGCACACTCCATTTCCGACCCATCTGCATATCTCACAGCTTTGCATCTATGTGTACTGCCTCTCTCTGACTTATCACATCGTGCATACACACACACACATACACACATACACATACACACACACATATATATATACATATATGTGTGTGTCTGTGTGCAATATATATATATGCGTGTGTGTTTGTGTGTGCGTGCGTACGTGTGTGTCTGTGTGTGTGTGTGAGTGTTTTATTCTAATTTGTCCTTGCTTTTGCCCCAGCTATTATGTATTTGTTGAACAAAAGCTTATTTCGTTAAATGTGACCTCCATGACCGGCCATTACAATTGATTTGTCAAATTAAAAAAAGCTTTATGTACTCGTTTTACCCTTTTTTGTTTTTGATTCCTCTATTTTTGTTTTCCTTTTCTGTATCATCAATCAAAAGAGGATTAAAAAAAGCACTCTGGAAACGTGAGCACTAATGACATTGTCTCTTTTGTCATTACTTTCATCATTTTGTCAAAGTTTTTGAAATAACGGGAAAGTATTTTTGGTACAGAAGCTCTCCCGTTGTTTGTGGCCTCTCTTCTAAAACTGGGTCTCATTAGAGGACTGTTTTCATGGCTGTAGTCCCAGGAACATCGCAGTGATGTCATTTTCTCTTAAGTTTCTTCAGAAATGTTTTCATTCTGCTGCCTTCCTCGGGAAATGAGAAGGAAAATACAGTATAAGGGTAGATTATGCTGATCATTTCAACAGGCCAAAATATCAACTAAAAATTCTGATTAAAGATAAAAAGCAGATTTGCCTTTCAGCGAAGGTGGCATATAGTCAGTTAGATTATTGTCAATGTTTACAGAAAAAACAAACTGGTAACGGCGACTAAGTCTTTTATAGCGTAGAAAATCTGCTGTGTCCAATACTTAAATATATAAACAAATAGGTCTTGATTATCATTCATATTTTTCCGACTAACTAAGAAAAAGTTCAGACAAAAATATTGAAATGGCAGAATTCGAAATTGAAAATCGCAGGAGGACCGAACCCTCGATGAAGATAATTAAAGCCTTGCGGATGAAATCTATGGTGGAAATGATGAGGACCTTTTTTTTTTTTTTGGACGACTGCGACCGAAATTCGTCGAATTTCGAGTGCTCTTAGGTATTCAGAACGATGGTAGGATACTACTTGATGATGATGATATTATTATTATTATTATTATTATTATTATTATTATTATTATTATTATTATTATTATTATTATTATTATTATTATTATTATTTCATCGCAAGGCGAGTTTTTTTAGTACATGATATTAGTGGGACTGTTTCCTGTGTATCCGTCATTCACTCTCATGTGAGAGCGACTCTCAAGGCTCTTCAGTACAACGAATCTGACACAATTACTGTTTTGACAAATTTGATCTAACGAAAGCCAAACACGTCATTTCTGTCAAAACAGTAACTTGACACTTCGTTATTAGTACAGTACAATTAGGGTTTAACCTCAAAATTTAGAATGACAAACTGAAACTTTGGGAATATGTAGAGGTGAATTGTATTATCTTCATCCAAAAAATCCCAAAAAATCCAGTGACGGGTTTTTGAGTTAAGGTCACAAAATGGCGGCCATTTTGAATTTTCAGTTTTTCTAATTTTTGCTCCTAAAGGGTAAAATATTAAATTTTTAAATGAAATACACATCAGGTTTTTATTATATGATACTTTGTAGAAGCTATTTACATAAATTTCTTGAGTACTAACAGCATCAGTGTGAAATTATGTGGCTTTATTTTTTAAAACTTCCCTTACTAGCAGTTGACAGGAATATTCCCGTTCCTGCTATTGGAAAACTAATTGGTATATCAAAATTATTATCTAAATAAATCATCTGCAGAATTTTCTTGTCTTTTAAATGACACCAAAAGGACATTTCTATGACATGCCACTGCTGCAGTATCTTTATATATATATATATATATATATATATATATATATATATATATATACTTACATCTGCAGGCGTACTTTTTTCCGTGTATGTGACAAATCAGTATAATATATAATACATACATACTATAAAATGTTTAGTACTGTATGATCATTAATGTTTCAGGTAGAGTGAAAACAGCGAATTCAGCTATTGAAAAGGCACAGAAATGGAAGCCAAATCGAAATTTTGCATATTGTGCGAGCCCACAATTGTTTTGGTGAAACTGTGCGTCATTAGAGGTTTGATAAAATAATTGAGAGTAGTACTTCAAAAAAGAGGACAGTGTAAAAGAATGACTGAAAAACGAGAGCTCCGTTGTCGTCCATGTGAAATGTAGAAAAGACTACACACGTCGCTTGGAGTCCGCACCTAGGAAAGTTCACACGACCCATGAAATCAGGCAAGAGTTCGATTTTAAATCCCAGTGCATATTTTGCGAGAAGAAAATTGCTGTGAATGTGAGAAAATTTAGGAAGACAACTTCTTATGAGTTTGGTGTCGTGGGAACACTAGAATTTATTAACAACATTCGCAATAAATGCTGAAAATGAAATGATAACTGGGGAGAGAGGTTCTTCTCCGAGTGTCCAATGTCATTGACCTTGTCGCAGCTGAGGGACGGTACCCTCGTACATGCTACAAATACTTCTTGAGGCCAGGCAGTGCAAAGCCAGGAACAGCTACACTACAGGGACGAAAAATGGATATGAAAAGTCAATAGCATTTATCAAACTGTGCGAGTATTTGGAAGAAAATGATGAATGCCAGTATTCTGTTGATGAATTAACGTCAATTATGAGTACCTATGAAAACTCTGGTATTAATTACGGTAATCAATACTTGAAGAAGAAACTCAAGAACCATTATGGAAATCAAATAACAATAGTTGATAAGATAGGTAAGAGTGAAGTGGTGTGTTTCACTGAATGTATGAAAGATATTTTAACGGATGAATGGTACGCTGCACGAAAAAGTGATCCTGCTGAAGATGCTAGAAGACTGATAGAAACTGCTGCTCTGATCATTCGAAATGACATTCGTTCAAAAGCTTACAATTGTGGGGCATTCCCTTCAGCAGAGCAAGTAATTTCTGGAAATTGTGAGCTTGTTCCAGATTATCTTCGTATGTTAATTGATGGAATCTTGAAACCGAAAAAAAATTATAATCAAATACGAAGAAAGTCAATCAGTATACAGCATGCTATCATTGCTGCTGTTCGTCCTAGATCATTTGTCTCGCCCATAAAAACTGGTCTGGGTGTTCATCTACACAGAAAGCATGGATCAAGAGTACTGATTGACATCGTTTCTAATCTAGGATTCTGTGCCCCATATAGAGAAGTATTGCTGTATGAGGCATCAGTTACAATGAACCCATCAACTGCAGTAGATTCACGGTCATATATCCAATTTGTATATGATAATGCTGACTATAATGTTGCAACTTTAGATGGTCATAATACATTCCACTCAATGGGAGGAATCAAGTGTGTGACACCGGCAGATCAAGTTCATGAAAACACGCCCATTCCCAGGGCTGAGAGAATTGACAGTGAGGCATTAGCAACTCAGGGACTTAGCAAATTAATTGTGTACCATATGCTTATGACAAAGGGCTATTCACTTAATGATACACAGATTACTGTCATTGCAAACCAGTTATTCCATCGAATTATGTGCGTTGCTAGAAGTGATTCTGACCTTGCATCATGTCTGGGATATGAACTTGCACCTCAACCACCTT
Source organism: Macrobrachium rosenbergii (assembly GCF_040412425.1). Taxonomy (NCBI): domain Eukaryota; kingdom Metazoa; phylum Arthropoda; class Malacostraca; order Decapoda; family Palaemonidae; genus Macrobrachium; species Macrobrachium rosenbergii. Next base: position 13,574,495 of record NC_089763.1, on the reverse strand, counting down.
CCCTCTTTGGTGATTTTTCTATGAGAAAAGCAAAAAAATCTGCTTTGTACCAGTCATTGAGGCATTGGCACCCTGTGAAAATGTTCTCCAGCTGGAGCAGTGTATATTTTAGATGGCGGGTACCTTCTTCATCATGTTGTGTGGCAACGTCCTGCTACATTCAGTCATATATGTTCTCAGTATACATCGTTCATTAAACAGAAGTACAGGAGCGCTCACATAGTATTTGATGGCTATGACACTCACAGTACAAAAGATGAAGAACACTTTCGTCGAGGATGGACACAATCATTTAGAGATATAGCTGTAGAAAGCCACATACAGGTCCCAGTGTCTCAGCAGGAGTTCTTAGGAAATACTAAAAACAAGATAGATTGATCAAACTCCTATCTACCCATCTGGAAGCTGCTGGCTGTAAGGTCCATCAGGCAGATGCAGATGCTGACAGATTGATAGTAACAACAGCAACTCATTTACGAGATTCAGGACAGGAATCAGTTATTGTGAGGGAGGACGCTGATCTTCTTGTCCTCTTAATTGCACTTGCCAAACCTCAAACTGATATCAAAATGATGATCCCAGCAAACAAAGCACATCCTGATAAGATATTCAGCAGTGAAAGAATTCAAGAGCAAAATGGGGGACATGACTGACAGCTTGCTCTTCCTGCATGCAATAACAGGTTGCGATACAACCTCTGCTCTGTATCGCAAGGGTAAAAGGGTTCCTTATAAAAGATTACAGGAGGATCCTGTACTAAGTCACAAGATGCAAATTTTTAATGGCCCCCAGGCCTCTGCAGATGATATAGCTGCTGCTGGAGAAGCATTTCTTCTTGTCCTGTATGGAGGAAAGCCAGAAGGCAGTCTTGATAAACAAAGGTACTTTAATTACTTGAGGACGATAGCTAAACAGCCCGTACATGCCAAATTTGATGTAGCTACACTTCCTCCAACATCAGCAGCAGCACGCCAACATTCTTATCATACCTTCCATCAAGTACAAAAGTGGCAAGGGATTACTCTAGACCCCACTGACTGGGGTTGGAAGTTAGAAAATGACCGACTAAGACCAGTAACATCGCTTAAAGAGCCCGTACCACATTCCCTACTTCATCTTATAACTTGTAATTGTAGAAAAGGTTGTGAACTGAACTGCGAGTGCAGGAGAAGTGGACTCCCTTGTACACATATTTGTGGGTATTATTAGTTGGGCATGGGTGCAATAATCAGTGTTCATTTGATGAAGATAAAGAAGGAGATATAGATGGATATGTAGAAGAACATAGCGAAACTGAAAATGAAGACTATTCTCAACCCTTACAGAAAAGAAAAGGAAATAATTTACGAGAAATAATAAAGAATGATTCATATTTTTGTTTTAGCGTAATTGATGCATAATCCCTTGTGCGTAAAAATGGAGTTTCATCAAGTTGAAGTTATTTTTTGTCTGTAAGCTGTAAAGTTGAAAACTAATTTTGATAATTTTTTTTCCACATTGTATTGTATTGCAAGTAGTTACTGGTTATATGCTCAGTTCACTACATAATTTTTATGGTAATTGTGGTTATGTGACCTAGAATTTATCCTCAACTAATTATAATTTCATAAGCATGTGATCTATGAATGTCTTCAACAGCAAAATGTTGACGATTGTACGGTAGGAACTAGGTAATTGCTAATGGCACCAATTGAAGTACATGTATTCAAACGAAGATACCCCCGCAATGGTGCGTCCTAGAAGTGTCATTTTGGTGTCATTTGAAAAACAAGAAGATTCTGCAGATTGTTTAGTTATGTAAAAATTTTGATATACCAATTATTTTTCCAATAGCAGGAATAGGAATATTCCTGTCAACTACGAGTAACAATTTTTTTTTAAATAAAGGCCCATAATTTCACACTGATGTATTTATTACTGATGAAATTTATTCAAATAGCTTCTAAAACTACCATATAATACAAAATAATGTATATTTCATCTACCAATTTTATTTTTTTACCCTTTAGGAGCAATAAATGAGAAAAACTGAAAAGTCCAAAATGGCCGCCATTTTGTGGCCATAACTCGAAAACCCGTCACTGGATTTTTTGGGACTTTTTGGATGAAGGTAACACAAAACACCTCTACATATTCCCAAAGTTTCAGTTTGTCATTCTAAATTTTGAGATTTGAGCTAAAATTGAGCTAATTGTACTGTACTATATCGAGTGTAGGTCCTTTCTTCAGCAAAACATTGATACACATATTTTATGAATTGTTTCTAACTCCCTACGCGATTCAGCACTTGCCTTCAAAACTGAGTAACATCACATACGCGTGTCACCTTCGCAGACATACAAACAGACGTCAAGATAGGATTTTACTCTCTCTCTCTCTCTCTCTCTCTCTCTCTCTGGAAATTGACAACCTATCTCTTTGTCCCTCTCTCTCTCTCTGAAAATTGACAATCTCTCCCTTTCTCTCTAAAAACTGACAATCTCTCTCTCTCTCTCTCTCTCTCTCTCTCTCTCTCTCTGAAAATTGACAAATTCCATTTGTATTTTTCATAGCTTTCAACAAGTTTTAAAATCGCAAATTTTTAATAAGTTTGAAAGTTTAATCAGCCATTTTTTCGAACTTAAAAAGGGTAATTGGATTAATAAAAACGATTAAAGACATCAGGAAAAAAAATATTGTAATTGGTATGTGTAAAACCAAGAAAAGATTTCAGAATGTTTAAAATCCAATGAAAGAAAAACTAGTCTTTTGGGAAGGCTCACCCAAACATCTCAAGTCCTGGAGTCCATTATGTGTTATTGCTCGCTTCACTGTGTTCTAACGAAATACTCTGTAACGAATGAACAGATTTCAATGGATTTGTTGCAAGCACTTACCTTTGGTAATATAACCTTGGTAGATACTAAATTGACGTTTCTGTGACGCAAATTCGACGAATCTTCATCGATACTCACCGGTAGTTAATCGTCAGGAGGGACAACCCAAGGAATGTCGCCCGTCGTATCATCGAAACCCGTTAGTAAGTTTTCACGTTATCCTGCAAAAAAAGATATAGGGACAAATCAGACCAGTAACCATAACATCGTAAGTGGGGGCGCAAGGAGCAGCGTTAGTAGCAGCAGCAACAGTAAAAAGAAACATTAAAAAAGAATATTCTCCTATCAGCGTCTTGATGTGAACAGTGCGCAAAGCGTCTGATGGCTTCTGATATCTTCCTCTGTTGACAAAAGGACAGAGCGAGATCTCAAACGTTCTTATTCACCCCTTCGTGGACCAACCAGTCCCATGCCATTACTCCGATTCTCTCCATGTCCCCCACAGCCCCCCTCCGGAAATAAAAACAAAAAATCCCATAAACAAACAAGTATTTTGTTTTCATGACGTCATAACTTTGACGTTTGTATGACATAACCCGCAGCGCGGAGTCAATAAAACTAGTCTCTAAGGACTGTTAGCATACTTGCTACTATCCGGGAGATGAATACAATAGAGGCAGATAGCGTCTCTCTCTCTCTCTCTCTCTCTCTCTCTCTCTTCTGTTGTAAAATTAGCATCACAATCAGAGAAACACGACACAAGTACCGTCGTTACGGTTAGTAACACTTCACAGCCACTGCTATACGAGTATACAGCCTTGATGTTGATGGATGACCTACATAGCTTGTTTTTCAGAGAGGCGAGATAGTAACGCAAGAGCGAGTTACACAGACACACATATATACATGTGTGTATATTTTATATATATATATATATATATATATATATATATATATATATATATATATATATATATATATATATATATGTGTGTGTGTGTGTGTGTGTGTGTGTGTGTGTGTGTGTCTATGTCTGTAATGTTGTGTGCTGTTATATTCACAGATAAACAGTTTTACCTAATAGAAAGAAAACAGCGGTCATTTCCACATTTACCCAATATCTTGTTAATCAAGCAACAACGAACACCCTGTCCAAAAATGCCAAAAATGTAAAACATTGACGTCATTTACATTATATACCTACAAAGAAGTCTCACTGAACTACACATCTGCGTTGTTAGGCCATAGAAACCCTTCGAGCCCAAAATTTGTCCACACCATCTACCCAGCACTTACTCGGTCCCCCCTCTGTCAGTGAACGCATTCACATGGATGTGCTGTGAATGGTGAAAGTGCTTCACTCGACACAAAAAAGACACGAGGACAGTGGTCCCCCGTGATTTGATTGGCGGAAGGCCGTAATTTAAGCACTGACTGAATACGGTTTCCAAGCATATGTTTCTTAGTTTAGAATCATCGGGTGATTTCACTGAAACCAACAGCCTAAAAGGTTAGAGATGAATGTTTTTATTTTTAAATGGTTTTTTATGGTGTATGCCAGAGAGAGAGAGAGAGAGAGAGAGAGAGAGAGAGAGAGAGAGATGGCCGTTGGTTAATTAGCCCTTGACATCTCGATACTTGATGACCTCGCTTCGAAGCATCAAGTATCTTGTCAGCTAGTTGGATGGAGAAGGAATAGGGAAGGAAGGAGAGAGGGGCAGGGGGCCAAGTGAAGGAGGGAACTGATGGAACGGAAGGGGATATATAAGGTGGGGGAGGGGGGGTTGGAGGAGAAAGACCCCCACCCGTCTTCTCCTAGACATCTTCTTTCCCTTCGTCTTCGGGATTTTTATCGCATCCTTCTCCAACTGGGATTTCTCGTTTTATGGGAGTAATTGGACGCCCAATCTTATATATGGAGATGTTATTGAAGGAGGAAATCTTTCAGAAATCTCCCAAATGAAGGAACTTTTGAAGAGGAGATTTGAGAATGGGCATATCGGAGGATTATGCGGGGATTGGGCGAGACGCTCTGGCCTTCCTTGGAGGTCATACTCCTTGCGCATTCATATGCACCGCCTTCCTTCTTTTGTGAAAGTGGCTCGATTGAAAACATTGGATAAGGTTTTTTTTTTTGAAAGGGATTGTAATGAGAAAGATTTTCTTGATATCTTGGATTAGAAAAAATAATCATTATGTGATGAGAGGGGGAAGTTCGAAAGCAAATAGATTGAAAGATTTCTGGGATTAAGAAAAAATCAAAATAGTATGAGATTAAGACAAACTTTAAAGGAAATGTTTTGTATAATATCTCGGGCTGAGGAAAAGTCAGAACATTATAATATATAAAAGTTTTCCTATCATACAAGCCCTTTGACCTTTGCTCATAAAGGGAGGTAGGTGACCAAGTCAGATTTTAATCTGTGGCAGAATCGACTGAAATGAAAAAAAATTATCAGGAAGATTAGTTTTTAATCTAGAAAATCTATACCTCGATTTCAGCGAAAATTAATTCATTATACTCGTTCATACTATTAATCTATTCATTTAATTATGTGTGTCATGGTAACTAACTTGATTAACAGTTTGATTACATTTGCTAACCTCTCTTTCCAGGAACATTCACATTCTGTGGAAAATTGTTTTCATAAAAAGATTCTCACCTTTATTCACATATATTGCTTATATATGTTGGGTGGAATGATAATTATATTTTGGGACAAAGATTTAGTCGTATTTTGACAAGATCACCTTTGACATAATACACACACACACACACACATATGTATGTATTTATGGATACTACAGGTCTACGGGTGCTCGATACCACAAGTGATTCCAACTGGATATAAAATAATCCAAGTTTTACCAACTTTTAGAAACTGTTTGGTAGCCAGTTGCCAGTTTATGTTTATGCTAAGCATCTCCAGTAATATGGCATCTTTGTTTGTAAGAATTTTTGAGCCATTTTTTTGTTGAGAAAAGATGAGATGGTAATCTAAGAATGGCATTTTCTTTTCTTCCTGCTTCGCTTGCAAATTCCTGGCGTTTTTTTAGATGCTTCTGCTATCCTGTTCTCATTGTCATTGTCTCGGCTTTTTTTTCTTTAAGAATAGCGAACGAAGTAGGAATTTATACTAGCGTGAGAAAATTGAGCTCTCTCTCTCTCTCTCTCTCTGTCTCTCTCTCTGTATGTATACTATATATATATATATATATATATATATATATATATATATATATATATATATATATATATATATATTATATATAAATGTGTGTATATATATGTATGTATGTATGTATGTGTGTGTATATGTGTTTGGATGCTCCACATAATTTTCAGTGCATTTATCTCCATTCGAGGCATGGCACTGGACACATACATACATACATGAATTTGCATGCTTGCACGCGCGTGTGCACTGCGTCACATCCAGCAGTGAAAGGAGGAGAATAACGCTGCTGCAGGGGAGATGAAACTAACAAGACAGATGTAAGATTACGCCAATGAAAGGGAACGAGCCGCCGACATAAACACCCTTTGCATTCGTGAGCAGCATTGTTTGTTATGCGTCAGAAATGTCCTCCCTGAATAGTATATACAGAATATGTGGCCATAAATATTATGGCTTTCATTACTGCAGAGGCAAGGCTGGCCAGGGCAAGGATGCTGCCGCAAGAAGACGCCTGCGACAGGAAATAAGTGTTTGGCTTTTAAAAGGGGCTTTATGATGCTGACTGTACGTCAGGTAAAGCAGGGCTGTTAAGAAGTATCTTTTATTCTGGAGATGCTTTTGGATATTGCGGTTAGGCTTGACAACAATATATGGTGTTGTACCTTATTATATATATATATATATATATATATATATATATATATATATATATATATATATATATATATATAGATAGATATATATACATACTCTGTATATCTGTCTATCTATCTATCTATCTATCTATCTATATATATATACATATATATATAGATTATATATATATTTATGTATATATATTTTTATATATATATGTATATTTCATTTGGGCGTATTTTCTCTCATGCAATTTCTGTTGAAGTCAATGTCATTGTTCGCATATACTATCTTCTTATCAAGACTTTCAATCAATTTATACTTCTCCTCTCTTGGCAAGCTTCTCAGGAATAAAGAAAAGTTATTCAAGATTCTTTAAAATTACTTTTTCTTTTTAAGTCGACGGACCATTTCTCAACCTCTAGGCGGCGTCTTCAGAACTTGATACAAATTGACATATATGGTTATTTTTTTTTACTGCATGCTGACATGTTCCTCTGTATATTTAATGCAGGCCGTTGTTGGTTTATACTTGTAGCTTCTGCTATTTGCAATCTGTGGAACCGAGTTTCTTTGTACATGATCTCTGTGCTTTCTAATAATTCCTCTAGTGTTATTTTATGGACGTGGTCATCTACATAGTGTTGAAATATTGCCCCTTGGTTATGGTGAGATTGTGCAGAGTGGTAGTGGTGCGGCCTATGTAGTAATTGCTGAGGGCTTGACATGTCCCTTCGGTACATTTAAATTTGTATACTACATTGGTCGACTCCCACATCTCTCTACAGGGGTCCATGCTATTTTGCATTAAAAGGTACTGACTAGGTTCAGTCAGCAGTAGACATGTAAGGAAATCTTGTCAGGATTCCTAGATGTCGTAGTGCTGGCAATTATTCTCTTCATGTCCTGGACTTCATCCTTGAACTGGCTGTGGTATGCGGCTTTGTAATACAATATGATGCTTCCCGGTGAGGTAAGCATCGTTACTGGTGTGCTGGCATACACGTCTAACTGTTTTCGTATGCAACCCTCTGTTAGATTGCTGTTGTGTCCCTTATTAGTTAGGGGCTGCTTAACACGTTCGAGTTCTGCATGAGTAGTTTTCCATGTGGAACAGTGTGTAATTTCATGTCTCACGTATGCAGCTACCACCGAGCATTCGTAAGTGCCCTGATGTGAGACAGCCCCTTGTACAGAGATGTGGGAGTCGTTCAACATGGTATATAAACTTGAATGTACCAAAGGGATATGTCAGGCCCTCAGCAATTACTACATAGGTCGCACCACTACCGCTCTGTTCAGGCGACTGCAAGCTCATTGCAACCAAGGGGCAATATTTTAACACTGTAGACGACCACGACCGGAAACCAACACTAGAAGAAAGATTAGGAAGCACAGGGATCGTGCATAGAGAAGCCCGGTTCCTCAGATTACAAGTAGCAGCAGAGGCTGCAAGTATAAATCAACAACGGCCTGCATTAAATATACAGAGGAACATGGTCTCCATCCTCCCTTCTTCAAGGAGACCACAGGGCATCCATGAGAATCTCATGGGAGACACGAGTGACAGAACACCCCTGGTCACAACTACTGACAACAAAGCAATTCAAGACTATCAGCTAGAGACAGGAATCACGCTCTTGCCCGCACCCTTGGCTGCAAGCCGCAGCATGGAACGCATCCTACAGAGCACCAGGAATGCCCATGCTGCCACCCAGACTGCCAGCAAGAGAATGAGACCTGCCAACCAATAACGTCATGTTTGAAATTCAAACGTCTGCGTACGATAATAAAATCCTTGTATGCCAATTTGTAATCCAGTCCTGTTGACGCCGCCAAGAAGTGGGGAAACAGTCCATCGTCAAGAAAA
>NC_089763.1:13558494-13560994 GCF_040412425.1 Macrobrachium rosenbergii | reverse complement strand
ACCCGCAAGAGTGATTGGAGCAAAGTGAAGTCCTATACATCCAACAACAGCAGTTTCCTTTGGATATAAACAAGACCCTCCTTGCATAATCTGCTGAGCAAGGAGCACATAATACTTGTATAAAATTTGACGTACCACACTCTCTCTGTGATGTTAAAGACCGCAGAAAAGCTATTTTTCACTCCTATGTGGGTTGGCGTGGCCTGGTGGTCTAAGAAATTTTGCTTTGGGTTTTGGTTGAAAGGTGAGACGGGAAGGGAGGAAAAATAGTGAAGGTAAGGAAATTAAGGTCCAGCGGGGACAGAGAGATAAATTGACACAGCCTAGAGAGAGAGAGAGAGAGAGAGAGAGAGAGAGAGAGATATGCTTAGTGATGAAACTCTTTGTGTATTCATCATGTTGCCGACAGCATATCTTAATAAGTAAAGCTGGCTGGAAACAAGAGAAATATAATATTAACTCATATTACGTAAATATTTATCAGTGACTGGTCATGCGAGTAATAATAATAATAATAATAATAATAATAATAATAATAATAAGAAGAAGAAGAAGAAGAAAGAAGAAGAAGAAGAAGAAGAAGAAGAAGAAGAAGAAGAAGAAACGAGATACGCCAAGGAGGCTTAATTCTTGGTCGACTGCGGAACTCAGCCTATGGGTCTTGTGTCCTTTGGCTGAAAGAGATCATTTTGTTGTGTGAGACTCTTTTCCCCTTTTTTCTTTTCTTTTTTATGGAGGCGTCGGGGCTCAAAGAAAGCTGCCTGCATCCGCGCACTAGCACTTGTTCGCATCCAGGGCTCATACTACGGTAGTAGTTGCAGTGTACCGTTTATTGCCATTTGCCTAAATGTCACTGCAGTGAAGAAGAAAAAGAAGAAGAGAATACGGAGGAAAGGGGTTATGTCGTGGGTGGGGGGAGGCAGCCTAATACTAGGAAACTTTTTGTTATAAATTTTTTTGAGAGTTTGACAGAAAAGAAAATAGATAGCTTAAAAATATGTTGCTCAGAATTCATTTTAGTTTCGACGAGACCAATCACAAAAATATTATGAAAAAAAAGTGGGTGGAAAGGTATTGCCTTTGTTGTGCCAGGTCAGTTTTTAAGGGAACCTTTTTCGTCGAACTTTTAAGTTCTGTTTGTTTTGAGAGATCGACCAGTTTTTTTTTTTTTTTTTTACTGATCGTACTTTTATTTATAATTTTTTTTTACCTCGAAACCAGTAGAGAAGTACGCTAAAGCTTTTCATTTGTTTTGTTTATTTGTGTCTTGTGGACGCCGCTAGACGTGTGCCTTCTATTTGATGAAGGAAATGATGGAGACGTTTCTTTGACACTTGTCGGGTATTTTCTGGTGCTATTGTGTAGGTATTAATTTCAAACAATCTCTCTCTCTCTCTCTCTCTCTCTCTCTATATATATATATATATATATATACATACATATATATATATTATATATATATATATACAATACATGTAAATATATACATGTATGTATATATATATATATATATATACACATATACATATGTGTGTAAAAATTTATAAAACCACATTGAATGCATGTACTATTGATGGCAGTGTACAATTTAAAATACATTAATATTACGACCAGATCCAAATTCCAGGTGTGCTGTACTTGCATTGTGCTTTGCTTACAGGTTTTGGTGCTCATAATTTTTTTCCCATTGTTTTATTACAGGTTTTATTTTATCTCTAGTTTACTTTAGTAAATTTAATTACCTTCTTTGGACTGTCATTTGACTATCCTATTTTGACCTGGAATATACTTTGCTTGACTTGAATTAGTTGCTGTACCTTGTAAATTTCACTGAACTATCCCTTATTATTCCTTATATATATATATATATATATATATATATATATATATATATATATATATATATATATATATATATACATACATATATATATGTATATACAGTATGTATACATTTATATTTATCTTGAAAAGTTCCCCTTCAGTGATAATTCCCCATCGGGGATGTTCCCGAAAGTAGCTGAATTGGATATTAAACGACATTTGTAGCTTCATGATTTGTATATAAATCACGGTGTGATAAAATTTCATATGTATATATATATATATATATATATGTATATATATATATATATATATTATTTACATTGTTTATTTATAGGTGTTTATACACACACATATATACATATACACATACATATATATATATATATATATATATATATCTCAGAACAATAGGAAGGCGTCGTGCTCAAGTACATTTATTTGCCAACGTTTCACGATTCATAATCGCACATCCTCAAGGCTATAATAAAGATACAAACGAACTTTAAACCAAGCACTGCATAATCCATTAAAATTACGCAATATTTAATCAAATTTAATGAACATCAGCATGTAGAAAGCTTGAAAATATTTATGAACATCTAAAAACAGAAATTATACTAAACACTAAAAATATGTATAAAATATCTATAAGATTCTAAAAACAGTAAAAATA
>NC_089763.1:13543494-13553494 GCF_040412425.1 Macrobrachium rosenbergii | reverse complement strand
CCTACAGTAGTGTGTCTGGCGCCAAACTTATTGATCTGATCGGAGGAAAAAAGAAAGACCCTCCCCCTCCCCCTTCTCTCTTTTTCATTTCCTCCTCCTGCTACGTCTTCCTCAGGTTTTTAGTCCTAATCTTTTGACCCCTTCAGTTCTTCTCTTCGTCGTCCGTTATGTCTTCCTTCAACTCCTCCTCCTTCAGGCCCTCCTGATTCTGCCCCTGATTTCTTCCTTCTCTTCATGGCACCTTCGGCCGTATACGGCGACGACCTGGCTCCTAGGGATGTAGGGGACACATCTCGGGATATCTATTGCCTCATTAAGTGTCTGGAGAGACGGGTTGTTTGCCTACGCCTGACCACACAGATGGAAAAGAAAAATAGAAAGAAAGAAAGAAAGAAAGGGAAAAAGGAAAATAGGAGGTTTTTCTCTTTCCTTTCAAGAATTTCGGGCAGCTGACAAGTATTGAGTTGGGGTTGTAGATTTTCAAGGGACCGTTCTGAAGTTTTCTGTTTTTGATATTCAACACTGAAAGTGGCTCATGCACTTGCACGGTTTTATTTTTTTTATATTCGACAGGCAGTTTACCATACGGGTTGTTTCTTGTGTGTGAATTCATTAGCCCTATTTTCCGGAGTAGTGAACTAATAGGTAGCAGATGTAGCCATTGTCTTTATGAATAAAATGTGGATCAAAGTAATCAAACTATGTAAGCTGTGTATCACATAATTATTTAAATAAGTACTTTTATAGGAATAAAAGTAACCATTGTCACCATAAGTCATACCTTTACATTACCAGAGGAAGTATTTAATATTATTGGCATGTTTAAAATGAAGATGCTCTAAAGCAGTAACAAAATCAACCAACATTATATCTTAACTTGTTCTTGGTCATTAAAATGAAGCTATTGAAATTAGTTGTGAAGGCGTATATTTATAATAGAAGCCTCTTTCAGGTGATCATCAGAAACGTCTGATTTCCCTTCAGCCTCATATTTAAAATAAGAATTCTTAAGGAGCCAACTTAAAATTTTAATTTACCTTGAGCCTTATATGCAAAACAAAAATCTAAGTACTCAGCAAAAATGTCTGATTTTCAGTGACCCATATTTTTAGAATCCAAACCTTTTCTTTGACCAATAGAAATGCCTAATTTCCCATAGAACATTATTTCAAACCGAAATCCTTTTTGTCGAGTGTAACATCATTCACATATCTAAAACCGAAATCTCTTAAGTGCCAACGCTTTAAATTCCGCCTCCTGGCCATTGAGCCATTGAGCACTTGTCATTCTGTTACCTTTCGGGACATATTCAAACCGACCAATCTCGAAGTCACGTCGCTTGAACGACGTCTCCTTTTGAAACTTACTACCGAGGGCTTGACGTTCTTTCTCCTCAAATCATAAATCAGTTCAAGGCGACTGTTTTTTTCCCTTTGCGGACGAGTCCATCTGTCACTTGGACCCACGCTGGATATTTTTTCTTCGGAACTTTTTTTTTTCCTGATGATGGAATGTGGAACTCGTTCCATGTAGAATGGTTTTGTCTGTTTCCTCCTTGCCATACATAATTTTGTATCATCCTGCCCAAACTATTTTTTTTTTTTTTTTCACTTTCTTTTTCTATTGAAATGAATAATGTGGCTTTTTTATATACTATTTTCAGGGACATTTCTTTATTTCTTATTTTTGAAGAGTTCTTTCTGTATTACACATTGGAACATTTTATTCACTGGACACTTGCAAGCCAAATTAGCCCGTAGGCCTTTAGTTTGTTATTGCACATTGATACTAATTATGAATATAACAAGCACAACAGCTAAATAGATAAGTTGGGAAAGAGAAATAGGGTAGATATACAGATACATGTATTGAGAGAGAGAGAGAGAGAGAGAGAGAGAGAGCTATTTCGATTTCTTTCCCTGAGCCCTACTAATTCAGAAAACGATGTCCACCCTCCTGGGGGAAACATGACACGAAAATCCCGAATTTAATCCGGCCAGAAAATAACAACCCGAGATGGCCTCTTAATCCGCCAACAAACTCCTTCGCTAATGATGACAAACAAAGCCCTACGTTTCATCCTCCTCCTCAGGGTCTTTCTCTCTTTTCCGTCGAAGGAGAGGGAAGACAAGGAAGGTCTTGTCAGAAGAGGGAAGATGGAAACTGCCTTCCGAGGATGGCTGGCTGGGCTGGATGACCTCGGTACAGCAGGATTGCTGTTCACTTTCAAAAGTACAGAAATATTCCTTTAATGGACGTCATTAGCGTAATGGCTCATATTGTGTATGGGTGTTTGGACAAGACGCTCGAGTACGTACTTTGCGCGCGCGCGCTCGCGTGTGTATGTGAAAGCTGGAGAAAGGAATAGGAATTTCATATTAGAGAGTAAATGGATAGGCAGAAAATGTATTTTATCAAGTTATTGCACAGTTGTGCGTAATTTCCGTATAAGGTCAGGATATTCTTTCATTAAGGCATTACTAATAATTGAAATTGAAAGTTTTCTTCTAATAGGGGAGACTTGACCATCGGGACAGCTGTTCGAATAGGTCACTAGATTTGACACCTCATTGGAATGGCCCTCACACAAGAGCTGCAATTACAACACGTGGAAATATAACTCAGAACAGAACAAAGTTTACTTGGACATCGCTTTTTATGGCGTTTATGATCTGGATAATTCGTTGGAAGCCACAAGGCTGAAAAGCATGTTAATAATATGCTTTATTGTTTCTATTTGCAAAGCAAGTAATTGAGTTCATTTGTGTATTTTAATCTCTCTCTCTCTCTCTCTCTCTCTCTATATATATATCTCTCCTTATATATATATATATATATATATATATATATATATATATCTTATATATATATATATATATATATATATATATATATATATATATATAGAATCTATTTATTGCGCTTGGATGTTAAGGTTTTGTAGCGACAAGCGTATCAAAAAAAATCTTGAAGTATTCGAGAAAGTTAAGAGGAGCATTGTGGCTATTACAATTACATGTATATATATATATATATATATATATATATATATATATATATATATATATATATATATATATATATACTTATACGTATAGGTATATGTATATATAAATAAATATATATAGTGTGTGTTTGTGTGTGTCTATGAGAGAGAGACAGAGAGAAACTGGACTCTGTATCTATGTATTTATCTACCTGTCATCTATGGATTCTCATAATTATAGAGGCCATAATTGTAATCTCTGTGAATAAGCGTTCTAAAAGGTAAACAAATAAAATAATTCTTTACATGGCCCACAGCCATCCAAGTCTTTAGGCTCCCGCGTTCACAAAAAATGGGAATGGCATATTTGTGCGATTTATGCGTAATGACGTCCCCCATGCAAAGGGAGAAACGGCATGGGATCTCCGTTGCATCTGTGTCAATACAGGGGAAATTGGGTCGCGGAATTTTGGAAGGAATCGTGCCTCTGGCAAGACCCTCTCATCCCCTCTCGTCCCACCACCCTCTCCCCACCTCCATTCCCCCAGACCAAATGTATAGACGAAGTAATGTAAACAAACTCCGTCGGGCGCCTTTGGGTGCGAATCCTCATTAGGGGGAGGTGGAATCTTTATTCGGGTATTTTTAGGTTCCCCGTTGATTTCCCAGAAGTACGTGCACATCATTCACCCTAGATTATTGGAGTGATTGAATTTGTCCCGGCACCAGGCAATGATTATCGCTGAGATGAAGTGCGAGGTGTCGGTTTCGGTGTCGCCTTTTGCTTCCTTGTTGGAATTCTCTTTCTGTGCCGTTGTTTGTGGAAGCGTGGCCCTGCACCTTTGGTCTTTGCTGAACCTCCGTTTTATTTTGGACGTGATGCTCATTATTTGCTGAGGCCTGCTTTGACATGTGAAAGTTAACGGTTTCAGCTCTGAATATTTACGTAACAAAAAAGCGAATCCGGTTTTATTCTTATTTGACAATATGTACCAATCTGAGACCGACATATTTATCTGTTTATTTATTAATTGATTGATTTATTAATGTAATTAAAGAGAGTGAGAGAAAGTTGGAGGATGAGGGTGACAGTGGGCTAGCTCTCCCTGGTGTCAATGCCTTTAAATGAATGCGTGTTTACGTGTTTGTTTGTTTATATATATATATATATATATATATATATATATATATATATATATATGACATTTTTTATTAAGACATTTTTTATTTGATAGCTTCATGATCATATATATATATATATATATATATATGACATTTTTTATTAAGCGATATTTGTAGCTTCATGATCATATATATATATATATATATATATATATAGTGTGTGTGTAACTGTAATAGCAGCAACAATAACCTCTTAATTTTTCGAATTCTTCGCGCTTTTTGGATAAGTTTATCATTACAAAGCCTTAAGATCCAAGTGCAAGAAATATGAAGAAATTATGATGTCCCGGAGCTGGAAAGACCTAGTTGTGATTATGGAACCCGGGTTCGTTGTCCGCTACCGGACATCATAATTTCTTCATATTTCTTGCACTTAGATCTTAAGGCTTTGTAGTAACAAGCGTATCCAAAGAAGCGCGAAGAATTCGAGAAGTTAAGAGGGCATTGTGGCTATTACAATTAAATATGTATTTGCTAAAAAATGACTAGTAGATTCTACATATATATACTCTGTATATATATATATATATATATATAATATATTATATACAAATATATTCGTATCTGCAAGAGAGTGCGTGCAGTATGTAATATTTTTTCAACATTAACGGTTGAATCGTAAATGAATTGTGGATGTATGAATCTTCCTGAATGCTGATGCACTTGCGGCGTATATTTTTGTGGGACAGTATTCTGTAACTCTCTTTAGCTTTTCTCATCCTCAGGACTAAAACTCTGAAGAAAGTCAAAAATTGTGGACGCCAACATTGTGTCCTGAACTGGCTCGGAAGAGATTATTGAAGGGTAATGAGTTGGCTTTAGCTCTAAAGAAGTATTGGCTCAACTTACGGTAAGGTTCAGGGGATTGGGAAACAGGATTTTCTAATTTTCACCGACAAATATATGGGCATTGTGTTACAGGGTTACGGTAAAGAAGGAAGGACTTTCTTTTCATGTTCAGCAGCCCCTAGGCCGATATATTAATTGTGTGTGTGTGTGTGTGAGAGAGAGAGAGAGAGAGAGAGAGAGAGAGAGAGTAAAAGTACACCTTTGTTTAACCAGACCACTGAGCTGATTAACAGCTCTCCTAGGGCTGGCCGGAAGGATTAGATTTATTTTACGTGTCTAAGAACCAATTGGTTACCTAGCAACGGGACCTACAGCTTATTGTGGAATCCGAACCACATTACAACGAGAAATGAATTTCTGTCACCAGAAATAAATTCCTCTAATTCTCCATTGGCCGGTCGGAGACTCGAACGTGGGCCAGCAAAGTTCTAGCCGAGAACGGTACCGACCCGTCCAAGGAGGAACTGTTGAGAGAGAGAGAGAGAGAGAGAGACGGGGGGGAGGGGGAATGGGATTGGATTTATAGCAATTTTTGGTGGGTTTCTTTTATTTTCTTGAGCTTCTCCACTGCCCTTGTCTACTCTTTTTCTTAGTATTCTAAGTTTTCAGCGACTTTTGCTTCAATACCATCGGTGTCAAAACATTCTTGGCAACCTACGGACATTATATACTGTTTCCTTCTTCTTATTCTCTTATCATTCCTTTTTCCTCCGTGTTTTATTTCCTTTTTTCCTGTTCATTTTGTTCATTTCATACCTAGACTTACCCGTTCTGGGTTTTGTTTCCAACCTTGTTCATCATTTTTCTCTTGCTTGCTTGTTCCGTAGTTGCCCAGCTGTATACTCTCTCTCTCTCTCTCTCTCTCTCTCTCTCTCTCTCTCCGCTTTCCGTCAGGGTCTCCGAAAAAAAAACAGGGCCAACCTCCTGTAATGACTTTAGAGACGGCAGTGTCTCCTCTAAATAGGAGGAGAGGGCTTTTTAGGTCAGACGGGGAAATTTGCACGACTTTATAGACACCCATAAATCGGGGCTCCCCTGTTAGAGCTCTGAAAGGTCGCTGCTCCTCCTCTCATATCCCGGCGGGTGGTTGTTGATATTCCTCCGTGAATTTAACAAAATACGCACTACTTCCTTTTAGGCAAGGGTCACCTGCCCGCCCGGCTGAGAGTTTCGGCCTATCGCGACCGCTTTCATTCGTGTGTGTGTGTGTGTGCGCGTGTGTGATAGTGGTGGGGAGGAAGTTGGTCAATATAGGAATGTGGCCTGAACGCGTATCGTCGTATCATATTAACGTTTGTTAAGGTGTAGTGAAATAAGAAAGTGCATCATTCGCGAATAATGCACAATTAACAACATCATTTGTGACGTTGTTTTGGTGAAGACATCGATGAGAAATTGCTTAATATACTGATTTTTTTCTTCTTCAATAGCATTGTATCACTCATGTTGTTTCGATAGTAAATGGTAATGAAGTAAACACTACAAAATTTGGAAAATGCGCTGTTACTTGATATCTGGAATAACTGTTAACATATATTGCCATGTCACTCCCCAGTTCCGTTCTCTGCCTAGTAACACTGAAGGCATAAGGCCTTTCCTCGTTATTTCTTGCCGGTACTGATCAAAGACTCATTACGTAAGCCAATGACAGGCCAATCACACGAGAGACCAATCTATCTGGCTGATGGAACTCAAGTAGAAAGCAATATGACTTGATTGAGAGACCAAGAACACCGACACTGCAATCTTAACGTCAATATTTGTTGGAAAATTGGCCTTCACTTAGCGAGCGCTAATTACTCCCCTTTCATCTTGGGCAACTCATTTCAAGTCTAATCATTTTTAATCACCCCGCATGTACTTTCCATCGACTTTTATAGGCATTAATAAGCTTCCGGCATCGATTAGCTCTCTTGATATCTCAACTTATTTACGGAATTGATAAAAGTAAGAGAAAGAAAGGAGGGGGGCCTGCTTTTGGTAGGTGGAAGCTACTTAAATCCGAAGGATTTCTCGCCCTTCGTCAGAACATGAATTACTGTACGTATTAAATTCTTCAGACTTAAAATTCCGCTTGCTTTAGCTCGTGCTGGGAAAATGCAAGAAATTGCAAAAATATATCACCTAGAAAAACATTCATGACTCCTTGCAGATCTTGCACTTCCAAATAGGTTCAGCTCAAGGAGAGAGATCACAGCCGACGTCTCTAGAGATACCAGATCAAAAGTTACCACCAGACACTTCCCTGACTAATGGTACGTTTAAACGTGTCATTAATCCTCCCTTCTCTCTCTCTCTCTCTCTCTCTCTCTCTCTCTCTCAGATTCACTACATTATGAGTCAGCTTGCCTCCCTTAAGTCGAATTAGATGAGAGTCTCATTCTGATGGAAAGGGCTCTACGCTGAACCACGTCCTTGGCCTGGCTAAAGTCAGAATACAAGATAACACAAATCCCAGTTATTTCAAGGCCTCCATTACTTGTTAATTATTGATCATTCCTATTATTTCAAATAAAATATTCTTAATATTATTAACGTACCTTAATTGTGAATGAATTTTTGCTCACACTCATATCAACTTTTGATTTGGGTATGTATTTTCTTATTTAGTTCTACGCATTATTTAATTTTGCCTTGCGATTAAACGTCTGTTTATATATATATATATATATATATATATATAGTATGAGGCAGAGAGAATTGTGGATGACGTTTACTTCACAAATAGTGTCCTTGTTTGCCGGCCAACAGTTTCCTAAATGTGTCAGAGGAGGGCTTAGAAATGAAGAGACAAACAGATAATAAGAAACAATCAAACAGACAGGCAGACATCGGCGATGCGATGAATCAAGAGAGAGAGAGAGAGAGAGAGAGAGAGAGAGAGAGAGCAACAATGAATTTTCTGAATGTGTGTGCACAACAGTGAAGAAAAGCTAATATTTAAAATGATAATAAAGAAGTGTTGATGATAGTGATAATAACGGCAGGAAGAGGAAGACAGAGAAAGGAAATAGGGACATTAGTGTCAAACTCGTAAAACACTAGAATGTGGGTCAACATGGCCCATGACAGAGACAAAAAATTTTGGGAGGAGTTAGTGGAGATCTGATTTTCCACTTTTATTGCCTTTCGTTTACTCTCTGTTCATGCTTGTTTTCAGTTTCTGTTTTGACTGTCAGTTATGTACAGTATCCGTGATTACCCTCTAATTACTTTTCAGAACTAATAAAATGCGTGAATGAATGAATGGAGCAGGAATGGAGAATGGAGGACGCATAAAGTGGATACGCATTTTGTCTTCCTTTATTCCAAAAGCGAATATGATACAATGATATCGAGATTCATCATGAGAAAGAATTGCGTGATACATTCCAGTATCTGAGGAGACCACGGCTAGAATTCCTTCCTCCTGCAGCGAAGCGAAGGGATTCTGATAAATAAAGCGAAAGCCAAAAGTGATGGAATATCGGCGGCAGGAAGACATGATAGACGAGGCAACTCTATGGAAGGCGCCCTACCGGTAGCGCGGTGACTGCCTGGAAACTCTTCCTCTCTTTCTCCCTGGAAATCTTCGACTGGAAGCCAGCCAAATCGACCTCTGCCGCCGCACGCCTTGGAAGCCTTGGAGGAGGGAATCAGTGAGAGGGATAGGAGGAGGATGTTGTGAGAAGGTTGAGGGAGGTGGGGAGTGGGGAGAGGAGGTTGTTGTCGGACATGGGGATGAAAAATGAACGGACTCTAAGGAAGGAAAAGACTATTTTTAAGCACTGATATATCTTCCCACAGCTGAAGAGAAGTCTATCATTTGGAGGTATGGAACCTTTGTTACTGTATAGCATACTTATGCACACAATTCTAGGCATTTGCCGCAGCAAAAACATCCATATGAATGATCATAAACATTTTATATTTGTTGTGTATAAGTCGGGTATATATACAGTTTGTATGTATTACGCTGTAAAACGTTGAGGGAGTGAATTTATGCTGCTGACTTCAGAATAGTAGTGACTTAAGAATAGAAAATTTGCTGGAAAATTTTGTTCATTTTTCAGCGAGTAAGGGAAAAGCTCTAAAAAAGTTTTAATAAGACAGTTACATTGTTTCCTGAGAATGAGAACAGCGATAAATATTTATTTATCAAAGCTTTTAGTTCTGTAATTAAAGAATTAATATTCGATAATACATTCGTTTGACCTTTAATACTTTTCCCTAAAGCCAATCAGAATTCATAGGTTTTGCTGGAAGTTCAGTGAGCAGATAAATGTAAAATATATGCAGATGCATGCTTATGCAGTGCAGACATATCAAGTGGATAGCTACATTTAGGAAATGTTGCAAAGTAACTAAGTAACAAATGTAAGAAGGAATAAAGCAAGCAGAAAAAATCTGAGAGCGCATGTAGACCTGTAGGACCAGATAGTTAGTCAATCAACCATTCCCACCATATGTAGTCACACTAACTTCGTGAGCTTTTGATGAGCCCGAGAGCAAGCAGGAGCGAGGTAAACACAGGAACAATAATGGGCTGCAATGTGTAGCCATTAAGAGGTGCCTAAGAACAGTTACAATCTTAATCTTCCATCACAGTGTCACTTGTAACGCGCAGATGGGCATGACGGGTTGGAGCACGAATGTGGAAATGACTCAAACCACAGCTCTAAGGAACTTGAAAAATTCGTGTAGGTGAATACACACACACACACACACACATATATATATATATATATATATATATATATATATATATATATATATATTCAACTGTGAAATATATAAGCCTATAGGTTCAAATATAATATTTTGTATATACACCAATTAAGCCACTCTACTATTTGCGTGCACGTGCTTAAATACCTATGCGTACCCGAAGGTATTAATGTAAAAGTGTCTGATGGCAGAAGACACAGCTGTGAATAGATATTATCTGTTAATTAAAAAAAAAATAGTACGAGAACTCCTTAAAATGAATTAGTAGCAAAAGAG
>NC_089763.1:13523494-13540994 GCF_040412425.1 Macrobrachium rosenbergii | reverse complement strand
TCATGCCTCTTTTTGTACTGGTTCTGTGCAAGCGCCGGACATTCGCTTGCTATGTGGTTTATTATTACGCTTTCTGCATATGAGTGAGATGTTATTTCCATCTATTGTTCTTTGGACATATCTGGTTCTTAGGGCCTGATCTTGTGCCGCTGTTAGCATTCCTTGTGTTTCCTTCTTGAGTTCTCCCCCCTCTGTAGTCATTGCTATGTTTCGTTGTTGGCCAGTTCTTTAGTCTGTCTCATGTACTGTGCGTGCATTGGTTTGCTGTGCTATTCTTCTGTTCTGTTTTTCATTTTCCTGTCTCTGTATGTTTCTGGGTCTTCGTTTACTTTTGTCAGTCCTTCTTCCTATGCACTCCTTAGCCACTCGTCTTCACTGGTTTTCAGGTATTGCCCCAGTGCCCTGCTCTCGATGTTGACGCAGTCCTCTATGCTTAGTAGACCTCTCCCTCCTTCCTTTCGTGCTATGTATAGTCTGTCTGTATTTGCTCTTTGGTGTACTGCTTTGTGTATTGTCATGTGTTTCCTAGTTTTCTGGTCTATGCTGCGGAGCTCAGTCTTCGTTCACTCCACTACTCCCGCGCTGTATCTGATTACTGGTACTGCCCATGTGTTTATGGCGTTTATTATTATTATTATTATTATTATTATTATTATTATTATTATTATTATTATTATTATTTTATTATTTGTCGATGTTGCTCTTTATTGGTTTATTCAATTTATCATCACTACCTTGAGACTGAAAATGTGATCATAATCTTATCCAGATGAACATTGGTCTTTGAACGCGTCTCAGGAATTGTCTTATTTGGGAGGGGTCAGAACCCCATTTCTGGTAGCATTTGGTTATGAGTTGCAGTTTCTAAACTTGTATTTTTTTTCACTGTTTGACAACGATCAGAAAGTTTAGGGCTTTTCTGTAGACAAGACGTATCCTTATCAGAATATGAGTAATCACAGCTTCCGTTCACCCACTTAGTTATTTTTTTCTCTTAGCTCTTAAGTAATGTATTTAAGTATGTCTCTCCAAACTACTGTAGTTCATCTCCTTGAGGCCAAATGGGCAAGTAGATACAAATTTCGTAAATAGGCAAATAGATACATGGGTCATAAGAAAATGGTGATACAAATCGTAATTAAAGGTATGGGAAGAACTCGGTGTAATTATTCCCCAGGTCTCATATGTCATTATGAAAACCTTTTAGATGTGTACGCAATTAACTAATAATTGTGGTAGGGAGAAAAGCGAAGGTATAGAAAGAACAGTGCTTCTTTTCGGTGTCAACAACATGCTATAGTGCATCATACAGCATGCTTGAGGGTTTATCTCTTCAGTATTCTTTGCGGCGTCAAGAAAAAGGAAAATAAAGTAGCATAAGCTTTCTGTCAGAACAAAGCGAAATCTTGTCTCTCGTTCGTCGTAGGGAGAAGAAGAAGAAAACACACCAGAAATGCATAAATATGGAATAACCTGAAAGAAATATGGAGAAACCTCAAATCCCCTCCACTTCTTTTGAGATCAATGCAGAAAACGAGACCATAAACTTTGCCTTTTTCGTCATGAAAAATGACCAAGCCTCGACGTTCTTTAGCCTTCCCATCCCACAACCGCACAATCCCTCCCCACCCCCTCAAGGCCTAACTCCTCACCCCTCCTTCCTCACCCAAGCATTCATACCCACCCATCCACCCAGTAGCCCTCCTTCCCACTATCTCTCCCTTCCCAACATTTCACATAACAAGATTTTTTCTTTTCTTTTTATTTTGTCTTTCTTACATCTTCTTCACACACTAAGGAGTTTGCGAACATAAATTTAGATGGTTTACCGAAAGTGATGTTTCATTTGAAGGATATTTAGTTGTCGAATTCAAATAAGAGAAAAATGTCTGACGTTTGTATTCCCATGATTTAATTTTGATTTTCCAGCGCTTTTACTAATGTCGCTCTCTCTCTCTCTCTCTCTCTCTCTCTCTCTCTCTTCTCTAATCTCTCTCTCTCTCTGCTCTATCTCTCTCTATATATATATTATATATATATATATATATATATTTATATATATATATATATATACATTTATATATATATATATATATATATATATATATAAATTTATATATACATTTATATATATACATATGTATATACTGTACATTTATATATATATATATATATATATATATATATATATATATTATTATATATATACATATATATATATATATATATATATATATATATATATATTATATATATATATATATTATATATATATATATATATATATATATATATATATATTTATATTTGTGTGTGTGTGTGTGTGTGTGTGTATGTGTATAACTGAATCACGAAAATATGGAACGTGATGAATATATAAATTAAGATAAAATCCACGAAGGAAAGGGAAACGCTGGATTGCTGCGAGGCCTTTCGAACGAACTTACTTTTATATTTCTTCAGTCTGCTAAGTAAAGGACGACAGACAGTCGAAAGGCCTCGCAGCACTCCAGTGCTTCCCTTCCAGTGCTATATATTCCTTCGTGTGTGAATGTTTGTATAAGTGAATGTTTTTATTTTTGTCCGCTATAGAAATCCGAACCGCTTGACAGGCCCAGACAAAATTTTGCACTCGGCCTCTATGTCACTCCAGAAAGGCTTTTAACTCAAAATCAAACCCCTACCCCATGACTGACACGCAAACACAGACAAAACAAATGGAATTTTCGTTTTTACATCGCCTTTTCCTTCAGTGTTACTGGGATAATTCTCATTTTTCTCCTGACGCTCCATCTTTTATTCCATGCGCTGTCAGACATATGGTTAACCTACAACAATAAATCTAAATCCCCTACAACATAATTTTTTTTTTATCAGAATTTACGTGAATTTTGATCATAATTTATAATAATTATTAATATAAGTATTAAGCATATAACTCACTGCTTGGCTGTATTCCTAAAATAAATAATTTTGGCTTTGTTACAAAACATATTTCATAGCTATAAAGCAATGAACCCAAACCAGTAGGTCCAAAGATTTTCTCCCTAAACAGATGCACATGCCAGTTGCCTTCCTCATTCGTGCATGCATAGTAGCTGCTAGCTCAACACGACGTGCAAGATGTATGATGACAGTTTATCCTTTTTCTTTATTAGTTCAGATTCGAATTTTCTAATTAATTCGATCGTTACTTTTCATTTTTACCTTTGGAATTCGTTATAGCGACTACTTCGTAGCGTCACGATGGCGTATATCGTTATAAATTCAGTTGAAATGAGGTTTATGGGGTGTTTTTGCAACAACACTTCACTTCATAAAACATTTTTATAGAATTTTGAGAAAGTTGTTGGATATGAATTTTAGTGAGCCAGGTGTCATTTGTGATGTTCCCAAGCTAGAAATTTACGCTAAATTTCCATTCCTTTTCAACAATGATTTCCGCAAAAAAGTTATAAAGATCATTAGCAAAGAATTTCCATTTGTAAATATTAAACTTACTCTGAAAAACCCTCTAACGCTCGGGTCTCCTGTCAGATCTAAGGATAGACTGTGCCCGTCTCTAACATCTAACATCATTTATAAATATACTTGTCTCAAGTGCGAGCTGGGAACCTACGTTGGATGTACAAGAAGGCTACTGAAAGTCCGTGTCTGTAGTCATCAGGGCTTCAGTTATAGGACGGGATGCAGATTTTCTAGGCCTGAATTGTCAAATATAAGAAATCACTCTGCAGTCTGCAAAACGCAGATTGATATGAGAAACTTTGAAATAATAGCCTCAGCCAAACACGAGGACGAGCTTACGGCTTTAGAGTCAATTTTCATTAAAGCACTCGTTCCCTCGTTAAATGCCCAGACGTCTTCCACACCTTTTTTTATTTTGTAATTTCTCTGCTGTTCTGTTTACTTTCAACTAGTTCTACCTTTTTATGTTTAGTCACTTTTTAACCATGCACTGGTTAGGTTTGTTTTAAGATATTTTAAGAAATGTATTTTTATTTTATTTTTTTTTTAAATTGTATCTTTATAATTTTATGTAGTGACGTCCCTTTTTTTATTAAATAAAGTCATATGTGTCTTTGCAGCCTTGAAAATGCAAGGGATTATTGCGAAGCATCGTCGGCCACAATAAAAGGTGTTGATTGTTCGTGTTCCTCCCCATCTGCCCTTGGTCTCCGTATATTAGGCTTCTGCCTCCATCATCATTATATATAGCCACACACACACATATATATAAATATATATATATATATATATATATATATATATATATATATATATATATATATATATATATATATATATATATAAATTGAATGTGTATATATATTAGTTTGGATTCTATAGAAATCCGAACTGCTTGACAGATCCATATAAAATTTTCCTCTCGGCCTCTGTCACTCCAGAAAGGATTATTATAACCAAAATCAGACCCCTACCCCGTGCCAAACATACAAACACGGACAAAACAAATGAAATTTTCGTTTTTACGTCACCTTTTCCTTAGTGCTTTTTGAGTTAATTCTCGTTTTTCACTTGACGCTCCACCTTTTTCTCCAGGTGCTGTCAGACGTATGATTTCATTAAACTCCTCCCACTGCAAACCCAGTTTAGTACATCCAAAAAAATAAACAGATGTGTTTGATTGTGATAGAATTACTTTTATTCAGTCATAAAGCAATGTAATTCAAAATGTGACTTCTACTACCACACCAGTCAGACCTTACAGTTCTCGCCACGGAAAAAATAGTAACAGACCAAATGTTTCTGTGACAGGCTTACCCCCTCAATAAAATATTACTCCCGTCGAAATCACCGCATTTTTTTCAGTGCTTCTCTTATGCCAAACTTATCTTAATTAAACACTGCCAATAAAATACAAATTCTTAAGCACCTTGAGGTATTAACATCCTCATAACTAGAACGAATCTCCTTCGATTTATTGTGCAGTGAATTTCACGTAATTTATAAAGGGTCCGTCTGCTGTTGAAATGGAGACAGACTTCCCCACCTTCCCCCTCCCCCCCCCCCCCCGCCCCACACACAAATACACAGACACCCGAGCACGAATCTAGAAGTATAAGATCTTTGATTTATTGTCTTTGTTCAGTGATGTTGTTTATTCTTTTCCAATAGGGGAACGTAACTTCCTTTCTCCCGTTATCTTGCCCTCACCCCTCCCCTCCCCCTTCCAGTTCCCCTCCCCTTCCCTCTTCCCTTCTTTTTCCCTCCCCCTTCCCTCCCCCTACCCCTATCCCTTCCTGCACCTTTCCCCTCCCCTATCCCTTCATCAGTTCCTCGTTGAGCGAGTCGGTATAGTTGTCGTCTAGCACTCCCTAGGCCCGAGTTCGAGTCTCCAGCCGGCTAATGAAGAATTAGAGGAATTTATTTCTGGTGATAGAAATTCATTTTTCGATATAATGTGGTTCGGATTCCACAATAAGCTGTAGGTCCCGTTGCTAGATAACCAATTGGTTCTTAGCCACGTAAAATAAGTCTAATCCTTTAGGCCAGCCATAGGAGAGCTGTTAATCAGCTCAGTGGTCTGGTTAAACTAATATATACCTAACTTTTTCCCTCCCATTCACCCTTCCATCCCCATCCTCCCTCCACCTTCCCCTCGCTTCCTTACATCTTTCCTCCCTCCCCTCCCCTCCGCTCCCCCATTACCCTCCTCCTCTATCTTCACTTCTTTCCCCTTTCCCCCTCCTTCTATCCAATTTCCTCCCCCTCCCCTCCTGCCCCCGTCTGCCCATAGACTGTTATTCAGAGTTTTTCCAGGCAGCGCCGGGTTGGTCAGCTAGTATACACGCACATATATATATATGCATATGCATATATATACATATACTATGTATGTATGTATGTATGTAGAGTGTATATGTAAATCATGTTATAGAACTTATATAGATACAATTATCGGTCACAGCTAAATCAAGTAATTCAGAATTTATTCATATGGATGGTACAATTAAAATGTTTGATATTTCATATATGGTTTCGTATACAGTGTGTCGGGCCTAACATATTCCCGAACAGTCTAAAGTGAAAACTTACTCCCTCAACGATTGTGATTAGAATAAAGAGATTATAATCCTTTCACAGCTGTTTCCCCCTTGAGCCTTGTTCCTTTTGTAAGTGAAAAAATGAGCGTGGAAAAGACTAAAGAAGGTTAGACAGGCCGTGTCTTCTAGAATTTCTTAATATATCTGGCGAAAGATCAGTGGGAAAACAAACTAATTGGTCTTCCTGGAACGAATCCTTTTTCGGGACACAAGAGAGCACTCGAGGGGAAATTCTTTTGTTAGAATGGGAGACAAAGGTAAACTTGCGGCAGCGCCATATTGGAAAGAGGATAACATGGCTCTCCTTTGTACCATTAGAAGGTGACGAAGGTCTCTCTCTCTCTCTCTCTCTCTCTCTCTCTCTCAAATGGAACAGCAACAGAAGAATATATGCAACATCCGAAACAATGTACTGTATACCAAGAAGATTGCTGACAATTGTCATTTATAACGTGAATATAGATTTCAACGCCATCAAAATGATTTTCACTAAGAACAACATGCAAACACATTCAGAAGTACAAAAGTACATTCATATAACCCAGAGTCTTCTGGTGACCAAATTTAAGCATCGTTGGGCCTGACTGAGGTTGAAAGACCGACTCGATTGCATTATGTATACATTGTCTCGCGGTCGACCGATAACGCCATGGCCTAGTGGTGTCCTTTCTGTCATTAGATCATCTTCTCTCTCCCACTTTCGTATTCGTCTGTCTATCAATCGTAGGGGATCTGAGGATCGGCGGGTCATGTTTATGACTGACTCTAGGCTCTTACACCCTATAACATTAAATAATGAAAAAAATTATATTTATGGGGATTCCTTCAGTGTAATTAGTACAGTAGGCGTAAAGAAAGACTAAAATAAAATAATTATAGTTACAACAACTTAACTTTAACAACGATGATCAGAAAATGTATCCATAGACTGTATAAGGATGGTATTAAGGTCGACGGTCTACGATGAAGGCGGAGTTTGAAGTCCGATGGTTGGATATCCACAGCGGAATATAAAAGGGACATTCGCAGGAGATATACGGGGATACCCATCCACTGAAAAATTCCACGTCGACTAACAATCGCAGAACACGAAGCAGGTGATCGCCTGGAGACTAGAAGCTCGCTATCCACACTTGTAGACCAGTTCAGACAATCTCCTAGATGTTCGTCAAGGCTCGCCGGGGTGAAAAGCAATACGTACGTATCCAAAAAGAAATAACGCATTCAGTGGGCATTACCGAACTACCCAATGTGCTGGCCAGCAATCTCAAGACTACGAAACTTCTTCCAAGACTTTCCTGAAGTCGTACTCATCTTCAAGAGCAATTCCAAACAACATCCAAATAAAGACCATATAACAGGTCCACCAAAGAAAGACCATACAACAGGTCCACCAAAGAAAGACCATACAACAAGTCCACCAAAGAAAGACCATGCAACAGGTCCACTAAAGAAAGACCATACAACAGGTCCACCAAAGAAAGACCATCCAACAGGTCCATCAAAGAAACACCATCCAGAGGGTCCACCAAAGAAAGACTATATAACAGGTCCACCAAAGAAAGACCATACAACAGGTCTACCAAAGAAAGACCATATAACAGGTCCACCAAAGAAAGACCATACAACAGGTCTACCAAAGAAAGACCATATAACAGGTCTACAAAGGAAGACCATATAACAGGTCCACCAAAGAAACACCATACAACAGGTCCACCAAAGAAACACCATCCAACAGGTCCACCAAAGAAACACCATCCAACAGATCCACCAAAGAAAAGACCATATATCAGGTCCACCAAAGAAAGACCATATAACAGGTCCACCAAAGAAAGACCATATAACAGGTCCACCAAAGAAAGACCATATAACAGGTCCACCAAAGAAAGACCATATAACAGGTCCACCAAAGAAAGACCATATAACAGGTCCACCAAAGAAAGACCATATAACAGGTCCACCAAAGAAAGACCATACAACAGGTCCACCAAAGAAAGACCGTACAACAGGTCCAACAAAGAAAGACCATCCAACAGGTCCACCAAAGAAAGACCATCCAACAGGTCCACCAAAGAAAGACCATACAACAGGTCCACCAAATGAAAGGGCATGTTCCTCCTCGCAGTCCAGACAACAGGAGAGAGAGAGAGAGAGAGAGAGAGAGAGAGAGAGAGAGAGAGAGAGAGAGCGAGAGAGTCGTGTCCAAAGCTTTTCTATTCCCCGCGGGATCAGGGTTACACCACCCGACCTCACCTTTCGTAATGGGAGAAACAATGTAAACAACGGTCCTTCAGCCATACAATTGCTATTCGAACAACTCATTTGCTTCTCCAGTACAATAACTTTACAGTAATATAAAGGTAAACACATTACATTTATTAACAGTTTCAAACTCTAATGTAAACAAAATTATAATTGTTTTCAGTAAAAGTTTACAATTAATTTCAGTACAATTATCAAAGCAAAGTTAGGAAAAGGGCGAATGAGAGTGAGAACGAAAATTATATAAGCTAATAATATACCATTTGCCACCGTACAAAAGTACATGTATATAAGCAAACAAGAAAAATACAGAAATGATCCACTACTACCTAATACTTGATTTATACATATTTAATAATAATAATAATAATAATAATAAGAATAATAATAATAATTCCTCTATTCCACTGCCAAGTTACAGCAGGTATTAAATTTTACTTGTGGGAATTACAAAGGAAATATACATAAAATGCCTACATAGTATGGCAATTACATACCCAGAAAAACAGGACAGTTAACAATCGTAATAACAGGCATGCAAGCGAAAAGCCACAATCTCTCTCTCTCTCTCTCTCTCTCTCTCTCTCTCTCTCTCTCTCTCTCTCTCTCTCTCTATAAGCAACCGTTTGTTGCCTCCGTTACATGGTAGGAAACAGAAAGAGATGACAGACACTGTAGAGCAAAAACAGAATGAGAGTGAGAATACTGCAAATGGAAGAGACGACAAGATAAGAGTCAAAGAGAAAAACAGAGGAAATCGAATGGAGAGGAGCAGTAGCAGCATTAGTAGCAGTAGGAGCAATAGTGTGAAAGGGGCCATCTAATGGAATTTTTTCCGGAATTACCCAAATTCCAGACATTGTTTGCGGTGAGTGTCCCTGGTAATATCTCGGGGCATCTGTCCTCGGGAGAAATGTGAGAGAGAAACAGCTCTCTCTCTCTCTCTCTCTCTCTCTCTCTCTCTCTCTCTCTCTCTCACACACACACATGGACACAGTTTTCAGTCGATCTTATTAATTGAACGAAGTATTTTCCTGAAATGTACAACTTCACATGGTGTGAAAACCAATTCGGTAAAATTCCTTTGTCTTCACACAGACGTAAACAGGTAGATTCATTTCCTTTTTTATGACACTATTTACATGTGAAATATTTAATCCTTTGTAAACATTCCTGCGAGCTCTCAGCTGGTGAAATCGAAACAACAAAGACAGAAAGATTTCTCTCCTTTTATTAGGTTGATTGATTAATTTTTCAATACTTTCTATTTCAAGAATATGATCCAGCAAGGTGACCCAGGTTCGACCCGTAGACGAAGAAGGACAGATGGTTTCCCTGCCTTGAATAAATAAATAAGTAAATACGCGTATGCACACACACACACACACATACATATATATATATATATATATATATATATATATATATATATATATATATATATATATATATATATATATATATATATATATATATATATTGTATATATATGTATATATGTGTGTGTGTATCTGTGTGTATGACCGCTTCTAGGACAAAATATGCAAATGATAATTATGGTGATGCAGGTTTCCTTTCCCAAGTGATAATAACATAATAAAAGCTGCTTGCAATGCCTTGTGACATTCCTTAATGCATTAGAGGCAGCCGTGTTAAAAAATGCGACAGAAATATCATAAGAGACAAGCAGCACACCTCTCAAACATTATCTCTCTCTCTCTCTCTCTCTCTCTCTCCCTGTACACACACACACACACACACACACACACACATCTTTATTGCTATTGCAATGATTCGTTCTATTCATCCTTCTGGATAATTTGCATTTCCATGAAATGTTGTGTTGGTGACGAGTTCTCATTTTCTTACGGTGTAAAATCTACGCCCTCGCTTTGCAATACCCGTTGTAAAATGTTGGTGCCATACAAAAAAAATCAGGTGATAAGATATATCGTAATTCGTTGTTTTGGAAAAGGAGGAAAAGCATGCTAACATTTCATTATGTATATTTTGTAAATATATGCAATATATATATATATATATATATATATATATATATATATATATATATATATATATATATATATATATACATACATACATATATAGAGATACATAAACACAAGTATATGTATTATGTGTATATATATATATATATAAGAAGTATAGTCATTAAACATTAAACATGATAATAAAGCGGAGGTTAAAGTCGGTTGGGCGTAATTAGCTCTGAATTACAAGACATAATATTTGCATTTGCGCTTGTTATTTTGTGAGTGTTTACTCGTGTTCCATAGAAGTGGTCGTGGATGTTCTTTTTTTCTGTAGTTGTTAGAGAAACTTATTGTGTAATAAACGTTCGAAATATTGCATAATGTAAAGCAGTTAACAATATACATAGAGTTATTCAGTAATATTAATTCGTATTGTGCTGATTTCTCTTATTATCACCCTCCCTATTTCAATTTGATTTTTATTTTTTTTGTCAAAAAATTGTCAAGGACAAATTTTTGTTTTAAGTTGTTTTGTATAAAAAATTTGTGAATATCCTGCAGAAAAGGGTTGATAATGTTTCACTGTACGTGACCGTCTATAGAAAAGGAAGTGAAGCAAGTCAGAAAAATCAAGAGTTTTCGAAAATTTAGTATTGAATTGATGTCTGTGAAACAACATTCCTTTTCCTCTACTACCCAGGATAACAGTCTTTGACAGAACTCGAACATCTTTTATTAAACTGAGAGAGAGAGAGAGAGAGAGAGAGAGAGAGAGAGAGAGAGAGAGAGAGAGAGAGAGATTCAAGCAAAGGAAGATTATAGGGTAAGTGACGAAACTTTTACGCAGCCCCGAAATAAAAGTCTATATGGCCCTGTTTGGGTCGTTACCTCTCTTCCGGCTTCGTTATCCCTCACCACTCAACCCCCAGGCCTCACCCTGCACCCCTCACCCCTCACCCATCTATATCCTTACTTCGCCCATCTTAGAGTCGTTACCTTTACTCTTTTAAGCAATTTTAAGGGCATAAAGTCTCTTGCCAACAAATTATGCAAACAAGGGTTAGATTAACGCTCATTTATATACAGATACGAGCTCTAATGCTTGCTTGAAGGTTTCCTTTGGCCCTTAGCGGACGCGTGAAGAAGCCGAGTTAAATGATTTCGAAGTCCTACTTGAGGGCCAGTTGGGCATTAAGAACTCGAAACTCACATGTGAAACTTTACCAAGAGGATAGACGTACGGAAAGATGGACATGCAAGCTTAGAAAGGAGAGGAAACCGTATTTGTGGCAACTGCAATAAAACTGACGTAAACAAAATTTAACAAAGAAAATAAATTGGGTGAATTTGTTGTCACAGAACAGATTATTTTGCTAATCTCAAGCTTTCCGTGGGAGCACACTATATGGAATTCTTATCTGGGGTTCACAATATTGTCGTGTTCATCCTAGATTATTGTAGGGAAAGGGAAAACGCTTGGAAGAATAGCTTACGGAGAAAGGGAGTTTTTGTTTGAAACCTGATTTCCTTGGTATCAAACGCACGATTCTGTCTGCACCTTTCTTTTAAGCTTGTGTGACACACTTTCATTTATGCCATTGGCGATCTCAGTGAAGGTCAAAAGAATAATGGAAGAATTCACGGAGCTTGCATATTTAACGAACTATTCACGCTTTATCAAAAGGGATTGCAGAAGCCACACTGGAAAAGCTGAAAAATACAAACAGAAAGGATGTCTATGAAACAATTGCATTTAGGTCGACCAGTTAGCATTTTCCTAACAGTTGTAAGTGAATTATTTTTAATCTCACTTCAAAGAAAAAGCTTAGGGATCGTATATGTACCTCGCTTTTTCATTTGGAAGTTTATTGTTTCTTACACACGTGTGTAATATAATATATATATATATATATATATATATATATATATATATATATATATATATATATATATATATATATATATATATATAATATATATGGTAGGTTACAATGCCCTCTTCTATCTCGAATTCTTCGCTCTTCTTTGAATACGCTTGTCACTTCAAAGCCTTGAGCCAAGTGCAAGGCTTTGTAGTAACAAGCGTATCCAAAAAAGGGCGAAGAATTCGAGAAGTTAAGAGAGCATTGTGACTATTACAATTACATATGTATCTGGTCAATAGTGACCAGTAGATTCTACGCGCGCACACATACATACATACATACATACATACATACATACATACATACATACATACATACATACATACATACATATACTTTTACGACATAGTTTTTCTCTGGGACAATTTTCGTTAAAAGGAATTGCTTGAATGAGTGGCATCAATAAGTCTATTGTAGGAATCTTCATAACGTCGGGGTTTTTTGCGATTCTCCTGCGTCAGTCTTATATGAAATTTATAAGTGCAGGTGTGAGCGAACTTTGTCATACTTAATAATTTTATATGAGTTCTCTCACACACGCACTTATATAATTTCATGCACAACTATTTTTTGTAATTAGAATGTTCCCTCCACATATGTAAGTTAGACCTAAAGCTTTCGATCCCAAAAATGGTTCATCCCCTTAATCCCACGACCAGTCACTGTTTAGGTCTAGTTTTCCATCCGCATGGAGAGACAGAATTATTGTAAATCGAAATTGTAAGCTTCCTTACTGGCGATCTCCGACTAGCCAGTACTTGCTACTATGGTTCTTTCTCTCCTGATGACGGGTACCTTAGGGTTCAAAGAGGTTTGCAACCTCGCCTGTTAACCCTTTCCTTTCACTCATACCATTTCACTGGCACGACCATAGATCACAATAAAGATAATCATGTTCATATCTTAAATTTACCTAGTCATCAAAAATTAACTTATGGGCTGCTCTATAAGCAAGAGCCCGTGCTGGCATAAAACCAGCTCAATCAAAAACAAAAACAAATTGTAAGCCAGTAGTCACTTGAAAATGCCATAGTGTGGTGAAACAACTGTTGTGACTTAAAGCAATCAGTGAGAGAAGTATGGGTATTCTTCACCGAAGATTGACGCTTGAGAATCGGAAAAAACTCCGACGTTATGAAGATTCCTGCGAAGAACTTACTGATGCCACTAAAGCAATCGTTTTTAACGAATATATTTATATATATATATATATATATATATATATATATATATATATATATATATATTGTATATATATATATATATATATATATATATATATATATATGTGTATATGTATATATATATATGTATGTATAATAATTAAACATATACAGTATATACTGTATATTATATACATATATACTGTATATGTATAATTATATATACATACATGTATTATATATATATATATATATATATATATATATATATATATATATATATATATATATATATACATATATATATATATATATATATATATATATATATATATATATATATATATATATATATATATATATATATATATATATATATATATATATTTTTTTTTTTTTTTTTTGAAAGCAATTGCTTTAGTGGTATCAGTAAGCTTCTTGCAGGAATCTTCATAACGTGGGAGTTTTTTCCGATTTTCATGCGTCAATCTTCGTTGAAGGTGACTCCAGAGACAATACAAAGCAGTGGATGATGGAGGAAGTCAGTGTGCAGAAATTTCCACAAGGTTAGCCGCCTCGAACTCCTTCCACTCACTGCACCATTCACCTCTTATCTCGTGTACGTTCGTTTTCCTGGATATGGAGTCCCATCATTCCCAAATATTTTTACTACTATCTTACATAATTTTCACCAACGTATCAGCCACCCATTTGTCCACATAAACTAACCATTCAGAAACACTTTCACACGTCCTTTCACCTATGCTGGCTGTTAATAGTTCGTTACTGCGGTTTCACTAATCCTCCTATCTTCAGTGGGACATATATATCAACGTTTCACGTTCTTTTAGTTTCTCTTATGCC
Organism: Macrobrachium rosenbergii; assembly: GCF_040412425.1. Taxonomy (NCBI): domain Eukaryota; kingdom Metazoa; phylum Arthropoda; class Malacostraca; order Decapoda; family Palaemonidae; genus Macrobrachium; species Macrobrachium rosenbergii. The sequence goes on along the minus strand of NC_089763.1, from coordinate 13,526,718 downwards.
ATATATATTATACAGACAATTCATGTCAGTGTTCTCAACCGTTTTTCCCCTCATTAGCATTTAACATGCACATTCCACTTCTGTAAAGGAGAGTTTGTGAAAATAAAATCCGTTGATACTTATCAACATTGGCTTTGATAATCACCTCAGTTCCCTTCCAGATCTATTGCACAAAATGAGCTTTTTTCCGTGCTTCTCTCATCAGATACATTTACAGAAATTTTTCCTTTTAATTTTCACTGCAACTAAATAATACTTACAGATATCTCCAGCCACCTTTTCTCACCCCAGTTTTTATCAGTTTGCTCTCCAGTGAACTCTGTACTAATTTACGATCTAAAAAAAATGTTGCATCGCTACTCAATATTTACCACCAGTCGTGTCTCTTCCCCCTCTGCTACCCACCTTTATATTTATATCACCCAGCTGAACTAACGATTCATTTTTCATACCTAGCCGAGCACAGATTCAGGCTCGCCTACATATGCTCTCCTTTACTCTTCATTACTTTTTATTCCGGGGCCCTGTGTGTACTGTAGGTGAGTTTGCGTATATATTTATAAATAAACAAAAAGATGCACCAAAAAGGCAACAGTGAGTTACATAGTTTTAAAGTACGACGGTGCCATTATTTCCTCGCACAGTGAGGAATATAAGGTTTTATTTACTTCAAGTATTTCCAAATGCAGAGCCCAAATTCACCGTTCATATGACGCCTGAAGGATATTTCGCCCATAATTTATTCAAAAACAAAGGTAGTCACATTAAATGATGTGTGAAACGGCGACCAAATTTATTTTTGAAGCGATTATTTCCTTCCATAAAAATGAAACATGAAAATCCCCAAAAATAATTACGGGCACATTTACCGAGACAGAGGCATGAAATTTTAACGATTAATTCTTTATACGTTCACGTAAAATACAAATGATATTTTAGCATTGTTTGCCACATAGTACTGCGAAATGTTCACGGGAAAATTCATTTCGGAAACTCTGCCACATTAGTGAACGTCATTCGAAAAATACTCATTGAGGATTCATGGATGTTGTTCGAGAGAATGACGGGCTACAAAAAATTAAATTATGTAAACATTTCCATTGGCTGATCTTGATGTTCGGACTCTGCTCGAAATTATCTGAAAGAGCAGAATTTTGTTGAGATATGACGGGGCTTGAGCCTATACCCCAAGCCTGCATTCCATAGAGACCTAGTTTGACTATTTTTTTTATTTTATTTTTTTTTTTTTTAAAAACCTACCAACACAACAGAAAAATATGAGTTATTTAGGCTCTTCTCTTATATTAAATTAGTTTAATAAATATTCTGTGTTGTTATAATGGGCATTTTTGTCTTTTGGACACTGACGTTGATGTACAGTTAAGTATGAAATTTTAAGAATTTTAGCGACCCTTAGCTTCATTTCAACGAAGAGTTATCAAGTTTTTTTTCACTATCTTTAAACACGTATAATACATTGAGAGTTTTAGTTTATTTACTCTTATTGTCATTTTAACATCTGCATTTTAATGTGCCTTTCAACTGTTATTTTTTTTGGTATTGGGTTTAATAGAATTATTCTTTTCCTTTCAGGTGCTGTAATGGGAGAAGTTAGATCCCGTTCGTCACCTATAGTACTCACCCACGCTCCCTTGGATCCTGTAGGACTCCTGACATCTACGCCGATGATTCCTACGCATCCTAGGATACCCCGGACAGCTCCTGACCCTCCAGGGGAACCTGCAGAAGGTTGGAAAAAGAAAAAACTCCGTGTTTCAACAGGAGGATTACTTACAGACAGCACTACAGAGGCAGAAAAGGGCACGTCAGGGGGAAAACGGCCTCCTGGTGAGACGAGGTCATATCTCTGGGAAAAATCTCATGACAGTGTAACTCCAGCGGAGGGAGATGGAGATGAAGATGTGGAGGGTGATGCTCATAAAAACACACTCGAAAGCCTGACGCATTCACTTGAAACCATAGAAACACATGTTCCCACCACAGTACCTTTTGTTTATCTTCCACAAGCTTCCTTACCTACCATTAGACCGACTGATGGTATCCAGTACACGCCAAGAGCAGAAGTGTCTCCGGTTACGCCTGGCACTCTGTCAACGCCAGCAAATTCAATGGTGACTCCATTAACGCCCTGGATAGCAGGAACCCCGAAAACATACTGGTCGGAGTCTTCCCCGGTCACACCATGGCCACCAGCAACACCTGTAACCCAACGTAGACCACAGCTTTCTCTAAATATTGCAACAACAGCGACGAGTGTAACAAATAGTTTTCAGTCTTCGTCAGCAGTTAGATCAAAGACTGTCTCCTTTACAGTTCCAGTTAGAGCTGACGAAAAATATCTAGATCACCCAACTTTAACAACAACAACTCATTCTGTTCCACCACGCGGTAAACTGTCATTACCAAACCCTCACGTTCATATAAAGCCAACTAGCCCCTCTACTTCTGTTGTTTTAAAAGATAAAAGTAAGTCGTTAAGAAAAGAGACACCATCAAGACTAGAGGCTCCAAATTTCAGGAATGTTAGTTCTTCGCTTCCCCAGGACCTTATATACTATGGAAGAAAAATCACCGGTTCACAAGACCAAAGCCCTTTAGAAGATATTAGCAGAGACATAAATCGGCAAGTTGCACGTATGTGGGGTGGAGGTGATAATGAACAGTTATCAGCTTTGGAAGAAGGTCTTTATAGAGACACTGCATCATGGCCATGGTTAACAGGAAGGAGGATGAGAAGAAAGCTTTCGTCGGAGAGAAAATCTGTACCAATTGTTGAAAGATCATCACCTGTACAAAGTACCAAAGCAACAAAGACTGTAGTTATGGAACCTAGACAAGTAGAGTTTACTCGAGATAATTTCACCACTAATGCCAGTAACTTAGAGAGTTCAAAATCAAGTGGGTCAAAACTGAGCAAAAGCACGATGTTGCAAAAAATGAAATATGGTAAAAAGTATCAAAACACAACCATTCCTGAATTGGGATATGTTATGTTAATGAAGTCAGTACCAGAAAACTTAAAAACAGAAAATAGGCATATGGGAAAAGCAGTTAAGGCTCAGGTTGATTTCAAAACCACAAAAACTGGAGACTACGGTGGTTTTAGTGTCACTAAAACTGAAGAGATTAAACCTGCTGATAAAATAACATCATCAGAAAGTAAACCTGTTGCTGGGACATCAGATGCTAGCCCACATGATAAA
>NC_089763.1:13463494-13518494 GCF_040412425.1 Macrobrachium rosenbergii | reverse complement strand
CATGTGTAATGCCTTTCGTCAAATTTCGGTGTAGGCAGTGGGTAGATCTCAAGACCAAGGGAGAAAGCAGAGTACTTCCATGAGATATACGGTATATCTAAATAGTTTATGTTCGTATGTTTTAGTCGCATCAATTGAATAACAAATCAAAGTTTTCATGAGGGTAATCATGAGCCATGATAATACAAGTCATATAAAGAAAAATGGTATATTGTGTGGACATCAAATGAGAGCAAGCTTTCAAGTACAAGGAAATTTACCCGTTGTTGTAGGTAGGAAACTCGTAGAGAAATATTGTTTTTTTTACAGAGATGTTATGTCAGCTGTAAATACTGAACCTCCTACCTTTCAATTTTATTTCCTTTATGGTACGCTGTTTATGTAAAATTGAGCTGAAAGATAGACTTTAAACTTGGTTCCCATGTATCGTCATCCACAAGCTTGTCTGATTTCGCAATAGTGAAGGTAACTTATACTATTTAATTATTGTTCACTTTCATTCACAACCCCCAGATATCTTTTTTGTGGGATTGAATATTTTTTTTTTTTTAAGAACATGGTAAAATTCATTTTCACACAGACTGTGCAGGCAGTGTGCCTGGGGAAAACCAAGGTTTTAGCTGATCATAAACTGTTCCATTAGCTCTAACAGGATATTAGAAAAAAATTTAAATATTTTTCTCACCAATCACATGTTGATCAGTTTATATTCTTAGATGAAACCATGGTCATTGGTACAAGATCTGTATTCCTAATATATAGAAAAATAAGCTAAAATTAGATAGTGCTAATCGTTTTTCATAGTTTCCTGATAAAAGTCATCCCTCTTGCCTAAACACTATTCTTCATTTAGTTGAAATAGGTGCCTTAGTGGGTGAAATCCGGTACGTGGGTCAGTGTATTAGGATGTGTCTAGAAAACACATACACCGCGCAAAAAAAAGGTCCTTCGCTTATGGTTTTCCTTTATGCATAAACTGCTGCTGTTCCTCACATACTTTTTTTCGTTGGCAAGAAGTAATACATGCTAGCTTTATTTTTAAAAAATTGCACTTGCTACACGGACACATATAAATAATAAAAGGATTTAAAAAAACAATCCAAGTTAATTCAGCTTTCTGAAAACGAAAGCGAAGCTTTAGTCTATCTGTGTTTCTTGCCTCTGCAGAGTCATATTTGGATCCCTTTAATCCGTGCGCAAGCGAGAGAGAGAGAGAGAGAGAGAGAGAGAGAGAGAGAGAGAGAGAGAGAGAGAGAGAGAGATACTCATACTCCTCCCACTATTTTCGCCGCTTCATTTTTATTATTGCAGTTATATTTCTGCTTTCCTATTTTATCTCTCGGCCCGAAAAGAATTCTATTGGAAAGTGGATTTAAGTCGCCTCCAGAGTCGCTTGATATTACATGGGAAATACACGGAAATTTCACCACTGGGGCGGGTTGGAGGGTCACTTGGGGTAGGAGGGGCCTAGGGTTTCATTTCGGAATGATTGAAATCATGCAATAAGAGAAAATTTGTTTGTATATATATATATATATATGTATATATATATATAGATATATATATATATGATGTACATATATGTATATATATGTATATATATATATATACAGTATTACACACACACACATTATATATATTATGTTTGTACTGTTTGTATGGAAATACATAATGCCCTGCTTTATAGAATTATGTTTCTTCTTCTTTCTCTCTCTCTCTCTCTCTCTCTCTCTCATTATTATCTGATTTCCCATGCAAAAAGAAACAAATACATAGCCTTCTTCCTTGAACTTTAATCTTCCCTGTCTGTCTTCATAACAAAAGCATAATTTCCCTCTAGGAAAAGCTCTCCACACATGTTAATTAGGCTTTTCTTTTGAGAGAGAGAGAGAGAGAGAGAGAGAGAGAGAGAGAGAGAGAGAGAGAGAGAGAGAGAGAGAGAGAGAGAGAGTCCATCTCGATAATTATATTGACTGAATGAAACGCTTTAGACGTCACAGAATTTTCAATAACCTTTTCTTTGAAGCGCAATTCTTCAGGGAGTGGAGGTAAAAGGCAATTAAAGACTTTTTATTAATAAGAGATGAAAGTCTCTTTAGTCATAAGAGATTAAGTCTTTTTTTTCGCCAGGAAGGTATTCCTCTTGAAATCACTTTAAACTTAATTTTCATAGATCTAGATGTTAATTCTTGCCCTCTGAGCCGTGTTTGGATTTTTTTTTTTATTTTTTACGGAAATGATACATTTGTTCATGTTATGTTTTATGATTTCCTAGTTGTTTTTTTGTTATGGTGTGGAGTAGTCGTTTAAATTTTCTCTTTTGTGTTTATTGGCGACCAGGAATGATTATAATTTTGAATTAACAGTAATGATTTATTTTTTATGTTTCTAAGTCTTGATTTAGCCTAAAATCATGTAACAACGCAATCAAACCTTCGTAAGCGGGTGGGAGGGGAAGAAGAGATGTTTATTGTCTGTAAAAAGTAGAGCCTTTTTTGTTAAAGCTAATCACTCAGGTTCATTTACTGTGCATCGTTTTTATTGCAGTTTTCGGACTTTGCTTCTTTTGTTCCATTCATATTAATTGTTTCCGGAGATTCCTAATTTATAATTATTTTTTTCGTTAACTGCGCTAACGAAGTTGGAAGGAGGTTTTCTTTTCACTCGTGTATGTCTCCCTTTTATTCCGTGTGTGTGTGTGTGTGTTTGTGTGTGTGTGTGTGTGAGAAAGAGAGAGCAAGATGTCTCAAACCAGACGAATAGAGCTAGCTTGCCACTATTAACCGTTCAGGTATTAACGGCCCTTTGTAAAAGAGAACGGAGGATTATTACAGAAAATAAATTTATTTTCTATTGGGTTACTCTCGTAAATTAGCAAATGAGTCATGTCCTACTCAGTTCTACCTCTTGTTGATTGAGTTTTAATTACCGTATGTATGAATGCACTAACTTTTGTTCCTTTTAAAGAACTGCATTCAACTCCTGAAAGTCTGGTTGGGCGACTAACGGCCAAGGCAATGTGCAGCGTTAGAGTTCTCTCAAGGATTTACAGGAAACTTACCTGCCATAATGTACCAGTTTTATACAGGACTCAAGATGCCGTTATTTCTCCGAGAGGTTATAGTGGACTTGGAGTGACGTGGTGTACTGAATCAGCTTTAAGTTAGTGTTATAGAAGCAACTGAAATGGTTCTTAATAGTCAAGATGCCGGACGTGATTTCGTTTACGTTCATTGCTGTTCTGTAGGCCTATATATACCAGCTTCATCCAGGTGTTTATGGCATTAGGTAGATCTAAGTAGTAGCTCCGCGGCGGCGATTTCCTTCTAACTTGACTTTTTCTACAGTTTTTTTGGTTGCTAATTATGGATTTATCTTCAATTTTTGTCCCACGAATGTAATTAACCTGTAATTAACCCCTGAAGTCCATCCAACAAGGGATTTCCATACGCTATCTTCACAAGACAGAGCACGGGGACGTCTGTTTGGAACGGTTCATATCCCGTCCGGCAAGTGCAATAACGTGTTAACGTATGGGACCCCTCCCCCCTCTCCCCGGGCCAGTACTAAACACGGCGAAGGGACATTCCATTTTGCCGACAACAAACAAATGCACCGCCAGTATCAGAAGCCCTGAAAGTGTAGAAAAAAAAAACCAGTTTCCAAGGTAAAAACAGGCGCAGAGCTAATACTTAGAATTACCTGGCATTATATCGAACGATTTTACCTGTGCAGAGGCAGCTGCTGTAAGCACTATTGTCATTAATTAGTCCGGGCGTCAAAGTGACAAGGAAGAAAGAGGCAGGAGGTTAAAAAGTTATTTTCATTAAAAAAAAAGCAAACGAACCGACTCCGAAAAAAATTACATATTTGCATCATACATAAATACATAAAATTGGGAAGGAGTATATCATTTGAGCTGAACACCACTTTCTCGTCGATATAGAAAGCCCAAGGCTGTATTCAGGAAATTCCCCGGTTAATTACCTCCCTTCTACCCACCCTTTCATTATTCATTAATTATCAAAGTACTTCAGGGTTTATGGAGTGAAGGGGCATTGACCTATTCCTTTAATGACGAATCCCCTTATCTAAGAATAATTTAAGCCTGGGTAGAATTTTATAGTAGACTCTAAGAAGTCGTGATGGAAGAGGTGTTTACATAACGGTCCAATGAGACTCCTCACCCTCTTTTTTTCTTGCTTTCTCTTTCTCTCACTTCCCATAAACAAGTGCCTGCGTACATACCCAGTTGGAAACTTGCGCAGTTCCAATATTTATGCACTATGAACTTGAGCACTGGCTACCGTTGGCCAGTGTATTTAGTAGAATATTTGTAAAGCTGATATACTTAGTCTTCATTATCTAATCAACTTGCGTTCTGCATTCTTAGACTCGATGTTGTACACTCTTGTTATGTCCCAGGTCGTAATTAAATGACTAATTATACTGTCTGAAGTAAGCCAATCATTTGCCACTTGACGATTATTTTGTACCAAATGAGATCTTAGCGAGCCTTGCGCAGAGACTGCTACAGAAGACCTTAAAGGTGATGAGAAATAGCGGAGGTGTCAGTGAAACAGCGGTTGCTATCGGTCATAGCAAATATGGATGATTCTAGAAAGAGAGAGAGAGAGAGAGAGAGAGAGAGAGAGAGAGAGAGAGAGAGAGAGAGACAGGTTACCTTAAAGCAGAAAGAGAAATCATCGTTATATATCATCGTGCTAGGTCGGAAATACTAGAATTATGGCCGCCTGGTTTTAATGAGGAGCTTATACGTTATTGGCTTTCCAGTGTTGATTTTATAGGCAAGATGAAGTTTCTTTTTTTACTGATGTGAAATGAGTGACAAGTTAATCACTGCGAGATTATTAAGCTTCATCCGGTAAAGTTAATACAGGAGGGTCTTACTCGACAATATATTTATATTGTCTTTATTGTAGCCACTTCGAGTTTTATGTACAATACATAATACTGGTACTTGAAGATCACAAGCCCCTCTTACAGGAGAACAAGTGATGGGTTCTAATAATAATAATAATAATAATAAATTTAGAATACATAAACCCAAAAGTGATCGTATATCACCTTTCATTTAGCTCTCATCAGGTTGCAGTGTTCTGGGCATTCTTTATTGGGAGTTGCTGTACACACACACACACACACACACACACACACACACACACACACACACATATATATATATATATATATATATATATATATATATATATATATATATATATATATATATATATATATATATATATATTGTACATATCTTCTGAACGTTCGTCCGCCCGGTTAATATCACAGATGCTCGATAAATCTGTCCAGTTCCGTAAACTCATTTCGAGTATAGTGGTTATCAGAAGAGGAATGGTAATCTAGATTCATCAGCAAATAATGAATCCTCTTTATTCGTTTCTTTGGTGTTGTTTGCTTTGAATGAATATCACGAATAAACACGAAGATATTTTTCGTATTTTCATTGGCAGCTAGAGAAATGTGCCTCTTGCCAAGAAAAACACTAATTTCTTTTCATAAAAAAAAAAAGCCTCCATGGGGACGTGCTTAAGCCCATATTTTGATTTGTCTCTCAGTTCGTTAATTTTCCTTTTAGAGGAAAATGTAGAACCAAGCTTACAAAGGTCTTTGATGTGTTATTTGGTGCGGTGCCGAGAGCTTAAGCGAAGTGCTCACGTGCTAAATGCGATGATGAGCCACTAAGAATAAATAGTATCCTCGGGAGCAGCACGGACACCGTGAAACTGATTTCGTTGATACCTTGGTCAGTTTTGCAGTCCATAAAACAATTTTGAAATTTTGAACTGATTATTCCTTTTTCCCTCATCTCTTCCCATTACCGACTTGCAGAGAACCAATATCAAGCAACAGTCTTCTGCTGTAAATTCTAAATGGTAGACGCTATAGAACCTTTCATACTTGAATGTGTTTTCTCTAGGATCAATTTGCTGAAAGCATTTCTGTATACTGTTGATGCCGCACTTGCATTCAATGTTGCGATATTTCATCGTCATATGATAAATTTTGCAGTTGTTTATTCCACTTTTTGGGGGGGGAAAAAGAGATTAGTGTCTATTTGTTCTCAAGAGTTAGTATAATTAGTCCGTCCATAAATGAAGAAATGTGTGTGTATATATATATGTATGTATACACACTTACATACATACATGCTGCCTTAAACGATATCAGGGCTATCACAGTGAAGGGTGATCACTGCCGTGTGTATCTAATCTTCATCAATTTTAACTGCAAAAAGTTAGGGAGGGTCGAAGACGTGATGATTTAGAACAAGACTACGATGTCTTCGTTTCCGCATCTCAAAGAAAAGCGCACGACATGTTGCTCATATTCAAAAGAGATAAAGGAAGAAAGACTTCTTTCGAATTACAGAATAATATCAAAACATGATAAAACGCTTACATTTCCAAGTGACGGAGGACTAACCATAAAATTGTGAATCTTCTCGTATTTGTTAATGAAGGGTGCTAATGAGTCATTAGGAAGGTAGAACAACGCGCTCTAGTTTTAAAAAGCAAACAAAAACGTTTTTGCACCGTTTCTATTAAATGGCTCTGAATTTCTTCATTTTATTGTCGGGCTAATTATGCTGACCCTTAAGAACAAACAGACACACGTGATATATATATATATATATATATATATATATATATATATATATATATATATATATATATATATATATATATATATATATATATATACATATATATATATATATATACATACATATATACAGTATATACTTTACAGTATATATGTATATATATATATATATATAAATAGTATATATATATATATATATATATATATATATATATATATATATATATATATATATATATATATCCTTCGTTCTTTAATCTCCACGTCGCAGCCTAAGAAACGTTTTTCGGCTTGTGAGACTTGTAGGCGTCATAATCCACATTAGACGATAAAAAACTTTCAACTCTCCGCCTATTCAGTTTAGATTTCCATTCATCCAGCACCGTAGAATGTCAAATATTTGTTACCAGCCCTAACGATTAGGTATTTACTGAACTCCCGACCGCCCTGCGTTTTAGTTCTTTAACGTCATCATCTTTAAATTTTCCAGCTTCTATCTTCGCTCTTGCTTTGCTCCTCTCTCTCTCTCTCTCTCTCTCTCTCTCTCTCTCTCTCTCTCTCTCTCTCTCTCTCTCTCTCTCAATAGAAACCGTTTGATGAAAGTGGAATTGGCTCTCTTCGGTGAAAATAGGAGCATCTTTAAATTTTTCTGGTTTTATCCTCACTCTTACAGTGCTCTCTCTCTCTCTCTCTCTCTCTCTCTCTCTCTCTCTCTCTCTCTCTCTCTCTCTCTCTCCCCAATAGCAGCCATTTGGTGAAAGCGGAGTTGGCCCTTCGGTGAAAATAGAATTAATTCTCGACGTTGATTACTGGATATTGTCTTCGAGGCATTTTTTACATCGTCACTTGTTAGATTTATTATTTTCTATCCATTTTCACGCGAATTTAAGCTCTGATGTGTCCCTTTGGAAAGAAAACCTGCGACTCCGTCGACTATAGAAAAGAAATTTTTTCTTGTTTTATTCTATTGACGGCTTTTGTTATTTGAGTCATAATGTCCTATGCTAAAAAAATCGTAATATTTAATATTTTCAATGAAAGAAGCGTAATGTGAAAAACAACTGACTACTGTTTACTATAACAGAGGGAGACTAGTGTTATATTAATTGTTGGTATGAATGATCTAACTGGCATGAAATTTTAATTTTATATTCATTATTAATATTAGTATTATTATTTTTCCCTCCGCAAAGTCCTTATGCTAGGAAATACCGCTTACCTTTTACTTCAAAAGAATATATAAAAAAAGTTCATGATTTCACTATCAGTTACATTGCCTTTCAAACAGAAAAGACTCTGATGTCACTTATATATAGTTTCGAGGTCATAGCAAGCGTTGTCTTTCAAACGGAAAAATCCTGACGTCACTTATATTTTCGAAGTCATAACAAGCGATGCCTTTCCAACGGAAAAACCCTGACGTCACTTATATTTTCGAAGTCATAACAAGCGGCGGAAAAGAATACACGAAATAGGATGACCTACGAGAGATCATTTAGGCCAGATCATACTGTAGCGTATTAGGATAAGACATCTCCATGACGCGGGCGCACCTTATTACGATTGCACCTTGGAAAAAAATTTCCGGACGAATAACAGGCGGCGCCTTTGGTGAAGGTGGGAATAGAGGTGATTTGATTGAAAGCAATTAATCTGATATTAGAGCGTTAATTAGCTCTAATTAGGAACAAAGAACGAAACACTGAGGGCTGCTGTCCTCATTTGTATTCTTGCGATTGGATTTTTTAAATAATGAATGTGATTCAAATGACATGGAAAAAATGGCTACTATAATCAACGATAATGATTCATGGTAGCTTGTTTTTCATATATATACATACATATATATATATATATATATATATATATATATATATATATATACATATATATATATATATATATATATATATATATATATATATATATATATATATATATATACAATACATATATATATATATATATATATATATATTATATTATATATATATATATATATATATATATATATATATATATATATATATATATGTATATATATATATATATATATATATATATATATATATATATATATATATATATATATATATTATGTGTGTGTATGATTAGGTTGGTTCATTCTTACTTTCAATGGATTGCATGTTCTTATTCATAGTTGAAAAAGCAGGAGAGGCAGATTGTTCACCATCTTCATCATTTAGATACCAAGAAAATGAACTTCATTAAAGATATGCGACGTACATTATTTATATTGTACAGAGTTGTTCAAATAATCAAGAGAGGAAAGAACGCTTCATCTATTCGGTATACAAATAGTTATTGTTTTTTCCTTTGCCCTGTTAATTTTCGCCTTTTCGGATCTGAAAAGGATTGTTTGAAGAAACATTTCGCAAGAGCAAAGGCGGTGTTTGCTTTTATATTTCACACGAGGCAGGTTGACATTCTTCTTGCGTTGCCTGTGAAATGACACTGCAGATGACGGGGACTTGGTATTAACTGGTATTTCATCCTAGCCTTTGAGAAACCTTTAGTTCAGGACCTTGTCTGGTAGATGCCTTCTTCTTCTTCTTCTTCTTCTTCTTCTTCTTAAAAGGCTTAGCATTGCGTATGCTATTATATTTCGGTTGAAATTTCAAAAGAAAATATCGATCGAGGAAATTTGTATATCGTCACATACATTTTCATGAAGTAGTAAGGATGTGTACTTATTGTTGAGAGGATGACTGTCAGCACGCCAGTGGATGCTTTTCAAGTTGAAACTACCCATTAAACCATAACCAGAATAAAAGGACTAGGTATCCGACCGCGTATATCTAAAATCTGTCTTAAATCGAAAAAGATAGTCATAAAATTCCCAAATAGTCCAGTTCACAAGAAAAAGTAACTTTTTATACATGCAAAATAGGAGTGAATTCTCTCTCTCTCTCTCTCTCTCTCTCTCTCTCTCTCTCTCTCTCTCTCTTTTCTCCTTTTTTCTCTTTCTCAACAAGATTGTTTTCTCTCTCTCTCTCTCTCTCTCTCTCTCTCTCTCTCTCTCTCTCTCTCTCTCTCTCTCTCTCTCTCTCCTTTTTTCTCTTTCTCAACAAGATACTTCTCTCTCTCTCTCTCTCTCTCTCTCTCTCTCTCTCTCTCTCTCTCTCTCTCTCTCTCTCTCTCCCCCCCAGTGCACGAGGGTTTTTGCTGCAAGCCGCTGTGCATCTTATGGTGCCTCCATTGTGATATATTGGTAGATCGAGACGTGAATGTTAAAGCCACGAATACAAGTGATAGGAGAAGGATGGAGGGAAAGAGAGGCGTTCGGGCTTCATATTTTATCTTCTCTCACATCATCAGGCTTTTTGTCGAATGTTCTACAATATCTCTGGTCTATGATTAAAGAAAATAAAAAGACAACGGGAGGCTTGAAGACTAAGAAGGAATACTGTGCCGTGGCCTGTTTTTTTATGCATGTATATGTAATAGTATGTATATATATATATATATATATATATATATATATATATATATATATATATATATATATATATATATATATATATATATATATATATATATATATATATATATATATAAATTTAAAATGTATTATTTGAATCAGTTATCCACACCTTTTTTTGGCACGCAAATTTATTTTATTCATTGGATGTTCGTCCAATATAAAACTTGCCTTTTTTAAATGATCCCTTTGAATACACACACATAAATACTGATGGAAAATATGAAAAAATGCCTATTTTACCCCATTCTTTGCAAACCTTCCCATTTAAAATCGCAAGATTTCTAGAATTCTAGACGAGATTTTCGTGATTACCACTCTGGAATGGCCACAGCCCCGAAAGTTTTGCGTAAATCCAGCCAAAGATTTTTGAGATATCCCGTGAATGAGCAGCGTGACGAGTCAGCGCACAGACAGGCGCCAGTGAACACAATCCTTCCTTTCCCTTCCGTCGAGTGAAGTCAAAATGTCAAAATAAACGACTACTCGTTTTAGTCAGTTATCCTCGATATACAGGAGGCGACGAAAAGTGTAGCTGCCGGGCCCCTAACCACTCATATAACAACCCGGAGCGCAGAAAAGTCTCCGGCAAACAAACAAACAAAGGGAGGAAAAATAGTACAGGTATACAAACGGAGAGGGATAAAACCTTTTCTGGGCTATGCACGCCTTCATATGATCTATTCCACAGAGAGAGAGAGAGAGAGAGAGAGAGAGAGAGAGAGAGAGAGAGAGAGAGAGATAGAGAAAGGTTCACCTTTCATTTTTCAAGACTAGGTTTCCATACAACTCTCTCTCTCTCTCTCTCTCTCTCTCTCTCTCTCTCTCTCTCTCTCTCTCTCTCTCTCTCTCTCTCTCTCTCAAGGCTTGAGGAGAGGAGGATAAGAAAGATAAGAATTCTGCCTTTTCACTGCTTTATTTAGATTAAGATCAGTCTGCCAAGCCAATGTATTCTCTCTCAGATATTTGTAAAGGTCAGCAGGAGACTAAGGAGGGGGAGGAGTAAGAGAAGAAAAATAAAGAGGAAAAAGAAAAATGACAGAAAAAGAATATAAAGAAAAAGAGGATGGAATAACTGCAAAAAGAAAAGGAAAATATAGATATGCAGAGGGATGAAGCGGATAGGAGGATGTGACTTGAGACATTCACGAAAGACTAAAAAGAACCTGGAAGACGGAAGTACGATCGAAGAAAAAAGAAGAGTAAGAAAGACGAAAAAGAAGGAAAACTGAAGAAAGATAGGAGGAAAGGGCGAAAAAAATGGAATTACGCAATGAAAGTATGCGAGAAGGAAGGATGGAGAAAGAAATGGACTGAGAAACAAGGAAAATAAGTAAAAGTTGGCGGAGGCAGAAGTGAAGATGAATGAAGAACCAGAGCAGGAAAAAAGAAGAAAAATTCGAGAAAATCCAGATATGAATCTTCAGCGGAAAAAAGTAAACTTAAAGGAGTAAAAAGTAGAAGCATTAGAAAAAATGGGCATAATTTATAACCAAAAACTTAATGTTATCTGTCGTTATCATAATTTATTTGTTGAACACCTTTTTTGACCAATTTAAATGTAAGGCATGGGCAAAGAGATGTATTTTTTTTTTTTTTTATGTTTTTAGTGTGGTTTCTTGATGCTGACGATAATTATCCTCAGGTAATATCATCGAAGTTAATCAGGATTGTCTGAATAATGGACATATCGCTGAAATGTTATGCACCTATATTTTTCACTTAACTTTATTCTTTCCTGGGGTTTTCAGTCACTGATTTTACTGTTCCATTAGTTTGCAAGGTTTTACAAGATAGTGATGGTAGGATGTCATTTTAACGTATACTTCACAATTATACTATAATTTTTAGAATATATATAACGAAATGCACTGACTTTTCAGTATTACAACACATCGTCCAATAAGAAGTAAGAGAGGGGTAAGCTTCAGTGATCGAGGCTGCGGGTATTCACCGCGAAATCCGAAATGAGAGTCTCTTTAACAACTACCGTTGATGTATTCGTTGTTGAATATTAATAACACAAATGACAGGAAAAAAATGAGAAGTAACCCAAGGAACTTTTTAAGGGCATGTCTGCTGCCATTCCTCTCATATTTAAGGCTTTCCGTCGATGAAACCAAGAAATACATACCAATACCAAGTTCAATATCATAAATAATGAAAATTTAGATGCGAATACGCACTTCACCGAATAAAAGCAGACAAACAGGAGGCTTGATTCTTAGGAAGATAAATTCTCTGTTAATGAGGACACAGTATGTCAAGAGTAAAAAAAAAAAAAAGTGTAGGTGGGTGGCTAGATAGGATGGTAAGGAAGACAAAATCTCGGATACGAAGGCAAAAAGTTCTTACTGCTACTTGTGCAACTGGTTACAATAATGATGTTGATAACTACAGAATATTTGGAATTTCTGTGGTCTTTTTGATAACTGTACAGTCACATTTTTTATTGATATACACCGAATTTATGTTCCCACTTCTAAATAATAATAATAATAATAATAATAATAATAATAATAATAATGTGAAATACTTGAAAAATTAGTACATTTCTCCAGGAAGAAACTAAGCGCACTCAATAACCATTGTCTGTTCACACAATAACTTCCCGAATATTGTCGGACAGAGGAGAATTCATGACAAACGAACGAACGAACAGACAAACAAAAAGTGAAAAATCCTGCAAGGATGTAGTCATGCATTGTGTGTTCGAGAGAATGAGGTTATTTGTTTCAATTTACTCATCAGGAAAGAGTTGGGCAAAGTAATGAGAAAAATGTGTGAATTGCGAACGATGAATTTAAACCTTAATTTTCTCTTTTCGTTACCTAAATTGCAATCTAAATTTCTTTCATCGTCACTTCTCTAATTATTATTATTATTATTATTATTATTATTATTATTATTATTATTATTATTATTATTATTATTATTATTATTATAAAGGCTGCGTAGACGGTAGCTGGAATTCTAAATTCTTTTCTGTTGTGCTAAAAGCGGTTTATCGCCCTGTGGATAATGTAGGATGTTCGCAATTAAGAATTTCCCTAAAAATGTTCATACATTTGCTGAGTATTACAAAATAATATCATCCAAGCATATGCCAAACGTCTTCAGTTTCAAGGTAAAAAAATAATGAGCCAAACTAAGCGATCATCGACTTCTGAATTTGACTCGAACTTGGTGATAAGACTCGTCTGCTTTTCATTGGATGTTTTGTTTAAGGCTTTATCTTATCACCAGTCAAACATTATGAGATTATGTTAATGCAGTCTAAGACAAACACCAACTCTGACGGAATAAAGATTAACGATGTGTTTTTGTTAACAACGAGAAGAAATGTTTCTATCAAAGGGAAAACGATGCCATACTACTCTGGTCGTTTAATGATGGTTTCTTGACTTTTATAAATAACGCTATTTTCCATCACAGGGGCTTGATAATAAATGACGAGGATTATTGAGTATTGCATTCTACACTCGTCGTTTATAAACACTCACTCAGCCTTTTCTTCTTTATGGCCCCATTCACGAGAAAATTGGTTTTTGACACACAAACAATTTGTTTCTGTAAACTTGACGAAACTCTCCAAGTCTTGATGACTGTCTCTCCAGGTGCTGCATTGGTAATGACTCTCCTCGTAAAGACTGCGAATGCGTTCCGCTGGATCACAACACTTGCCTTTTATATTCCTCACAGGCCCAACAGTCATAAGCTAGGCATGCAGCTGTCAGAAGGGTCGGCCTGGTGACATTTAGCAGTCAAGGCAAGAAATAAGGGAAGATGCTTATGCTTCAGAGAACTTGTCAACGAGGCTGTTGATTTCGTATTCTTCTTTTACGGTGACGAAATGTCATCAGTTAGATTGGTGTCCATTCTCAAACGTTTGTGAGAATTATAGTAGAAAAGGGATTAGCAACCATTTACTAAGAGAAATCAATGATAGCATTACTATGGATGTGATGGGGAGAATTTGGAGTAATTACGTCGCAATTTCCATAATGAAAGCAAAGCTAGATGTTAGAAAATGTAAGCTGGAGAGGGCCTGGACCTCGTTAAAGTTGGTCTGAGACGGAAGTGTGTCGTCTATGTCTGCTTAATATTTTGTGGTCGGAGTGATGAGAGAAGTCATCGTAAGAAAGAACTAGAACCAAAGTTCCCAGAAAAGAGAGAGAGTGAAGTGACTGATATTTCAGCTGATGCAGCGGTGATTTATGTTAGTGGAGAGAAAGTGGAATGAGATAGAAATAGATTTTTTACCGACGAGAATGGTAAAGGAAACGCTCAGGTACATAGGTACTTTGAAGAAAAAGGAATATGTCTCTCTCTCTCTCTCTCTCTCTCTCTCTCTCTCTCTCTCTCTCTCACACACACACACACACACACATATATATATATATATATATATATATATATATATATATATATATATATATATAATATATATATATATATATATATATATATATATATATATATATATATATATATATATATATATCTTTCAATCTTGTTTTTATTTTGATACGCCCTCGGAAATATGTTTAAACCCAGTGTTGTTATATACTAATAGGTTGTGAAACTAGCATGAAAGAAACTTTTGAGTTTTATTTCCTTGATAGGTTTTGTTAGATAAAGTTCCAAAAGATTCTTCGTACCGCGGCAACTTTTAGGAAGCTTTTCTTCAGAAAGCTTCCAAAAATGAAGTAAACTTTTGCTCTTGAAAATCTGCAAGCAATTGCTTTCATAGTAAACAAACTGTACAGTGTTTTATTACATTTTGCTTTAGTTTATTTTAATTTTTTTATCATAAGGCAAATGAACTCATTATGCATCCGCACACTCACACACACACAGTACACACACACACACACACACACACACATATATATATATATATACAGTATATATAAAACTGTGTGCTAATATGATTAATTCAAGATATTCAGAGTTTAAGCATTTTGGGATAATTTAAATAAGCATATATATATATATATATATATATATATATATATATATATATATATATGTATATTGCATATGTATTGCATATGTATACGTATATATATATATATATATATATATATATATATATATATATATATATATATATATATATATATATATGTGTGTGTGTATATGTGTGTGTGTGTGTAATGAGTGTATTATTTTGTTATTTTACAAGGATTTTCTCCTGGAAATCTACCGCTTTGATGGCCGGCAGTCTTGAAACTCATGCGGCTTATTCATATTAATGAGCATTTGGTTTGATTTTCTATTCGGCGTAAATCAGCTTCATTCTTATTACCTCTGTGATCCTTAAAATGGCTTTAGTTTACGATAAGCTTGGATTTGATGCCATGAATGAATGACTTGTGTGAAAGGGCATGGAATGGATCCTTAGTTCGTCATGGGCCACGTGAATTAGCGTTAGGTATTGGCAAGCATCACCTTTTGAAAAGTATTAAAAGTCCTTCAGTAAAGTTGTTGATTGTTTTATAAAGCATAAGGTGCTCACAGAGTGAAAATTCTTTCTTATGTATTAGAACAGATATTTTCCCGCAAAATTGAGATTTTTACAGGTTGGATTTTTGGGGGGAAAATATTAGAAATTGCATCGAATTACCTGTAACTCCTGGTTGTAATTTAATTTTACCGCATTTTGAATTAGAAGAGTTGCCGTTTTTATTTTTAGTTGGATACATGTAGATTTTATATTTCCCAATTCCAAGTTCATAAGAGTAAACACCACAAATGAAATGATCAGGTGTTTTCAGAATGAATAACCTCTAATGGCAACGAGAGGTTAACGTAGCATAATATTTTGAACGTATGCCATGTGAATGGGGAAATATTTGAAACCAGGTGCGGGTTCTCTTTCGGGTACTGAATCCGGGAAAAGTGGTTCTCAGTTATTGCCTGTCAGTAGCACGTTTTACGAGCTAATGAGATGAATGCGAAAATTGACAGTATTTGTGATTACATTATTTTTTTGAGGGGAGGGCAAACAGTTAAAAGGGGTGGGAGGGGGAGTAAAACAAGGAATGAAGATAGTGTAATATACGTAGCAACCTCTTCATCGCATAAACCAGGGAAGAATTTTTTTTTTTTTTTTTTTCCGAGGCGCGGTGAACCGTCTTAAAATCCGGTGTCTTTTACGTCCCGCGTCTGAGAGAATTTAAACCGTTTCACCCCGAGAATGGCGGCGCTGACAACTTTTTAGTTAATTTCTAATTAGCATTTAAGACATTTTTCACCGCATACCCTCGACTTCCTGTCACGATGCTTGGCGTTTGATGATGATGATGGCGTGTGGTACTTAGGGTACAAAGAAGGGGAGAGAAAAGGAAACGGCATTGTGAAGTAATTGAGTCGAGGAGTTTACTGCGGTATGAAAGTGCTTGGTATGATTGTAGTAATTTTTTTTTCTCCTTATTTCAAAAATTCTGATTTCACTGAATTTGAGTTGGTTGTTCCCTTACTTTCTTTATTATGGTGTGTGGTACATTTTCTAAGTGATTTTATTGAATTGTCTGTTAGTGTCTGCTTATTTTGGGGGGACGGGGGTTCCATCACCTGCATGATATCACTCCACAGTTTAGATATCAGTAAGCATTTATACATAATAAATTCCTCTTCATGAGAGAAAGTTTAACGACGAAAGTGGGGAAGTCAGTGGGAGAAAAATTTATTTTCGTAAAGAGACTGATCTGGATACAAGTCATCATCAGAGCAAGTCGCAGTTTCGGGGACCGAATATGACTGACATCGCAAAATTTCATTTCTGTTTCAATTTCATCTGCCAACGATACCTTACCACAGCGACTCAGCAAACGAAAAATTACGTAATGCATTGATTTTGTGCCAGATGCTGAAGACTCCCATGTTCTGCTTTCGCGAATAAAAAAAAAAAGAAAAGAAAAGAAATGAGAGAGAGAGAGAGAGAGAGAGAGAGAGAGAGAGAGAGAGAGAGAGAGAGAGGGAGAGTTGGGGGGGGGGGCACACATTAGATATTCGAATGAAGCCCTCCATCATCTCTCTGAGGAATTAAAAATGGGAGCATGATTTCGAAACACATCTCTTTGTAAAGAGGCAAAATTTAAAATGTGTCAGGAAGCACAGGCAGAAGTCATCATCATCTTCATCATCATCATCATCTTCATCATCATCATCATCATCAGCTTAGAGATCGCAAAGTATGGAATACATGTGGATATGCGGTGCTTGTGCGTGCGTTAGCTTTCATAACTAGATTATTAATGATAAAATGAAAATGTTAATGATAAAATGAAAATGTAGACGAGTTCATTCAAATCCCCGTACAATGAGATTTGTTGAAAACTGCGTGCTTAGGAGTAATCAAAACAAAAACACTCTTGGAAAAAAGAGACGCAAGTAGACGAATACTTCGCCGCCCAAGTGGAGTTGTTGATAGCTGTAATTACGAAATAATAAAGGGGAATTAAAAATGAGATTGCTCTCACTCGCTGATCATATAATGCAAACACTCATACAATTGAGGATTAATTGGATCCAGGTTTGCATCACGGAATACGAAAGTAATTATACCGTTGAAATCTATACGAATGAAGATAAGCAATTTCACAGAATTTTTCGAACAGTCACCAAATAAGTCATTAAGACTATTTTTATTTGTTTTAGACAAAGGTTGCTTCATCAGCGAGTTGGGAAGGCTAATTGTATAAAATCACTAGCATTCTTTAAGTCAAACTCTCTTTCAGTGATGTCAAAGGTAGGATTCCAGAAAATTAGAAAAGGGAAATATGATAACTCTCTCTCTCTCTCTCTCTCTCTCGGGGGTGTACGAGGTCCTTTTCTTTTACAGAAAAATGTTTTGGGTAAAATCTGTTGAAAAATATCCGCCAGTGAAAATGCAGGCATATCTAAAATTAAAACAATATATTTGCTGAATTTGCAGGGGAAGCGAATCCTGACTGAGGAACATTTCTCAGCAAGCGAATTGAGGGAGTCATATATATATATATATATATATATATAGCATATATATATATATATATATATATATATATATATATACATATATAATGTGTGTGTATTATATATATATATATATATATATATATATATATATATATATATATATATATATATATATATATATATATATATATATAAATATATATAAAGTATATATATACATATATATACATATATATATATATATATATATATATATATATATATAATATAAATATATACACAGTATTTATGATATATATAATTATATATATATATATCAGTTATACATCATTATATACATATATATATTTGATTATATAATATATATATATATATATATATAGTATTATATACACAGTTTTTGTAATTGCACAAACAGTTGATTCATTATTATATAATTATTTATATATATGTCATAGCAAATATAATTGACTTATTTTCAGACAAAAATATTATATATATATATATATATATATATATATATATATATATATATATAATATATATATATATATATATATTATATATATATATATATAGTTTTATATAATATATATATATATATATATATATTTTATATATATATTATATATTATATAATATATATAATATATATGAGCATCATGTTACTTGCAAGAAATAGAACAGTAGTTATATTTTATATGACTGGCTTTTGGTTAAGGAATCAAATAATTAATCAATAATGGAACTGGGTCTTGTGCTTATTATGCTACTGATACACACAGTGTCTAGTGTATGTATGTATGTATGCATATGAATAAATATATATATTGTGATGCAGTACACATACACAACACTATCAAGATGCAAGAGTCATGAAACTGCAAATGGATGACTGTAAATACAAAGTTTTCTGGCAACAGCAGTGAATAACTCTACCAACCATAACATCATTACCGTTAACCATGTTTGTAGATATTATGAAACTACTGACTCATTACTATTTTGGAGATATTATATTCCTCAGTCAGGTGGACTCTCATTAAAAGGCCCATCACTTTCCCTCCACCCCTTCCATCTCTCCTTTCCCTCCACCCCTTCCATCTCTCCTTTCCCATCCCCGTTCCTCAAAACACAAACAAAACAAAAACGTCGACAGAATGAATGTTCGATGTCGAAGCAAAAGGAGAGCAAATACTTCCTGGACAGTATCCTTCTGCCCTCTTGAATTTCCCAAAGGAGATCCTGTAAGGACTCTGGTGTACTATAAGACCTGAAGGGAACTCCCGCAACGGGGAGCAAAGGGAAGTTTTTGCGGGGGGGTCACTTTTTTCTTTTTGTGAGGTCGACATAGGAACGGCCATTTTTGAATTTCATTATGCTTCTCTTTTCTTGACCTTTCTTGTTAGTTATCTAATGGCAGGAGGGGATCGTTTTGATGACAACTTGCGCATCTTATTTTATTACTGTCTTCTGCAGAATCTCGATTTTTTTTTATTTTGAATGTTTGTTTGAACAACGAAATAAACATCGTTTCATTGTCAATATAAGTCTCATATCATTCTTGACTTCATTACTTTAGGAATACCCATAATACCTATAACCTTGACGGCGTTGATGATTCAAGATTTTGAAACATCAGTTGGATGCACAAATAAACCAGCCCATAATCCTTATGGTCTCTTTGGTTGATTTTAAAGGCTTTCTAAAAGGGGGTTTTCATGAACATGGATGCATAGATTATCGAATATTGTTTTCCACCCCTTTCTTCTAGTGTTCCCTTTCCAGCTCCTTTTTTTTTTATAAATATTTTTTCCTATTGCGTCTCATACTCTTCGGCAGCAGCACCACCACCAGATTTCCCAGAGAACGACCGAAGTTTGTGGTTTCTAAAGACAACTTTTAGACGTAAACAAGGAATGTCGAGACGGAATTGGCATTTTTCCACATGTTTATGTAAGCATGTGTGTATAAGCGGAGGGACATAAGTCTCTCATCCCGCAATCTTCATGTTAATTTTCTTATATTTTTTTTTTTTCGGATAAAGAAACGAGGGAAATTACCTGTTCTAAGGTTTAACAATATCAGAGAGTGAAAACAGAAGCCGATACTTACGGTGTGATTGACTCACGTGACAGCTAAATCCTGTGTGTGATTGATATTAATACGAATGCCGCCTTTTGTGTTCCGAGATTCTCGTTCTTGTTATGGGAAAGGAACTTGGAGAAAAATATTATAATTATAGCATATTTTTTTTATTTATTTCTTAAAAGCAATATAGTAAATAATATTTCACGTCGAAAATAGTATATGCTGTCGAAATCGTATAGAGGTAGATTATTGAAGAATCCTTTAATGGATAATTTTCGGCCAAAGAATTGTAGCCCCGAGTCGGGTCATGGATTTTTTTCTTTTATTATAGACAAGGAAGCATTCAAAAGCAGTACATATTCTACATCTTCCCTTCAGTAACACAACGTTAGCATTTAAAAAGATGTAGAGACTCGTTCTGTGTAGAGAATCCTGACGTCGTAGTTTTAATAGAAATTTTCAATAAGTTCATAGAGTTTCGTGTTCATATACAGTATATGTATATGTGTTTATATTCAGTATATATATATATATATATATATATAGTTAGTTATATATATATATATATGTATATATATATATATATATATATATATATATACATATATGTGTTTATATTATTATATATAATATACATATATATGTGTGTATATTTATATATGTATATTATATATATATATATATACATATATATATATGTGTTTATATAGTAATATATATATATATATATATATAGATATATATATTAAAGGAAAAATATGGAAACAAGTAGATCATGATAGATAGATAAAATGATCATGAGAAAAATATGGAACACACCCTTTATTTAAAATGAACATATATACTTCTGGGCGGCATTTCCAGACAGAGAGGCAAAGGAACACAAGCATTCGCAAGTACTTCGAATTCAGCCTCGGTTAATCCAGTAAATCAGACGTGTAATTTATTCTTTTCGATGAGAGTTGTTTTTAATTTGATCCCTTAAAGAGTATAGGTTATTTCTGGCGCTCCTGGTCACGCCGAGTGCACATGTGAGCGCTGTGTTCCTTTGGTTAATGTTTGCATGGAATATCAGGAATACATTATTTATGGAGACTTTCTAAAGAGTAGCTTTGCAAAGGCTATGTTTTCATCTTTACCATTTTATTTATTTATCCTTTTTTTTTGAGGCGTTCGGGCTTTCACTTATTTGTATAGAATTAACATTTTATGAAACGTGAGATGTTTTTCTTGTAAACTGGATAATTAGCTGTTTTGTGAAACGTGGAGTGCCTTTTTTTTGTAGCTGGATAATTAACCTTTTATGAAGCGCGAGAGGCTTTTTTTTTAAGACCATAATTAACCTTATGTGAAAAATAATTGTGGTCGTCCTCCTTAGAGTCGCCCATAACGAAACAACTCTGAACTTGTTTTCCTGTTTTATCGTTTCACCACATTTCTTGTATCAAAGATTGTTTTAGATTTCAGTATTAAAGAGAACCTGAAATTTTGCGCATACGCTAGAATTGTCCTCTGTCGTTCCATCAGATATTTGATTTTGTCCGCTTGGGATCAGTCCATCAAAGTTCAAGTAGCTTTACCTTAGAGATTATGTTAAAACTCGTTTAAACGTTTCGTCATCCATTAAGTTTAGTAGCATATTTTCCCTCGACATAATTTTCTTTATGTAGTCCTGAAATACACTCTGTTTTCAGATTGCACAGATATGTTGCTATCATTTTTAATATGTTGATTAAAGTTAAGGGAGAAGGAAGTATGACGCAGTGAAAATGCCAGAGAAAGAACTATTGATAAGGATCGAGGAAGGAGGACATCCCCTTGGGTCAAAGATTACTCGGAGGGACGGCTTGCCGAGACATTGTGTTGGAGAGGAGGTTTCAGAAACGATGCATTGTAGGGGCCCTCTGCACATACTCTCTCTCTCAAAACAAAAAAAATTAATAAATAAATAAATATATAAATAAATAAATAAATAAAAAATGTGCATTCCTTTCGCCTCTCATCAGTGTCATTTCTGTAATGTTTTGAATTTTATCCAGGATTTTTTTCATACGATTTTGGCCGGGAATTGCAATTCCATTTGTTATTACAGGGTGCCAGCGGAAAATTTCGTTTCTTTTTTTCCGTTTAAAGATGTGCACATTTTCAGGTATGACTAACAAATAATACGCTTACACTGCACTGTGTAAACATACATATATTTATATGTATGTATGTATGTATGTATGTATGTACGAGTATGTATGTATGGGAGCGCGTCCGTCTGCGTGTGGAAAAGAGAGGAAGACAGGATTGAGCACTTTATTATTTATATATTCATTTATTTATCATAAATCCGGGGACCGAAATAACACAAAAGGTCGTTGAGCTGTGAATGAAATAACTGGGCCGCACTAATTTGCTGTTGTTCCATGACCCCCTCTGTTATCCAATTATGGCGAAATAGGCTGTTGTGTAAACTAGTCTGCGAAATTGGTTGAAATTGGATTATATATTACTGATGGTGTGCGAGCAGTTAATCGCCCTAATATTTAACTCTGGGAATCCCCCTTCGGAATTTTCTGTCGATTATAGTTTTCAGGTTTTTTTTTTTTCTTTGTACTGTGCTGATAGAACCCCAATTTATTCTCACGGCTTCATTTATACTCTTTGCTTTTATTATTTTTTGTGTTGTCGTCGTGCTAATTTAAGGAAGAGGTTTTCTTCCTTGCCCTTCAGTCAAGAGAAACAAGTACGAGAGGAAGTGGTGCCGGGGAAACCAAGCTTAGACATTCCGTAACTGATAACCTAAAAGATTTTTCCCAATGACAGGAGTCCTGGAAGAGTTAAAAGATTGCCCTGTGTCTCTTGAGGGCAATGACTCATTATTATCATAATAAAAAGGATAAAAACAATAATAGTATCAATAAGAGTAATAAAAATAGGAACAATATGACGTAATATCACCAAAAATAATTGGTAGAGAGTATGAATGCGAATGCACGAACAAAGGTTAAAGAGCATAAGCAAAAACACCGTTGTTGAGAGAATAGAATCAAATTGGAAAAGACAAGAACTGAAAGGCAGCAAAACAGGGAAATTGAATAACAGATCATGATGAATGGAACGAATTACTTGCATTGCTGCTGACGCTCTAAATCACGCTGGAGCGTGAGCCCATTAGTGCGAAATTCACGACACATTGTGATAAATCCTAATTTTTGGGTTTAAAAATATATACACTACAATATCATCCCATTTTTTATTTAATTTTCTTTCTGTCCGTTGATGAGTAGGGAGGGCCAAGTGCCCTGCCACCACCAATGGCCCAAAAAGCCTTTTCCTGCGACGTTTGTCCTTCAGCTTCCCAGAGTAAATAAAAACAAAAAATTTCCATTTCCTCTAATGGCTTTACTATTTTCGGATGCGGGTCTCTCGCACGGAGCAAAAAATTGAATTAGTTAAAAAAAAGTAAAAAAAAAATATTCACGAGTGGGGGTTCTCAGCTTAGAGAGAGAGAGAGAGAGAGAGAGAGAGAGAGAGAGAGAGAGAGAGAGAGAGAGAGAGAGAGAACGCGCTTAATCCAGGCGCACAGAAGCTCATGTAAGGCTCATTGCATTTATTTACTACGACAGAGACTAATAACATAATATCTACAAAAGCATTTCCTAATTAAATTAGGTTTGGAAACGGATATTTTATTGCATATGCGACATTAACCGATAGATTTTAAGAATTTTTGGCATGTACAAGTTTTCGAAGAAATAACTAAGTGATATCAATCAATTATTTGAGGAGGATATCTAGTTAAATACAGCTTAAGACTAAAGATGATTCATAACTTGGAAATGCTTATGCATATGCTTCTTAAAAAAATGGGTTTCAGTAAAAAAAAAAATAAAGCAAGTATGCTTTAGTTATGTCGGACTCTAGGTACAAAGGGGTCACATCTATTAACCTCGGAATGTTAATTTTAGCAAGCTCTCTCCTTTTCAGCGTATTGTTTAAATGATTTAATAAATAAAGGTATGCAATTAGATTATTTTAAAATGACCAAACATAACATATCAGAATAGTTTCTCTTGGTAATTCAAGAACCATGAACCTTCACAATTTTTACAAAATTCTTACCCAGAAAATGATTACAAATAGACAGAATTTCGTACGTACTTAAAAAAAATAACATGAAATAAGGAGCTTTGCTACTTCCTGCAGGAAATGAGTGCCATTCGTTCAAATTGCAGTGACTAATCCTTAAGTGACTTTTCTTGTCTAGGAAGAAGTTGGAACTGTCTTCTACTGGGAAGAACAATACAATGCTTTTATTGTCTTTTCCCTTGTCCCCCCACCCCTTATTTTTTTTTCTATCCTAGAGTCTCTCTCTCTCTCTCTCTCTCTCTCTCTCTGTGTCTTGCTTTCTGGGGGAGTTTATTAAATTATAGAATCTAAATGGATCATGTAGTTCTTATTAAACGGGGGATTTCTATTGAGTAAGGTGAGAAGTGAGTTATTATTCTTGGACCCCCTCCTCCCGTTACAACACACACACACACAAACTTGATCTATAGACCTAAGTTCGTAACTTCAGACGATTTGGAAACAAGTTTTGAATTGGAAACTGACAGAGACAGCATTTTTAGTCGAGACAACCACCTAGAATATAGGGGTGATTAGGTGAGTAACGGCAATTTGTAAAGTCCGTTCATTTTAGATTAAGCCAGCTTATTGCTGGCACGGGCTCTTGCCCTTGGACAGCTCGTAAATAATTACGTTTGCAGAGGGAGCCGGGCTACAAAATGATTTCGAAGGAAATAAGTTCATTTTCAGTTTTACCTAATACTGTATTCTTATTTCAGGTGCACGACTTAGCGATATGTCCTTTATACAGTAACATGAATTTTTCGCAAAATAGCTTCTCACTAACGAGTCATTGGTGTTTTGTGAAACTGAATATAGTCATAAAGAACAATACTAGCATATGCATCGTAGATTTTTAGGGGATGCAAAGTGAGGCATTCGGGTAGTAATTAATCACGTTACCTGGAGTTTTTTTTATTTTACAAAGTGTCTCTTCAGAACTCCTGTTTGGCTTTCTTGATTAGGATCAGATAGAAACACAAAGAAATTTTCTTCCATATACTTGTGCGTATTTTGTTAACAGGTTACCCAGTCAATGCTAAACCAACTGTGCATCTTCATTTGTCTTTAAAACTATCTGTCCTGAGCAATAGAATGCATATGACATGATTATGTTTCCAGAAATTCTTTAAGGATACTTCAGCTGACCAGAGGAGAATTTTGTATCGCAATCTTGATTGTTTTAGAAAAAATTGATCTTTTTTTTATTTTATTTTCAGAACTGTACAACGTTGTAAATTTACATTTTTCAAGGACCTGCTAGGTATTATGCTACTTATGTTAATTTCATTTTCTTTGGATTATTTCCCTTTCGCTTCTCCTGTACAGGATTTCCTTGTTAGTCATAGCTTTTTTTATGTTCTTCTCTTTTTCCCTCTCATTACTTCAGTTGTCTCATCTTGTCAACTTGACATACTTCCCTTTCTTCTCCACCTGCATTCACACCTTCCTAACTTCTCTCCCTGGTTTTATATTTTATTCTCATTTATGTCCTCCTTGCCTCACCTGTCTCCCGGCATATTCCTCAATTCATAGGAAGTACCATAATGAAGCCGACAAGACATATAACTGAGAAACATATTTCATCATCCCACTTGTTTTTTTAAACTAGATGAGAGATGGCTGTGGCGTGGGGGCTGGGGTGTGTGTAGTCGGAAGGCCTGGGGCAGGAGTTACTCATTAGGGTGTAGGTAACGCGCCCCCCGCCCCCGTTCCCTTCTCCTTAGAGTCTCAGTCATTGCGCATTCCATGCAAGGAAGGAAAGAGAGAGAGAGAGAGATGTGTCTTGGACTTCTTTTTTTTCCCTCTCTCTCTCTCTCTCTCTCTCAAAACAAGCATTCAAAAACTTCGTTTTTCTTTTGATGTTTTTGTTTATCAAGAGTCTTGCTCTCGTACTCGAAACACCCGAGGAGGGCAGCTTGGTTCTGTCTCGCTTTCTCTGTAGTGCTTCATCTTACTCCTCCTCCTCCTCCTCCTCCTCCTCCTCCTCCTCCTCCTCCTCCTCCTCCTCCCTCCTCCTCCTCCAAGCTGTTCTACTACCTACGTTAGCACCTCTTGTCTCACTTTATGAAAACATGGCAAAACAGAGATGAGCAATACGGAAGCGTTAGGCGTTAAATTACTCTCAAAAGACTCAGAACTGGGGGCTTTATTAGACCTGGTTTGGTGGTATTTCACTGTTTCCCTCATGAATGCTTGTCTTGATTTGCTGCTTTTGTCTGGCGTTATAGAGCTATTTTAGAAATTACATTATTGCTTTGGAGAGCAGTAAAACTTCAAGGAATTTCATTATTTGTTTATTTTAAAGGAAAGAACTATCATTCCTGCATTAACAGGATTATGTTTGAGTCGATCTCGGCTTTGTAGTACAAAATAATTCATCCTTTATATAGATAACAGAAAATCCAAGGAAAAGTTTTTGATGTCAAGAATGAATCTGAAAGTGCTCCTAACAAGAAGTTATTCTCACTTACTTTATTTACAAGGAAGAAGAAAACACGGCATTAAGATGAAGGCTACACGTCACAAGGGCCCACCTTCCAATAAAAATTTGCATGTCCCTGTTCGTGAATATATGAAGACTACTCAGGCAGAAGAATAGAAAAAGGTGAATCTCCTCAATTCAGTCTTACGTCTGGGCTCCATGACACTTTTTCATCAGACTGGTGCTCTTCGTGATTTTCTTCGCATTAGTTCCTGTGGCATTTCGTTCTCTGGAGCTCTGCATCAGTTCTTAATTGAAATATTAATCGCCGTTATTTTCCATTTAGAGAGGAACAAATTATATTATGATACTTCCAAGTCTGAGAGTCACTAATGAAAATCGCGGATTTGTTAGACTGGAAATGCAAACTCATTTCATCCGTAATGACAAAATATAAAGATTCCCTTTCATTATTGGATTAATAAGATTTTAAATGGTGGGAAATTTCAGATGTTAGGAAATGACAACAGGCATAAGAAGTTATTCGTGGAGGTACCTTATTTTTAATTATTCCATTAGAATAAAAGTAGAAAAAAAGAAAAAGATAAAAGGCCTCCATTTAAAATTTTTACTTGTGAAAATTGTATAGCATAAACTGAATTAGTTGCTCCTCAATAATGATAGATAAAAATGAATAAGCTATGTCACCATGCCCAGGGAAGATGTAGAATGTAAAGAGAAACTGATTAATTGCAGTTTAAGAATATAGAGGTATATGATTATACATTGTTCTTTCTGACTCTCTTCCCGTTTATCTTCTTTCTGTACCATTCTGTTTTCCTTTCATTCTTCCTTTGCGCTTGTGAAATGAGTTTCACTATGCACGTCTCTCTCTCTCTTCCTGCTCGATTCCTCTCTTCCTGCTCGATTGTGCTGTATGTCAGCTTTACTGGCGAGGCGAAGCGGTGGTGTGTTTGCACGTGCGGGGAAATTCTTTTCCTTCTTTCCTCTGATGCTCTGTGCCCTCGCTCCTTTTTCTCCTTCCTCTCTGCCCCGCTTTTATCAAGGATGGGAGCAAAAGGCCTCGGATATTTTCACAGATAAACATGAGGAAAAGAAAACGTCATTTGGCTGCTTATGGTTTTTTGTTTCTGTACAATGGACTGTGATCTGTTGTGTTTAAGTTTATGTGCATATATGTGTGGTTGAAAGAGAGTGATACATAGAAAGAGAGGAGTTGTATTGGATTTTGTGTCTGTAAAGAATAAACGTCTCTGTATGTTGTCGACCTTCAGTTTTCGCATTCTTGGGAAGTAAAGTTCATGTTCCTGTTGCGCATAATAGTTTTTGTCTCTAAAGTTTCCTTTGATCTGAAGCCCGAGTCGTAGTCCGCGTAATCTTTTCTTCACGAAGCATGCATCCAATTAACGGTGATGATTAGAAATTTGATCAGCCTTCTCATCATAGTGATTCTAATAACTCAATTATGCTCTCAAAGAACTTAAAGGAGAGAATTATCAGAAATTAAAAAAGACCCAAGGTTTCCCTCCTCCCCCCAACGGTGGAAGGTGATTCAACCACCAACCCATGGTGTACACAAGCGCGCGCGCACACTCATTCTGAAACCCTTTCTCTCAGAGTACAAAGGCCGCCGGATGAATGAGTGGAGCCGAAGGGGTGATAACAGGGGCCAAACGGCTGTTCAAGGGTCGTTGTTTACCTACAAGAGAGGAAAGTTGTAGATCCAGGAGTCTAGGGTGACGCTCTGTGTAATCAGGGTCAACAGCGCTGTTTGAAGAATGCTGCTTTTGAGGTTTATCACGAGTGTGCTCTTCCTCCTCTCGTCCTCCTCCTACTCCTACTCCTCCTCCTCCTCCCCTCCTCCTCGTCGTCTCTTCCATTTGCCTATTTTTCCTCCCCTTATTACCCCAAACCTATCACCCCTCATTAGGCTCCTCCACTGCTTCTTTCTCCACCACTTTATTCTCCATGCTTCTGTTGTCACCTTGCACATGTAAGTATCTCTGTTGCCTTATGCCAGCTATGACGCCTGAAAAAGAGACAGGTGATTGTTTGGCTGTAGAGGATGCTGGCTTTATGCCAGCGCGGGCTGTTGTCTTAAGGCGGCCTGTAAATGTAATAAGGTATTTTTTTTATAGTTCTTCGTCATTTTATTGAACAGATCTGGCGTACATGTCCAGTACAACAAAATAATTTTATTATTATTATTATAAGCAGGCAATTTTTTCAGGATATATAAAACAAATCCCGTCCGTCGGGTATCGAACCGCTGACCAGTCACAACCAGTCCAGCACCTTATATCCACTATGCTATATTCTTCTTCTTCTTCTTCTTTCTTCTTCTTCTTCTTCTTCTTCTTCTTATTATTATTATTATTATTATTATTATTATTTGTAATTGCGGTTGTAGTATTATCATCATGTTGTCTTCTACAGTAAAACGTGTATATTTTCCTTTCCATGAGTTGTGAAAATGCAGATACTAACGTTCTGTTCTCCTATGACCTTACCTTTGTACCATGCCCATAAACATTTACCTTATCCTCTGTTCAAGTCTGATGTATAACGATATAGGTTACTGGGAATTTATTGAGAGAGAGAGAGAGAGAGAGAGAGAGAGAGAGAGAGAGAGAGAGAGAGAGAGAGAGAGAGAGAATTGCCATCTCTTGCTCTTATCGGAGAACGCCAGTTACATGATATATTTTAATGGGGTATTAGATCACCGCTGACTTATGAAGGGTTTAGATTCTACTGACAACGCGATTCGCGATTCTCTTATCAGCAGGGCGATGACTGCAGATATGTTTGGCTATTCTGTGTTCCCAATACCGGTTGTGCTGTATCATTGGCCATTAATGTTGTAACGCCAGTGTGATAAACCGATTGAGTAGCCTAATAAACAACAGCAGACTTGAAGGCACAAACTGCAAATATTTTTTAGCATCCAATTAGTAGAACTCTTGTACCTAAGATGGTGTTATATCGATCTTACAATAATTAACTGCAAATTTAGCCACTTTAAGAAGCAGATATGCTAATAGGTTATGACGTAAAGATATCGATTAAGAAGAAGCAACTAGCTCCTTAAACAACCGATTTCTCACCGCTGCTAGATAAGTTCCTTTATAATGATCAGTGAATTACAAATGAACGAGTTGATTTCATTACTAGAAAAACTCTCCGTGACGAAGTGAACAAATAACTAAGAAGTTTCTATTCACGTTGCCTTGCTAGGTTGTAAAACAAAACGAATAAATCCATAAACTACGTTCTTGCAGGCGAGGCAATAGATATTAGAATATTGTTTTAATTTTCAATAGATATGCAACTCAGTTCAAGTTCCCCCTCCCCCCTTTCCCGTGACTCTCTGTTTCTCTGTCTGACTGCCTCTGCTAAAACCACGTGGTCACATAACTGGGTGCAGTTACATCTATACAAATTCCTTTATCAGTAAGTCTGCTTTTAAATTTGATTTTTATATTAGCGCATTTCGTTTGGTTTTTTCTTTTTCTGCTGCTTCTTTCTTATTATTATTATTATTATTATTATTATTATTATTATTATTATTATTATTATTGATAATGCATGGCTCTTCTAAAAATATCTATTGTCTGTATATGTTATTTGCGTCTTTCTTCCTCGACATAATTTTGCAAATGCTTCTGCTATTACCTGTTGCTCTAGACGAATCCTACGTACTAGGGAAAATTATAATACCAAAAAAATCCTTGTTAGTCTGACTGCCTAAATAAATATTCAACTTTTCGACAGCGTAAACAAATGTGTTTACTCAGCGGGTTTGTACTAGCTTACCACAATAAGTTGGATATAATTTTTCGGGTTGATTCAGTTTTTGTCTTTGTCCTCTCAGTAAGATTCTACTTGTATAGAGGAGTTATTTAACAAGTAGATACACAGACGGGTTGATGAATTCGAAGTAGACAAAAAGATAGAAGCATAGGATGGAAAGTGGTAAAGTGAACAAAATGGTAGGCAACTGGATTGTATTCGGAATATTCATTTCGACCTTCTTGTGAAAGGATTTTGTAAGTTATTTTATTAATCAAACATCAGACTCATGGAGCCCATCAAACATGCATGAATTCATATGGAATTTCCTTTAGAATTCTATATGTTTTTAGGTATGACAGGTGCATGTATGTATGTATGTATGAATGTATGTATGTATGCATGCATGCATGAATCTATGTATGTATGTAATTACGTATGTATGCATTTATTTATATAAAAACATCTTTAGGACATAATACATAACAAAGAGGGTAATTACTGAAAGTTAAGTTGTTTTAACCTGAATTAATATACAGCAATTTTTTGCTTTTTATGTAAGATTTCCTCCCCTCATTAATTCAGGTAAAATCGTTTAATATTTAATATGCGGGTAGCTTTATATTAGATAATACGATATTATCATTACTCATTGAAATTAAGGGATAAATTTTTATATTGACTTTCAAATATCTTTTATTAATAGGAAATGTAGAGAGAGAGAGAGAGAGAGAATATTTCAAGAGTTTTCCAATTTTTATAGTTTCATTCTCTTGTGATTTCCGAGAGATGTTTTTGGAAAATAAATACCCTTTTAGATTCTTAAGGCACCATTATTTCCTTATATCCTACTAAACCATATTTAAGAAAAAGAAGAAGAAGAAGAAGAAGAAGAAAGAGAGAAACTGGTATGTTGGAAGTTGGAGGTAAATAGGGAGTTTTCTTTAGAAAGGGATGTTGGGAAGGGGTGGACTACCAGGAGGGAATGAGTCATTCAGTAGGGAGATGGTTGGCTGAAAAGAAATAAAAAAAATCGAATCACAGGGGATCTGTTCTCTAGCATTGCATATATGGAAATGGATCTGAATGGGACGAATTCATCCTTATTCGACAAAGAATTGATGTAAATGACATTTCAGGTGCGTTTTCCCTGTGGGGATTGGCCCCAATGTTATTTCAGTCACTTCTCAGGACAATTCACCATAATTTCTGTTAATTACGTTAAGTGGTCTGCGTTTGTGTGTGTGCGTGCGTGCGTGCGTGTGCGCGCGCGATTCTTGTTTTGAAAATATATAAAAAAGTTCAGGCATTTTGTAAATGTTATGAAATTATGTTATTTCAAATATTAAGTTTAAGACATAGAACTTAAGAATAGGTGCGTTGAGTGTTAGGTTAGTAAAAATTTGGTTATTTATATTTTTGGAAACTAAAAATATATTCTGATAAATTTTTATTGCATTAAACTGGAGAACAAGATTTGTGACGTTATCGATTTGTCACAGATGCGCGAATGCAGAATCGTTAAGAAATATTTGATAAATTATGCATGAGGTGGAATATTGTTGTATCTCCTGAAAAAAAAAAAAAAAAAAAAAAAAAATATATATATATATATATATATATATTTTTTTTTTTTTATATATTTTTTTTGCTGGGAAGATCATCTAATTGACAATATTTTTGCTTTGGGAAGGCTTCCTTGAGAGATACAAATCTTTCTATCCAGAGTTAGGATGCAAAAAGAATGAGGGGGGGAAAAAAGGAAAACAGAACAGCCGACTTGTTCTATGAGAGGAACTTAAAAGACCAAAGGAAAACAGCTGGGATTAATTTATATATTATCCTGGCGTTATATTTGGAAATATTATTAGAGATGAATTGAAAGAGATCACTGAGCTACCATTCTTAGATCAGCCTATTTTCCTAAAGGATCTGTTTCGAAACGAGAGGTGACAAATGGAGATAGAAAAAATTAAACAAGTTAGACAAAGCTAAATGTTGCTATATGAAAGAGTAAAAAGTACAAAGCAGTGCACTTAGTGACCGAAGGGACGCCCTAAAGATGCGTTAGTTAAGTTTGCGGTGCGCAGCGGAAGGCGCAGTGCACACATTCAGAGTAGGACTCGCTCAGCTCTGAGTGACCACATGGGTCCCAGTGCTTGTCCCATAGCCTAAATCTTATATTCCATTCCAACCCAAAGAAGGAATCACAGTAAGTGGGCCAAAGTCCAGTTACTTGAATGTGTCCAGAGTGTCCAAGGGTTAAGGGTAATTAGTGTGTGTTTGGGGTGGGGTGGGGAGACTGAACAGTTTTGGGGAGTTTAAGTCCCAGCCTGTTGCTAATTAATGAGGCCTGGGTCAACTTAGTTTGAAAAAAAAGCTACCACATACGCTTAGTATTAATCCGAAAATGCTTGAGGCCTTCTCTTCTCTTTCTTTGCCTCCACTTGATGCTGTAACGCCAGTTCGGTGAGCCGGCCGATCCATCGATCTACCTAGTCTCAGAGAGTTATTGCATAATTCCAACTCGAATCATTTCCATAGATGTGTGAGAAATACCTCCCTTTGAAATGTGATAACAGTGGTGTAATAAAATTGTTCACAGATTTCTGGCAAATATAATTGTCAGGGGATTCAATGCCAATTTCCTATTAAAAAATCACTAAGTAATGTTTATTATTTGGGAAAACATTTACAGACAGTCACGGGTGTGTGGGTAGCTTGACTTTTTGAGATGCAATATGGAAACGAACGTTTTCAAGCAAACATACCAAGCAATGAGTTACAGAGACCGTAAATAGCATTGTGTTCTAGCAAACTATTATTTCTCTCTCTCTCTCTCTCTCTCTCTCTCTCTCTCTCTCTCTTCTCTCTCTCTCTCTCAATTTTTTCCGAAATTCGGAAGACTTGGGTTGCCCCGTAAGCAAGATGTGACTACTTCAGTAAAAGGTATCTAGTCTGTGCTGAGGGCGCCATCCTCAGAGATGGAATTTTAGATTTTCTCTCTCGCGGGTTTTCCCTGTTTTGGACGCGTCCTTCTCAGTCATGTTGCACACGAACAGCTTCCAAATATGAAGTGAGTGATCGTAGCTTCCTATGCTTGATAAGAAGTTCCTCATTGGACGGGTTAGTACCGTTCTCGGCTAGCACACTGCTGAGCCCGCGTTTGATTCTCCGACCGGCCAATGAAGAATTAGAGAAATTTATTTCTGGTGATAGAAATTCATTTCTCGTTATAATATGGCTCGGATTCCACAATAAGCTGTAGGTCCCATTGCTAGGTAACGTAACTGGTTCTTAGCCAAGTGAAATAAACCTAATCCTTCAGGCCAGCCTAGGGGAGAGCTGTTAATCAGCCCAGTGTCTGGTTAAACCGCGTATACCAAACTTATACTTGATAAGAGCATTGTAGGTGGGGTCAACGAGGCCTCATCGATGTTGAAATCAAATTCTACGAAGAGATTTGATGAGGAAGAGCAATTAAGGGTGCAATGGGCCATTGTTGGTGTTATAATAGCTGGCTGGTGCAGCACTTGGATCGGATCACTTTTGTTAGGCCCGTGGATCACTCCAGGCTTACCGCTGGCTAGTCCAAGCTTGAGGCAAGAAACCTCATGCATGTATTTATGTATATATGTCTAGGTAATGTGAATGTTTGTAGTGAGATTATGCCTAAGAATTTTGAAGAAAACGAAACCGAATTATTTCATTGGCTGTATATCAGAGGTCAAACGGTATATATCAAGAAGGAAATTTTTGGTGCAAAAACAGAAGAGGGTTTGAACTCAGTTGTGTAAGGGCCTAAGCCTATGGACTATCAGCAGTGAGGATATTCAGTCTATGAACGTTACTCTTCGGAAATATGCTGTCTGTCACAAATTCTACATATTTTCAGCTTGCTTACTTTAGATTACACATACTGTATGTTTTCAACCCAAGAGCAAAGCAATGCTCTTTTAAAACCGAATCACATATCAACAATGATCCTCGAACATATTAAACTAATCAAACAATGCTCTTCAAACATATTCAGTCTATGAAAAAAGCTCTCCAAAAAAATATTACCCCAAGAACAGAGCTCTCCAAACAAATTCAATCTCCGAAGAGTGCTCTTCAAACATATTAAACCGTTGAGCCACGCTGTTCAAACAGAAGGCCTAGCATCGCATTTGGAAGGAGGCGAGAGAATCGGATGACGCTTCAAGTACCGCTGAAGGATGAGGCCTAAACGAAACGCATCCCTCACTCAGCCCAGCATGAATGGTTCTCTGCTTCCCTTTCTTGGGTGGTGAGACATTCCATCCAAAATGAGGAGTTAGGTCGCATTAACTCGCTAGGGTTCGTTGACTGATAGATTGACATCGAGAACGGAGACGCGGGGGGTGAGGGGGGAGAGACTGACATGAGAGGGAAGGTACTGATTTCAAAGGGGTAGGAAGGTCTGGGAGCGTCTCTTCCCTAACACTCCCTCTGTTGCCCTCCCCACCATGACTCCCTGAGACAGGTTGATTATATTTGCTAGGTTGGAATGGAGTCGAGATGGTCGGTTGTTTCATTGCTTTTCATTAAGCCTTGATGCATGTCTGTGTGGGTGACAGGCTTTCGCTCTCCTCCTCTCCTCCAGGGCTTGATGTAATTACAGCTAATAGGCCACCAGCAGCTGAAGGCCCCGCCACGAAATATCTACCTCGAAATTTTCTTTCAAGGAGCCGCCGATGTTGCTTTTGCTTTTCTTTTGTTAGTGCTGTTTTTCGTTTGTTGGAGACTCTCCACCCCTGTTAGTTAGTTTTATTGCATTTGGTTAGTAAAATAACGGAAGATTTGGTTTTTATCTTAGTTTTATACAAATTAAATTTATATATATATATATATATATATATATATATATATATATATATATATATATATATATATATTAGTTGCTACACAAAAGTGCAGAGTGCTTTTATAAATTTGATTAATTTTTCGTGTTTGCCTCCGACCACCACCATCCTTGGGTCGGGACAGTAGTCTACAGATAATATAGCACGGACTGCTCCCTTGCCACTGGCTCTCATAAAGTACGCAGAATGTTCGGAAAGACTAAATATGGGGTTCTAAACCCGTATACTATCATCCCGCTTCACTTAAGTATTGCTGTAATTTTTGCTTTTGAGGCTACACTTATACCAGCATTATATTTATCTTCTTTTGATAATATACATTTGCGGAACTATTTGTGTAAGTGCGTGCGGTCGTAATATTTCTGGTTTTCCTTTTTTTCTGTATTAGTAATGGTACAGTAGTATATAATTGGAATAATGAGTGAATCGAGTATTTTCAGCGTTGTAATCAAGTAATTGCTTGAAAGGTAGAGTAACTCTAAGGAAGCAATACTCATCAATCGCCGATTGTCAACATAATTGGGTTGTATTTTGAGCGTGCTTTCAACAGTGTTATAATAACAAGCACAAGAAATGAGTCCCCAAAACTAGAAACGGCAAGTGCGTTACGTAACAAAGAAAGCCCAGAAATGTAGAAAAAAGTAATACAAAATCCAAATCACCAGAAACTTCCGGAAGAATAGCCGCGTTGACACGTTTACAACTTGTTCGCAACTTCTATCATAAATACTGCAAGCTCAGCAAACGCCCTCTTCGTGATATATTTCAGCTACAACGAAATTAAGCAGCACAATATGGTTATAATTATAAACATAAACACATGAATTCGTGACTTTTCATTTATACTCGTTGAATTATGAATATTCCAGCAAATAAAATCTCTCTCCTCTCTCTCTCTCTCTCTCTCTCTCTCTCTCTCTCTCTCTCTCTCTCTCGGCAGCCTAAAGTTTTTTATTGCCCAAACGGCAAAAATGAACTTAAAAACCACTACATCTCAGAAACAGGGATTTTGTTTCGCGTAACAAGTAGTATTTTTCTAAAATGGTCACGTATTGTACAAGTAATTTATGTCTTCCTTGTTATGAAATCTCCATTAGAGCTTCCAGTCACGTAAGTGC
This sequence comes from Macrobrachium rosenbergii, assembly GCF_040412425.1. Taxonomy (NCBI): domain Eukaryota; kingdom Metazoa; phylum Arthropoda; class Malacostraca; order Decapoda; family Palaemonidae; genus Macrobrachium; species Macrobrachium rosenbergii. Next base: position 13,481,933 of record NC_089763.1, on the reverse strand, counting down.
TACTTATAGAATTTGGCTCCAACCACAGGATGGGCGCTCTGAAAATTTAATTTTAATTCGTCAACGAAATCAGCGACTCTTCTCTGCGAGACCGTCACGACCAGAGCCATGAGGAATTATTTATTTATTTATTTATTTATTTATTTGCATGGATGTTTACCTTTGTTAGAGTTACATAAAATATATTTTTGTGTGTATGCTTAAACAAAGAGTGTAATTTCCCAAACCGACCGTCATCTTTCAAGTCAAAGGTGAAATGATTTTCTAGAAAAATCCACATCATCAAAATAAAAGATTCTTTAAAATCAGAAACAGATTATTCATCAGGATGATGATTCCTCTTACTGTTCCACTCTGCTCTCTTCGCACGCACTTTCTCGACGCGAGGATCTTTCACTTTAACACTTCCGGAACATCACCCCAACACATTTTCCTTTTATTTTCTGTGCTTATAACAAGTGTTCGCTTACAACTTTCCAAGCAATGTCGATAATGTTCGAATCGGAGTCAGGCAAACGTACACATGTATCATCTAAGTGCAGATAAAAAATTGGCATATGTATGATCAAATTCAGCTGGTCTTATGATAGGATAAATAGCATCGGGCTTGGCGCGCACCTAAATGGGTTATCGCGAAAAGAGGCCGGGCGACTTTTGTTGTTATGTCCACTGAACATTTAAATGGATATATATTGCGTGATGTCTGCAGCTTCATGCCAATAATTTTAATATCATAAATTATATATATATATATATATATATATATATATTTTTTTTTTTACAAATACATTGCTGTTCGCCCTCGTAACTTTTTGATTGTAAAAATATCAGCCTGACTGAGACCGGGAAAAGACGTTGTCTATATAGGAGCGTCTTCAGTTCAAACCTTAACGTCCGTTGGAGAACGGGATAGGTGTTAGCCTTTCACCCTATAGGGAAAAATTTCTCCTATCAGCCTTAAGAATAGGTGGTCCCAAGGTCCCTTTTTCCTTCCTACCTGTCTCTTTGGCGTAATCGTTTTTAATAAGAACGTGGACACTTGGGGTGACTGTTTTTGACCTAGGCTGGTCAGGGAACTTCAGGAGAACCAGCCGCTGTCTCAGGCAGACGTCTGGAAGGTGGCCCTGTCCCCGCCTTTGTCTATTATATTTTAGTGAATGGTGGAGCAAGAAACACTACACAACTTCATCACGTCCGTTGTAATGCGCCGCCAATGCTTCGCTCCTTCAGGTAGAGTCTGTGTGCTGTTCGAAACTTCTGTCCATTCTTTTAACCTCTTTTCTGTATTTCCAACTATTTCTTTGTTTCATTCTCCGCCACCATTGAAGGCATCGCTTGCACGAAGTCTAGATTAAGCCAAATTATATTAAGTTAGCTTCAACCCCGTTATTCCAGTAAAATACCTAGTTTAGGTAAGCAACACAGTTTCAAAGTCTCGATGCTTTGTATGCCTCAAGGCCCGGATGTTTGGGAAGAACTGCTATGCTTTAAAATCAAATTCATCTCAAATATTCTTGTTAAGGTTAATTACCCAACTGGCGGCCTTGCCAATTAACGACTGTCTTGAGGTTAACTTTGGCTTCAAGTGGCAGGTGTTACGTGTAATCTTGTTTGTAGGCCGTAAAAATTACGTAAATTGAATAATACATGATCAGCTAAGACTCTCACACATAATATATATATATATATAGAGATAGTATATATATATATATATATATATATATATATATATATATATATGTATGTATGTATGTATGTGTGTATATGTATAACTGATTCACGAAGATATGACCGTGATGAATGTATGAATAAAGGCAAAATGCCTTGTGGCATTTGAATTTATATATATATATATATATATATATATATATATATATATATATATATATATATATATATATATATTATATATATATATATTATATATATATATATATATATATATATATATATATATATATATATATATATATATATTATTATATATATATATATATATATATATATATATATATATATATATTATATATATTATATATATTATATATATATATATATATATATATATATATATGAAGATATATATATATATATATATATATATATATATATATATATATATATATATATATATATATATGTATATGTTAGAGGAGGAAACTCCACAATAATAATGCAATGCTCCAGAAAATTATATATTTTAGTAAATCTGCGCTAGCCATTCCTAGCTTTATTAAACGAAAACCAAAAATACTATGAAGTGTGATGGTATGTTCTGATACCATTAAAATAAATATACAACTGTTGAGGTGAGATAGTTTTATAAGTCAAACCGGGGTTAAAAGGTACAGATGTAAACAGTTCGTGAGAAAGCACTTGGCTGCAACTAAAATGTGGAATAGTGTGCTAAGTGCAGTTGTGGAATCTTCTGGTCTCCAAGTGTTTATGCGAAGAGCAAAATCATTCATGCTTTCCACTGAAGTCTCTGGAATTCAGGTGTACAGGTTTCATTTTCTGTTTCCTCATATTTATTCATTAATCACCTGTACCTAAAACTTGTTTCTTTCAATAGGCTGATTTCCCTTTGGAGCCCTTTTGGGTTTATACTGTAGTTTGTTGACTATATCCATTAGGGTTTTCAGTTGAAGACTTAAAAGAAAGTAGAAAAGAAAGAGAGGTCCCGTCCAAAAATTAACAAAAGCTTTTGATTTTTATTAACATTACGAGTGTATACACTATAACATTACTTGGGTCACTGCAGTATTCCCATCTGGATTAATTACAAAAAATAATAATTTTTTGTTTGTAGTTTGTGTATGAGCCACACACTTAAAATATGGCATTAAAACTCCGTTTTAAAGACATCATTTAATCTCTAAAAACACAACAGCTTCGACCCGCACTACTAGGCTCCTCTTCTGGTGAATGTAAAGAATACACGAATGCAGATACAAATATAAAAATAAGCATCAGCGACATAGAAATCACTTAAGTCACACCAAACTGGCCATTTAATCATTTTAATAACACAACGAAGATTTGCAGCTTTCAAAACATGAGAAGTGATAAGACTGTTAAGTTTATAATAACGGTCGTTCCAATTCATAATAGCGGTTACTTTAATGACAGCAGATTCACAAATTTTTCGTTTCTTCTGGGACTTCTTTATAGAGATTTGAAATTTATTCCAGTTAATAATATGATTATTTCAGACACCTGAATGAACATAACATTATTTGCATCACCATTTATAACTGATCTCTTATGTTCAGTTTGACGTTGGTATACAGAACGACCTGATTCGTCTATATAAACATTAGAACAATCTTGACACGGAACACAATAAACACATTAAGTACAATTAACTCTCGGATAATTTTTTAATAAAAACTTTCCTATCGTACCCGGATAATTACATACAGCCTTGACTCCTAACCGTCCTGATTCTTTCCGAGTTTGTTAATTATCCTTTATGTATGGGATCACTAAAGATGGCTTAACAAATTCGTAGCAGTGTGATGATAAACGGTAATAGGTCTTTCTTGCTCTAAAGTGACCCCTAAAACAGTCCTTCAGAAAAGAAATTTCTTCGTCAATAAAAGCAGAACTGCAATATTTTTAGGCACGCAAGTACAAAGAGGAAATAACAGAGATCTTAATATTTTCGTTATGATAAGAAAAGAGATTGACATATTGCAATGTGTAGATTTTCTAAAAACATTGAATAAAATTTTCCCATTATTCTGTATGAGTAATAGTTCTAAATCGGCCATTTTAATATTGGATTCCCATTCACATGTAAACTTAATAGATGGGCATAGCTGATTAAGTTGCTGAAAAAAATCTATAAAATTACTTAAAATTGGGGAAAGAGGGGAGCCCATGGCACAACCGAAAGTCTGTTGATAAAATTTGTAATTTAAAGTAAATACATTATCATTAACGCACAGCTTAATGAGGTCTAATCAGACACCAGAGGGAAGTGGCAGAAGGTATGGATTCATATTTTATCATCTTTGCGAGAAAAAAATTTAAGGTACAATCAACACCAAGTTTTGTAAACAAAGAGGCTACATCATAAATTATCATCTTTCCCCGACTGAAAGAAGTGCTGTTAACTTTTTCGATAAAATACAAATTATTCTTTATATGGGCACTAGAAAACTGTAACTGCTTACACAGTCTATAAGTAATACACTCATACTTAAAACATTCTACCTTACTCGCTTCAGCCATGGCGCCCTCATACACTTACTCGTTCCGCAAGAGATGACCTTTGTCCAACTTAAGTCGGCGTAACACCTTTTAATCCCCGGTTTGACTTGAAAAACAATCACACCTCAACAGTTGCTTGTTTAGTTTAATTGTATCAGAACATACCTTCACACTTCATAGTATTTTTGGTTTTAGTTTGACGAACTTAGCAGTGGCTAGTGAAAGCTTACTAAATATATAATCTAGGCATTGTATATTATTGTGGAATTTCCTCCCATTTACCTGATTGCAATACTGCACTAATGTCTCATTATATATAGGTATATGTCTATATATGTAAAAATGGATGTATGTATGTAAGTATGTGTGTATGTTCCAGTATAACTCTGAAACGCATTGGAGCAATTTCCAAACTGTCCAGACTTGGTATACATTTGACTTACTATCTGAAAAGAATACTGTGGGGCAAGTGCAATACTAGCACAAAAGGGTAGGGGTGGGAATGGCTTCCCTGAAATGGGGCTGGTTCTGCCCACAAACTTAGTAACTAAGTAAACTCTGCGGGTTTATCATACCTCATTTCACTTTACATATGACTTACTATCTGGAAAAGAATACTGTGGGGAGATAAGACATCACTGGCACCAAAGGGGGTGGTGGTGGGAAGAGGGCGACATGTAAAAATAACCGAAAACGACAGATAATAGTGTCTAAAACAAGTTTTTGAGGTCGCTGAGATGAATAGTGACACTCCCGATGCCCTTCAAGTCCAAGTTCAGCTGCGATAGGAATGTGGGGTAAAAAGGGATGAAATATAAAATGTCAAAAATCTTGGGCAATGTAATTGAAATAACTATCTTAACAGGAAAGAGGAGAGAGAGAGAGAGAGAGAGAGAGAGAGAGTAGAGGGGTGTTAGGGAGCAGAAAGAGGGACAGAGTGAGGGAGAATTAGAGAGGGAGAGAGAGAGTTTATCGGTTGTCATTCAGTTTCCCCGGGCAGTATGTATATATATGTGTACTGTATGTATAATATATATATATATATATATATATATATATATATATATATATATATATATATTAGAGGAATTTATTTTGAGATAGAAATTCATTTCGGTATAATGTGGTTCGAATTCCATTATAAGCTGTAGGTCCCAAGGTGTTGCTAGGTAACCAGTTGGTTCTAGCTACGTAAAATAAGTCTATTCCTTCGCCATCCCTTTAGAGAGCTGTTAATCAGCTCAGTGGTCTGATTAAAACTAAGGTATACTTAACATGTATATGAGTTATATATATATATATATATATACATATATATATATATATATATATATATACATATATATATATATATATATATATATATATATATATATATATATATATATAAAATTTGTGTGTATGTGCGCATTGTTACGAGATTGTTTGCGTATGTTTTATTAGAGCTTTTATAATGTCTGTGTGTGATTCGCATAGAGACTTTTTTTAAAATAATCAAAGAGTATTCATCTGTTCATTAAAAATCCGACTTTTGAAGTGAAGAAATAGGAACAGAAATTTTAGTCATTAAAATGGAATAGCAAATTATTTGGATCGTTATATGATAAGAAGGGCTGGGTGTTTTGTAATACAAAAAAAAAATCGTATATTAAAAAACTGACAAGGCAAAAGAAGGAAGTAAAATCAGAAATGTGATTTACTCAAACAAGTGATGAATTAAGAATTCTACATCATTGTAGACAGTAGTACAAAATCGATATATTGCTTTACTAAATGTCAACATGAGATGCATATTTAATTAACTGCATAATAAGAAACTTTTGTCACTTAATAAGAAAGAGCAATAAAGGGATGAACAGACGTATGAAGTCACTACATCCACATTGAACATCCCAGTGCATTTTGTTCTAGAAGGGAGGGAGAACAAAAATTTCAAAAATAGTACCTCTTGTCGATGAAGGCTCTGCGATTATTGCACGGGGATCCACATTAATCAATAAATAACAAAAAATTTCTTAACAAAAAAGGAAACGAAATTAGATGAAGCTCATCAATTACGGCCCATCCTGCTTGCACCGAAAAACCACATCAAATCTGTAAGTAATATGAAGAAACAAGTTAAATTTTAAGAACAGAATGAAAAGCGAAAAGAAAATGACAAACCCGCCCCTCCTCCTCCCGCCCCTGATTGCATGACAGCATAAGCATCACCGGCTTATCTTTGATCTGGCGGCCGTGATGCTGCCATACTACAGCTGGACTGTGGTTGTCCTCTGCGGAATCAGACTTCCCATGCATTTATATTACGTATTGCTCGGATATTCCTTGTTTACCGTCGTCACGTTGTTTTCCGTTTTTCCCTTCATGGGTTTGGGTTCTCTGGTCGGGAGGTAGGTGACACGCTCAGATTTTATTTATATATATATATATAATATATATATATATATATATATATATATATATATATATATATATATATATATATATATATATATATATATATATATTTTATTGTGTGTGTCTGTGTCTGTGTCTGTATGAGCGAGTGTTAAGCTTGGAATTAACTGGAGGTAGGTGACACGCTCAGATTTTATATAATATATAATATAATATAATATAATATATATATATATATATATATATATATATATATACAGTATATATATATATATTGTGTGTGTGTGTCTGTGTCTGTATGAGCGAGTGTAAAGCTTGGAATTAAAGCCTGATAAATCGCTGATGACGTTTGAAGTCCAATGTAAGGTAAAAGGCGTAAGCCATTACCAAAAAATTACATGTGTCTGGTGACCTAATCAGAAACTTAAAGTTTTGCTATCCTATTACTATTCTTCTTGCATTTTTATACATTTTTATCTATATATCTATTTATTAATTTTTTTTCTAATAAGTGGTATCTCTTCTTTCTGTGTTTCCCTTTACTTCCTTTTACTTCTTCGTAATGAACACCATATTCTTTATATTGAATTTCAAGTCAATGGCCCCTTTGGTGGGCTTGTTCCATTTGAATAGGTTTCATCCACTGAATAATAATAATAATAATAATAATAATAATAATAATAATAATAATAATAATAATAACAATAATAATAATAATAGGCAGCTGAGTGGGGTCGAAGTCAACGTGGAGAAGGGTCTCGTAGCCCCATCTCATAGAATTTGACGAAAATTGTTACGTTGACATTTTCTGAAGTGGAAAATTAGGCAGTTCTCTCTCTCTCTCTCTCTCTCTCTCTCTCTCTCTCTCTATATATATATATATATATATATATATATATATATATATATATATATATATATAGTATGTATATATGTATCTATATACATATATATACATATTTACACATAAACGTATGTGCATGGGTGTATGCGTATGTTTGTACTGTGCTGTATTTCAAGTCATCTGAATAAATAAATTGGAGAGGGGGATTTCCATATTAAATCTTCCGCTGCCAGCAAAGAATCGTTTTGAATAACATAACAGTTAAGGTACTTGTTGACGTGCCTCCGTATGGAGTTGAATATGCGAAAAATTACTTTCTAAAGTGGTTTCGACTTTTCATAATTGAAATGTCATTCTAAAGAGAAGGCATGGGGAATTTCACTTTCTTTCTCCCTCCCTCCCTCTCTTCAAGTTTAGGAATAATTTGTAGGAGATTTTAAAAATATTGCTCCTGTTTGATTTAAGGCTGATTATCGTTGCTTTTTAGTTTATTTTTCTATAATTTCTCTTGTACTTTGTTTAATCATTTTTTCAGTATTTTAAATTTATCTGTACACACTTATGAAAGCACACAAAACCACAAAATTTTAAGTCTGTCCAATGTACACCTTTTACTTATATTTTTCCGTCACTTTTATATTAAAACTATGTATCCCTTATTCCTACAAATAATTCTAATTATTTGTTTAACAACAAGGAAGAATTTTGTTTATATATCCGTTTAAAATAATGACATGCATATTCCATGCGAACAGGTTTTATGCTTCCTACTTTGCGTTTATGTATTTATGTATTTGTCTCTAAAGGATGACTATTGACGTAAGATGATAATTCATGGACAGTGGCAAATATCATTAAGCTTTCCCCGTGTAGGGGGTTAGCGCTGTCAGTGTATTTCATGCGGTGCACTGGGCGCATTACTTAGGGTTCCTTGCGGCGTCCCTTCGGCCTCTAGCTGCAACTCTTTTCATTCCTTTAACTATACCTCCGTTCATATTCTCTTTCTTCCATCTTCCTTTGTACCCTCTCCCAGCAAGTGTTTCAACATTATAGGTCACAGCCTTGACATCTGGCCTAAATTTTATATTCCAATTACATTTTTTCCTTTCATAAGTTCTCGGTTATTTGCTGTTTTTTTTTAATCTCAAGTTATTTCTTAACTATAGTTTTCGTCTCATTCAGTATATTCCGTTATAGAATTTTGAAAATACGCTTTATGGGTCATTTCACTTTGATAGCCTGAAAAATTTGTCACAATTTCTTGGCAAACGCAATAGGAAAAAATTCATTCAACGGAAGATCTACAGGTTTTTTTTTGTTTTGTTTTTTTTTGAATCGTCATTTTCAGACGAATTAATCTGTTATATCGATTATAATTATTTCCTTCTATCTCTTCTTCTTCAGTTTATATATTATTATGAAGACTGTGTTTGACTCAACACTCCCATTGCTATTTGCTACGGGAGAAGAGCCCTTATTGAAGTAGGCAAGGCAGCCTGTGCTACAACCAAGGCCTCAAGAGCGGGCTTCGGCCTGTCTCACAGGATTACATTCCTCGGGATGGAATCTGAACGTGATGACTGGAAGTTGATTTAAATTCCTAATGTAATCAACGGAAGACCTTCATTTTCATGCGTCTTTTGTTTCTTTTCAATCTTAGTTGATTCGTCCCCATCCCCTAATCCCTGATCCATATCCACTCTCCCATTCCCCCTTCTTCCCTTCCCCTAAAACTCCCACAACACTAGAGCTCCATGAAGGAGCTGGAATCAACGAAATCAGGTTAACTCAAACTTTCGTCTTCGCCTTAGTTTCTGTTGTACCAGTTTAGGACAACTTTGCAACACGTCTGCGACTCCTTTGAGCCAATTTAAAAGAGACGCCATGGCTTGTATGTAATCACGAAAAGCAGTTGCAGGGTTCTCTGGCCTCCCCGAAAGGAGGTCCTCCTTGTACTAGTGGAACACGAAGGCGAAGATAAACTACCTATTCCATTTCGGTCTTGGTAAAAAAAAAAAAACGCTTTTTATGACACTAGGCTCCAGTTATACTCATGATTTCTTATGTTTATTGCTTCAAGGGTATTTTTATTTTCTATTGTTTTTAAAGTATGGACGGAGGTGATAAAGTTTGTCGTTGAGTTTTTGTTAGTGTCTTTAAACTACTTCGAAAACTTTTTAGGAAAAGTACTAGCCTTCTTCCTTGTTAAAGGAAGCAGTATTTGACTGAGCTCTATAAATTGAACCTCTACTCACAGTAATGATCATTTGACGAATAACTTTACAGAAGCACTTGAACTTAGACTGGAACCCTTCTTCTCAGTGATGCACACATGAAAGGCTTGAATTAATACCAGGGAACCGGAACGAAATTTTAATCGTATATTCAAGCAGCACAGGAATGGATCCAGAATTGTTAAATAGAGCATCTTAACTTTCCCTTGTGTCTACGACTGGAGTTGCTTAGGGAGTTTCAGCTATTCTGACTTAAGTATTTAACTAACTTATCGCCATTGTACTACTGGACATTAGATCACTGTCAAAATGATTGGTTTTAATGCAAGGAATTTTCTCCCTTCACTGGAAGAATTCTCGGATTTTTTTTAACGGCGGCTCTTGGGGTTAGTGGAGACACAAATAGATGCAATTTTCCATCTTCATTGTCATCCCATCATGCCTTGGCCTTTACAAAGTTAATAACTGAAAGTTAGTGAGTTCTGCTAGTATCTCCTAATAATAATAACACACACATAATAATAACACACACATAATAATAATAATAATAATAATAATAATAATGACACAATCATCATCATCAACATCGTCACCACCACCACCATCAGGATAGCACATATCCGGTAAATTATACCATAAATACTGTGTATGGTTCCCGCCATACTCGTATTGGCTTTGAATATGATATATAGGTCAATCTTGGAAGTTTTTATAAACAAATCACTGAATGGTCAATTTTGATAGCTGATAACAAATGAACATCAGTCAATTATGTTTAGTTAAGGTGTATTTGAAATGTATAGAGTAAATATTTAAAGTTATATATATTGGATAAATGCCGGTATTCTTAGCATCAGAAAACGTCAGAAACTGTCATCAAAATATGCACAGTGACTTACTAGAGAAAATGATTCATGATCTTAAGTAACATCTTTGCGAATGTTTACTATGTTATCGTTATGTGAAGTCCATCATTTCTAAATTAGCATAACACTTTAAGCAAGATTATGCATATCCTCCTTTGGCTTTAATGGTAAACATGGGTGTAATCCTGAGGAAACGTTCACATCGAGTCGAAACGACCTGAATCTATTTCCTGGCTAAGTTATTTTCCGCGGCTAATAGGTCTTCGCGAAAGTTTAGATTTCGTTTGACGCCTGAGGCATTTATAATGAACGTTGTTTAAGAATACCGGTTTAGCTGTTTAGAGGCAAGGATAACTTTGTTGATTTACTGGGAATAAGATTGCTTTTCCGAAAGTATTAATAGATTCTACAAGTTTGTATGACTCAATTTACCTTCGAAGGAATTTTTACAGCCCTGGGGATCGATGGCACTCTGTCAAAGAGGCAAATTTCGTCTAAGAGAAACACGTCTCTCGGAAACTTTAATGACGCCGAGATTTATCCAGAGACTTTTTCTCTTGAAATGTTGGAGTATAGTCTGATTTGTCAGATATAGATATGCCAGATATCTCGGGGTTCTCGTCTCGAGAAGTGACAAAATTGGCCTCAATTCTCTTTGTCCTTATCCACGACTATAAACAAGACAGTAAGCAGATTCTTGAAATGATAAGTTCTCTTCCAAGTCATTTACAGCTAATTGAGGGTCAGAAATCAACAAAGGAATTGTTTTGGATTTGTTTTATTTGAGATGAACCGATAAAGGCTCGCCAGGATCATCAAAATTTGTAAAGACTTCATTTCTTGCTGCTAAATTAGAATATGTTTCGTATGACATCACAAACAAATAGTTGTAAAGTAACCCTTTATATTTTCATAAACATTTTTATACATGAGGTAAGAGACCACATCCTTGTAAATACAGATCAATAGCACGTAGCTGAAGGAAATAAGGGGTGGTGCATCTAAATTATGAACTCATTTTCCGATGCATACGATTCGTGATATTAGTTAATGTTAAGTAAACCTTAGTTTAACTGGACCACTGAGCTGATTAACAGCTCTCCTAGGGCTGGCCCGAAGGATCAGATTTATTTTACGTCGCTAAGAACCAGTTGGTTACCTAGCAACGGGACCTACAGGTTATTGTGGAATCCGAACCACATTATAACGAGAAATGAATTTCTATCACCAGAAATAAATTCCTCTAATTCTTCATTGGCCGGTCGGAGAATCGAACGCGGGACCAGCAGAGTGCTAGCTGAGAATGATACCCACCCGTCAAATGAGGAACTATCGTGATATTAGTACCTACGAGTGGAAGGTATCAGCACTTAAGAAAGTGTTAGCCCTGTAAGGAATCCCATGGACTACACTTCGGCGTAGGAATGCTATTTACCTTTCCATACTGCAACTAGATTGGGGATCTGAGAAAAGGCTGATCTTGGCATAAACTCACGTGGAAGAAGCAGAGGATAAAGGAATTTGAAAACGACGTTGTTAATTTATGCGAGAAGAAACTCAATAAAAGAAGAGAAAATTGTAAGGATTTGTAAAAGATAAGATATTAACAAAGCAAATATTGTTGTACAACAGCTTACCAAATCTTGAGCGAGATGTTATTTGATCGACTTCTAACAATCTATAAAAGAAGGTGAGAACCAATTGGCGGGAGAAGGTACTTCTCCAGTCGTCATTAATTAGAAACTCTGCGCAAAGAATTGAAGAATGATTTGATTTGTGATAATTCGGCTATAAACCCAAGCGCTGGGGCACTTTTAGCCATTCAGTGCCTAGGACAGTGAACAGGAGTTGGAATAGTTGACAACAAGACTGAAGAACTGGAATGGAGGCAAAGTGAAAAACTAAAAAGTGGGTCGCACCTGAGGGCCGAAGAGACGCTGCAGACAACCTTAAGTAATGCCTTCAGTGCACTAACGACCGACACTACCTTCCTACGAGGAATAATTGAAAATTATCAGTCAATTTTGTAAACCTCTGATACGTTACAAAGGATCAAGGTAAAGATATAAAGGATGAGCGTTTATTCAGAGTATAAGATCAGCCCAACAGTAGGTACGAAAAACACCCGTTGTGCAATTGGACTGAATATTATGGTTACTTGAAAGTCTGGCTACAAAATACGGCAGTTCATCGAGAATATTTCCCATTTGGGATTTAATTTAAAAACCATTTTTGTGATGATCTAGAATGATTCAGTTCAAGAGTAAAATTCGTTTTCTCTCTTCAGCTGCCAAGCATCATGTATTAAATTGTCAGAATTAATCTTTCAAGAGAAAATTTGTGGTTTCAAAGTGAAGAAATACATTTTATCATTCAGATTCTGAAAACAATCAGCCAAGTTGCACCACGACGCAATTCATTCTTGCAAAACTGCCGTGATGGTCTCTCACGGCTTCAGGACTATCCTCGAAAGAAATCTCGAAGTTAGAAAAAAAAGAGGAAATCGATACGGGATGGAAAGAAATGAATGAATAAATGAAGGGAGGAAAGAATTGCAGAATCCAGTCAATTCTTATTCACCGCCCCGGGAGAACTCCCTTCTGTGGTTGATGAAATTGTAAACCTTGAATTGAATTTCTCTCTCTCTCTCTCTCTCTCTCTCTCTCTCTCTCTCTCTCTCTCTCTCTCTCTCTCTCTCTCTCTCTCTCTCTCTCTCTCTCTCTCAGATCTATATTTTTTTACATTATTTTTTTTTATTTTCGTTTAGAGTTTTTTTTATTTCTTGTGAATGGTGAATGTTTAGATGTCAGTTTGATTCATTATCTGTAGTACTCAGTACTTGGCATCACGTGAGCTGTAGCATCGCCAAAATAATTCATTTATTTGCCAATTGATTACCTCAAAAACCTTCAAATTATTTTTTTCGACTGTAGAAATAGGCCCCGTAATCTTCTTGAAACCACTGGCTGCTTCATGAATATGGGTGAGGTTAGTGTAAAGCTACTTCTCAATTTACAAGTGACTAAAGCAACTTTTGAATTCTGCTTGGAAAAGGCGTATTCCAATGTTAGTGAGTGAAATCTAAAATGATTCAGAATTCTTTTTACAGCTGTAAAATTGACTTAAAGTCCATATTACAGCTAAAAAAGACTTTTGGTGTGCCATGGATGATACCTGAATTACAACGATGTTTTGGAAGATAAATAAGAATTTTAATTTCATTCTTAAATTGCAATATTAAAGCTTCAGAGGTACTATGTAATTTCTTTCGGCAAAATGATATGTCCTCTTAGAAATTCTATGACAAACTGGTTTACATTCATCGCGAAAATTAGTCAGATTTCATTACAATTCTCTAATGTATGATTACGTCCAAGTGTACATATCAAGTTCAGACTTTAAATTTAAAATGCTATATATAAGTAGACGTTCTATTAAATGCATATTTCTTTCTACTTCGGTGTCGAAAAGTTCAATTTCGTTCAGAAAATTGACGGAAAATACGAATAAAATTCTTTCTTCTTTCACGTCTTTTATCTTCTATGACTGAATCGTCGGCATTCTTTAGGTTTTCTCAACAAATCAATAGTTTTTTAAGAATGTGTTTTTAAGCGAATAATCGCAAATATTTTCCAATTAGGGGTGGATGCTTTCCATGTTCAATGGTAGATTTCAAATTGAGTTGATAGGAGTTAAAAATTTTCCTCTATAAATATTTTAGAAAATGTTTGAAACTTCTTGTAATGTATTAGAGTGTTTAATATATTAAGGAGACCGCAGCTTCCTTAGTATTCTATTGATAGAGTCATAAAGTCTAATGATGTATAATTTTATAAGAACTTTGCATATCTCTCTCTCTCTCTCTCTCTCTCTCTCTCTCTCTCTCTCTCTCTCTCTCTCTCTCTCTCTCTCTCTCTCACACACTCACACACACACACCTATATGCAGCAGTAGGATTTCTTCGGTAACAGAGCTCATTTGGGTGCTCTCAACACGCGAATTTCATCTCAATTAGCGACGAAGTAATCGGGGGCCAAGACTACATTAGGGCGTCAAACTTCAGCAGTTTAAATATTCTTATTTCCAAAGCGAGAGTCATTTTCAAACTTGATTAGGTGACCTTGGTAAACAATTTGCAGTTTTCCGCAAAATACCTGGCACCCTGTACGTCTCTTGAGACTTCTGTCTGAGACCTTCGCAAGATAATGCAATAGGTTTAGTTTTATTTTATGACACTCATAACCAGTTATATTTCTTCCCGTTTCTCATTTATATTATTTATATATATAATATATATTTACATATATTATATATATACATATAATAGATAATGTATATGTATATATAATAGATATGTATATATGTATATATATATATATATATATATATGTATATATATATATATATATATATATATATATATATATATATATATATATATATATATATTTACATATATTTGTATATATTAGCTTGTCCACTATAGAAAGCCGAACCGCCTGACAGACCCAGGCAAAAGTTTGCACACGGCTTCTATGTCACCCCAGAAAGGTTTGTAACTCAAAATCAAACCCCTACCCCGTGACAGACATACAAACACAGACAAAACAAAATAAATTTTCTTTTTTACGTCACTTTTTCCTTCAGTTTTCTGGGTTTATTCTCATTTTTCACCTGACACTCCACCTTTTTTTTCCCGACCCCGCCAAATGCATGATTACCCTATACAATAAATCCAAATTCCCTATAACATCACTTTTTGCCCAGAATTTACATGAAATTTTATCATAATTTATGAGAATTATTAATATGATTGTTTATTAGCTCAATAAAATCAACATTGAAAACCTATATCGGTTTAAGTGTGGCTTACACTCCTCGCCACAGTAAAAAAGTAACAGACCAAATGCTCTTGTGAGAGACATACCTCCTCATTAAAAAATTAATCGCCACGAAATTACCACCTTTTTTTCAGTGTTAATTTTAAGCCAATCGTATATTAATCATACCTTGCCAGTAATATACAAATTCTTAAGTGCCCTGTGGTATTACCATCATCATATCTAACTACTTAATCCACGAAAAAAATTCGTAGTTATGGGCACTACTTTGGAGATCAAGAAATAATTCATCGACGAGACGAAACAAATCCATCACCATCCGCGCATGCGTATTAGCAGACTGAATGCTTCTGTGATAAAACTACCCCCTCATTAAAAAATTACTCGTGACGAAAATACTACTTTTTTCAGTGTTCATCTTAAGCCAAGCGTATCATAATTATACCTTCCCAATAAAATACAAATTCTTAAGTACCTTGAGGTATTACCATCATTATATCAAAGTACTTAATCCACAAAAAAATCCATTTATCGACAATATCTATATTAAACCATTCAGACTTCGGCCTACACGTTCCCATAGAAACGTCAAAGGATACTGAAACGCATTCGTTACCACGTACAGGAAACCGAAAACAGTAGCAGCTCTTTTTACGGTGTCTAAAATAACAGTTGTGATCATTTAACCTCTATATATAGCCAACGGACACTGTATCTTGAGTAGTTGCTGGCTAAGAGCCGACGTCAATATGTACGATATTTCCTTTTTTTTTTTATTCGTTCAAGTGCTAATTTCCTCATTAATTCGTTCGTTTCGCCTTTACCTTCGGAATTCGCTATAGCGACTGCTTCGTAACGTTACGGTGACACATTCCTCGTGTGCGGACACGATGCCGAATGGACTTATGCCGAAGCCAAGAAGTCGAACGGACAGGAAGAAGAATGAATTTGATGCCGAACGTCCAGGAAGTCGAACTGACCGGGAAGGCGAATTGACCTGAAGCCGAATGGACAAGATGCTAAATATATAAGTAGTCGAAAATTAGGATAGATAATTAAAACCATTGTTTCCAACTTTCGCTCAAAGATATAGGATAGACAATTAAAACTACGTTATTTACAACTTTCTTTCACAAAATATTATTGGAAAAAAATTAACAAAAATAATAATGAAGTGAAATAAAATTACAAGTAATGAAGCATAATGTAAAAAAAATATATATAAAACTTTTATTATGTAATTAAAAATTGTAATCATTGTATACAATTGTTTGCCTGCTGGGGCAGAGTCGAATGTTCCATCTCCAAACCACGTTTGGTTTTTTGATATGAGTTCCACATTTTTTTTCTTTTTAGAAAAGATAACAACAGCGTCACTTTCATACATCCGAAAGTTCTCTCCTCGTGTTGTTACGTCCAAAGCTTCGACCATTTTTACCTTTCTTGCTCTTTGATTCTTTCAAGTGTTTCTTTCTTAGGTAGGGCTCCAGCTACACTAAGTGGCAATACTTCCGTTGCATTCTAATTACGGTGTGTAACTTCTCCCAGAATGCTCAGCTTTACTCTTCATACCGTCAATACTTTCAAAACCGATTACATGGCCCCAACAAGTGGATGAGAATGATCGGACACATTGCTTTGTACTTTACCATCAATAGTTTTAAGTCTAGCACTACAATCCGCGTTTTTCACACCACCAGCATGTAGTGTCATTAACCTTTTTATCCACAAACGTAGGCATAACCACTTAATAAAGAAGCTTTCTTCCTCCTCGTGCTGTCTTAACGAAATCCATGATCAAACTCAAGGGATAGTAAATTTCAAATAGAAAGGAAAATTTTCCTTGTTACCTGTAACAAAATTGGTAATTATCTATTTAAGGTTTGTGGTAATTATCTAATTTACAACCCACCCAAGATTGTTTCGACCTCTTGTATAGTCGGCCTCATGTCTGTTCGGCATTTTGTCCATTTGGGAATTCTGGCCATTTGGCATCTTCTTCCTGTCCACTCGTATCCATGTCTGTTCGGCTTCTTAGCTTCGGTCCCTTGTCTTTCGGCCTAAGTGATTTCGACATCATGTCCTACTAACCTATTCCTTTGAAGTGGGTTTAAATGAAGTCTGAAATTAATTATCGTGTAGTTAGGCAACACCCCCACCACGCACAATACACTAATTTCACCTTACTACCTCTACTAAATGCTCTAACTCTCTTTCTCTCTTTATCTCTCTCAAGGCATCATTCAAACAATCTGGAGCGGAATTTACCCATGAGGTTTTTTAACTGTTGCAAATAAATTCATGATTGCAATCTCCTTCGCTCTCTCTCTGTATCTCTCACTCATTTATAAATTCCCTTTATGAATGGGGTTAAACACCAAGTCATACTAGAAAAAATCCGAGAATGTTTGCCACTGCAAGTCAATCATTCTCTCTCTCTCTCTCTCTCTCTCTCTCTCTCTCTCTCTCTCTCTCTCTCTCTCTCTCTCTCTCTCTCTCTCTCTCTCACCATTTTAATCAGATAAGTTGCATTATATATGTATACATGTATATATCATGTTTATATAAGGTAATGAAGTCAAGAAAGAATTATTAATCAAAGGAAAGAAAAGTATTTTCAGTGATAGTACACATACTTTACAAGAAAAAACAATTCAAAGGGGATGAAGGAAAATTCTTTTGAGTTCTTCAGAGTTCTTTAGTTGGCATATATATGGGGGTTGACAGGTAGTATGTATGAGTATATATATATATATATATATATATATGTATAATATATATATATATATATATATATATATATATATATATATATATATATATATATATATATACATATACATGCACACACGTGTAAATATATGTAAATATATATACACATTTAATTACATACATTATGTGTGTGCACATTAATAGTCTTGAGGAAATATGTTTATGCATAATCTTGGTTTAGTTTTTGTTATATATGTTACATATTATTTGCTGTATTTCTTTCCTTTGCTTATATATGTGTGTATATATATAATATATATATATATATAT
>NC_089763.1:13453494-13458494 GCF_040412425.1 Macrobrachium rosenbergii | reverse complement strand
CAGGCGATCCTATGACCAGAACTGCTCCAATTAACAATGGCGCAGCCCTCTTACTTCCTCTAGAAGAAACCTGGGAAGTTGAAGAACCTAAATTTGGAAGCCATGTTAAAGTCTTCTTAATCTTATCCTGGACCCTAACAGCTGTAGCATTAAGTTCGGTTAACCAACCCCGCAGTGGATCAGACAGATTCCGTCCGATATTCATCTCACCCAATAAATTCCTAAGTGACTGAACTTTATTCTGGGATGCTTCAAGCTCATTCCTTGCCGAGCCTATATCCTCAAACTCTATACTCAAACTTAACGCGTCAGGCGACAGCCACACACCATAGTTTTCTTCTGTAATAACACCTGGGCCTAACCTCAGTAAGGAATTCGCCCATGCCACGACCCCTAAAGCCATGAGCAGACGAAACTTCAGCATCTTAAAAAAAATAAAGGAAAGAAACCTTTAAGTTACCAGATCCCGAAGCAATAAATAAAATCAATCAAAGATGAGAGACCCATATATCTATAAAACTCTACGGTATTTTGCACCTAATTTAACTAAGTTTTCCCCTCTCAGACATTATTGCAACACAAAAAAAATAACTACTCCGAATCGCTGCACTTACGCAGAAAAGAAAAAAAAACTGAACCCGGACTGTTAAAGATTTGTGTAACTCTACAAACAGACGTCCTCTCCAGTTAAAAAAAAAAAACTATAAATCACACACCTTTAAAACCTATTCAAAAAAAGAAAAGAGAGAGAAAAAAATATCAGAAACAACAGGACATCACAGGAATTAACCTGTCTTTTTAATTTTAGATATTAGTCAACCAAGACACTCCCGTATTTTCATCCTGGACAACAAATCTATTCCCCCTTCTTTACTTCTACAACCCGAAAAGGACCCTCAGATTTAGGACCTGGTTTATAATTCAACTGATTCCTAACATTTATTTTTGCAAAAACTGTATCCCTCACAGCAACTTTAACTCTATCTGGCTTTGATTGCTCTTGTCAACCATATCATGAGTTTTCAACTCTAGATTCTTAGCAGGACGCACATATCTCTCCATAGCAGTAGAGATCAGAGATTTAACTGTATCATCACCCGATGGAACAGGTAGTAAATTGAACACGCCCTGCGCTGGGTAACCAAATATTGCTTCAGCGGGAGACATTCCAATGGTATCACTAACCATAGAATTGATGCTATGCTGAACCTGTGCAATATATCGATCCCAATTTACATCATTGCCCCCTACAGTAATTCTGAGAGGCTCAATTACCTTCCTATTTGCCCGCTCACATAACCCATTGGCTTCTGGTCTATAGGGAATAATAGTGACTTTCTGAATGCCCATTACATCCACAAGACACTCTAATGTCTTGTTCACAAATTCTCTCCCATTATCTGTAATCAGCACCTCAGGAACCCCGTAATGACAAATATATCCATTAAAGAATGCGACTGCCACCTCCTCTGCTGTTTTATGCTTCAAAGGAAAATCTCTAAAACCTAGTTAATTCATCTACAACCACCAACAGGTGCCTATGGCCGTAACTAGATTCACAGAAATTGGAAAGTATGCCCATATGGACATAAGAAAACTGTCTGCTGGTAATAGGAAACGGAACCCAATTTACAAGAAACGACCCTTGATGGCTTACACACATTACAAACTGAACAACCTCTGAAAAAGTCTGCCACTGACGCGAGCATCTTCTTAAAAAAAAACTGTCCCGGTATATTCTAATATGTCTTCTCAATACCCAAATGCGGACTGCCCGACCTACAATGAACAATACCCAGAACCGTAGGTACTAAACTCCTAGGGACAACTATTTGCGTCGCATCACCCTTATCCTCACTGTTTCTGTCTGTATCTAATCTTCCTAACTAACAAATTACCCTCTAATTCAAGACCCACAAAGGCAACTTTTAACTCTTTCTAACTAATTCTTTTCTAAGAAGCGCTTTTGTCTCTGCCAAAACCTCATCCTCATCCTGTTTAAATTCTACTAAACTAATATTCCAGTCTATGCAATCTCCAGATACATAACATATATGAGAACCATCTGAATCAGAAAAACTTCTACTAAGGGCATCCGCTACTGTACGTTATGCTACCCTCTGTATACCTATGCCTGGCATCAAAATCCCTGATTGTCAAATACCACCTAGCTCTTTTAGGGGAAAGATCCGTCATATTGAAAAGATCCAACAATGGCTTATGATCTGTAAGAACCTCTACTTGATTGCCCATCAATAACATCTTAAAATGAACCAAACTAGACACTACGGCAAAGGCCTCCTTGTCCACTACCGACCATAGGCCTTCATTACTACCTGGTGTCTTAAACTTCCTACTGTAAATCAGATGGAGTCTTCCATCAAACTTCTGCATAAGACAGGCCCCTATGCCATCGTGACTGGCATCTGTCACCAAAGTGAAAGGACGTTCAAAATCAGGAAACTTCAACACTGGGGGACAAACTAAATCATCCTTAATATTCTGAAAGGCTGACTGCTGTCCATCACCCCCATGGACACTGCACATCGGTCCTCAGGGCATCTGTCAAAGGAGATGCTAAAGTAGAAAAACCCTTCACAAACCTGCGAAAAAATCCAGCCATGACCAAGAAATACCGAATCTGTTTCTTATTGTTGGGAGTAGGAAAATCTACAATTGTCCTAACTTTATCCTCATTCACTCTTAATTGACAGGTCTCAAACCACAGAGCCTCCACCAAAGACTTCTATCAATATTCGATGTTGATGTTCGAATGACAATTTGTTTGATAACTCATACCTTCACACCCTGGGGCTCCACCCCAAAAAAGCACAAGTATGAACGAATTCTCCGGAACCCGGACATTTCCGGCAAACAAACTCACAAAGTCTTGTCGTCAGGCAGGGATGTTCTCGCGTCTCAAGAATATCTGACCATTTGACACGCATACAGTTTTCCTAATCAGGATGCACGCCAGACAATTGCATCCTACAAGGTTCTTCACAATGCCTTTAGCCACACCTTATTAACTAAAAAATCTACTGTGTATTGTAATTCATAAAATATCTGTGACCTATGAGGTTTTCAGATATATATATATATATATATATATATATATATATATATATATATATATATATATATATATACTCGTGTATATATATATATATATATATATATATATATATATATTATTTTAGCAAAAATAATTTAAAGTACAGGCTATAATTTACTGTCATATATTTCTTCAGTGACCATATATTTTTATTTTTTTAAGGTGATCTGGTATTTTATAAAAAAAAATTAAAAAAGTATGAACAAATAAAGCCTGACTAGGTGTGTTTCACATAAATAAATATGTCTCCTCATGTATAAATATAAATAAATAAGTATATGTCTCCTATGTGTATATATATAAAATAAGCAATATATATATATATATATATATATATATATATATATATATATATATATATATTTATATATATATATATATATAGATATATATAGAGATATAGAGAGAGAGAGAGAGAGAGAATGGGGGCAGGGAATGAGGATCATGGCTTACAAGTACATTGTATGATGGGGCGAAGATTACCTCTTCCAGGTCCTCCCGTGCTTAACTATGTTGTTATGATATACAGAATAAAAGTGTTAAGTGCGTAAGTCTTTTCTGCACGTCTGTATTCTCTCTCTCTCTCTCTCTCTCTCTCTCTCTCTCTCTCTCTCTCTATAGCAGTGACTTAGAGCAGCCAACAAAATGCTGAGTGAGTCTCTACCTAAGTAAACAGTCACACTAGATTTTTTTTGAAAGACGCTCATACTGTTCCTGCCCTTGCCTTTCTATAGGGTAGAAAGAGTGTCCTTGTTTTTGAGCCTAGATTGATTTGATTTAATTTCGCCGAGAGAACACGAGAAGAGAGGGAAAGCCATCTCACTAATTGTAAATCAAAATGTCACTTCCCCCAGGGAAGGCAAAGGTAAGCAACAAAGGTCATTCAAGAATGTGAGGAAAGAGAGTGATTCCTCAAGGGGTTATTAGATTTCATCTGAGGGAAAGAGTTTCTCTCTTGTCTTCTTCCATAGACTTTCTTCATTTTGCTTCTACTCTGAAGGAGAAATTGAATATTAAGGTATTTATTTTGGCACTGACTTTTAGAATTAAGTTTTTCTTCGTTTGCCTTTCTTGCATTTGTTCATAAAAAGGGCCATTACTATAAATATCGCCAAAGCGTTGTAATGAGTTCACGTTCTAAATATAGGACGAGAAAATGATGAACAATGACTATTAAAAAGATAACCTGAGTCATATGTTAACCTGAGTCATATGTGGAGATGCAGTGACAGATAAAATCTAGATAGTAATATCCTTCCCAATATTGTTAACAAAATATTGCATCTACTATTTCAAAACCTTCAAGTACAATGTACACATCGTTTCAACGCAGCTATTAGAATCAATAACAAAACTCGTGTAAGTAAAACAAAACAGTGAATTATTTCTACCATCTATCCTCAAATCTGATAGGCTTTGCAAATGGTTATTAATTTTTTTTATTCACTGAACGCAAGTTTAAATGGAAGCAAATATACTGAACAAGTGTTTGAAGAATGAGCAAGAAAAATAACGGAATATGTACTGAAACGCTAAATGAAATGAAGAAAAAACACGATTAATCATATACTGGAAGAGTATGATCGAGTGAATTTAATTCTGGCAGAAATTAATGGAAAGACGAAAAGTTTTTTCTTGTTTTCTTTTATTTTTACGTCGCCGATGAGAGCACAGTAACATACAGACATAATGGAAAGATGAAGAGAATGTGAATAGAATGCAAATGAGAGAGAGAGAGAGAGAGAGAGAGAGAGAGAGAGAGAGAGAGAGAGAGAGAGAGAGAGAGAGAGAGAGAGAGAGATAAAATCAAGGGTGTGAGGACTATATGTCCTTGAGTTCGGGTATGGAAAGATGCGTTATATAACATCTGATACAGTAAATACTA
>NC_089763.1:13435994-13448494 GCF_040412425.1 Macrobrachium rosenbergii | reverse complement strand
TCCAAGCGTCCAAATAAGAGGCAGGGAAGTGTCTCTCTCTCTCTCTCTCTCTCTCTCTCTCTCTCTCTCTCTCTCTCTCTCTCTCTCTCTCGCAGATGAAGATTTTATCTATATCCCATTGGTCTATCTATCTATCTATATATATATATATATATATATATATATATATATATATATATATATATATATATATATATATATTATATATAAATATATATATATATATATATATAATAAAATGTTATAAAATAAAAAATTTATAAAGAAATATTTGGAAGATAGACTGAGAACAAATTTTAAAAACGAGTACATAGTAGGAATAAAAAATAAGGCAAATATAATAGAAAAAAAAATGTTACCGTTCCTAAACTATAGTACATCCATGTTTTCGCATGAATCATCAGTAAAGTTCTGGTTCAAGAAGAAAATTGGTTTCTCCTCCAAAAGCCGACGAAAAGTTTTCTAACAGTCAGCGTGTAAATGTATATATGTGTACACATATACACATTATATATATATATATATATATATATATATATATATATATATATATATATATATATATATATATATATATATATATATATATACAGTATACATATATGATATTTATATGTGTATGTATGTATTTTTTTCGTATAATCTTTTCCCATTCTCTAATTCCAGAATTGCTAAAAAATGTCGGGTATTAGTCGACAGCAGTGAAGTGATTTTCATGAGTTAGATTTATATTTCCATATTTTTTATCTTCGGCCGTTTCATTTGTTTGTTGCCTTCCTTCATTTGAGTTTTATTCTTGCATATTATTGTAGACTACGCTCAGTTTAGTCATAAAGTGTCGTTCCTTATCACTTCAAGCTAGGACCATGTTTTTAGCTCTTCATTCCATTTTCAAATCCTTCGTCTCTTATATATTTGTTTCATAACATACCGTACGTTTCCTTTCTTATTAAAGTACTTTTTAAAGTTTTTAAAAATGAGGCATGTTCACAGTTATCCTGAATATCCCCAAATGTATCCTGACTGTTCTTCATATCTGGATGCCCTTGAACGTACGTTACCACCCACCGAATGATGTGACAGTGCGTCATTTGTCTTTCGATGCTTGGAAAAAAAATTAAGGCCTGTTTACCTACAGAGTAAGATATTCCTACAGTCGAGTTTTCTCTCCCATGTATATAATTTTGAAAAAATATTTGATCAGAATTATGAATAAAATATATTAGTTGTTAGAGAAAAGCACAAAAATAGATTCAAGATAGCCTATCCCCTCTATTCAGCTTCTTTTTTAATTCCATGGAAGATGAATAATCGCATTTCCGTATGAAAGCTTTCACTGGTAATGGCATTACAGTGTCCACATGGTAAGATTATCTTATATGAGAAATATTCTTTTCGGGAAAAAATGAGACTAAAATTATATAAGAAGGTTGGGGGAAGGGTGGCCATATGAATTACAGTTGCATATTCAGACGTGTAAAGTTTGTTTCTGTACGTTTATAAAAGATTTGTGTAGAGAAAATTAACCAGAGATAAGTAAATACAAGTATCAAGAGGAAATTGTAACTTCTCTATTTCCTAATACTTATGATTGGTGCATTTTACATTTTTAAAATACTTTGAAATCAGAATACGTGATGAGTAAGATAGCCATTCTCTTACGTAGGGCTTCGAACCTGCATCCTGAAGTCGAATTCAGTACTATTACCCCACTACCGAGGATTACTAGCGTTCTTTCAGCTTGTATTTACACGCACAAACAAGCGGACGCGTGCGCACACATACATACGTACATACACACGTATATGTGTGTGTGTATAAAATGCCGAAGGAAGACATTTTAACGGAGTTAAGCTCACCCTTCTTCACTAAGTTTACAGTAACAAATAGTTTTACAATTTGGCTAAAATAAGGTCAGTTCACTAGTTATTTTCACCGTATCTCTCAAGTCCCCCTTTTGCAATATTACTGATAAGTTCTTTTATGAAAACCTTGAAATCGCTAATGAAATAAATGGAGAGAGAGAGAGAGAGAGAGAGAGTTATATTTAGACAGGGTAGCGACAGAAGGTTTTGCTATTACAGTTTCAACAAGTATTCGTGGGATGAGGATGGTAGCCCCACGCTCTTTCCCATGAACGTTCACGGGGATTATACGCTTTTTTAGTCTTCTACCAACCAAGTACTGACCAAAGCCAAGGTGCTCACCTTTCTGATTGAGGGACGACCGGTGTAGCAAATGTTATTGCCATCGGCAGTACATATGTATAGTATGGGTGGACGTTTGTATGAATTTGTCTTTATGTATTGATATATGTTTATATGTTTGTGCTTGTGGCATAGAGCCACAAAACATACGATTATGCTGCTGAAATATGACTTCACAATGCAATCGTAGATGGAAATGAAAATATGTGCATGAGTGTAATTGCAACGCAGGAAACAGAGAGAAACAGTAATCGCCCATATAAATAAGAGGACAAATGCGCTGAATATTTCAGTGGGTTTAACGACGGATATCTGGGCTCCATATAGGATCGTATTTTCGACTGCGCACCGCGGTTTACGACAGAATAAAGTGCTTAATGGTCGGTAATATTTGCAGGGTTAACAACATATGTCCTAGATATTACGATAGCAGACGGACAGTATAACTTTGGGTTTGGTCATTGGCCTTTTTATCGTGGGACAGAAAAGGGAGAAAAGGAAGTTGTCTGTATAGACTTGAATGTCTTCACTCATGTAGGTGGACATGCGTCGTTAACATGCTAAAAAACATTTTATTTAAATATATATATATTTTTTTTGTTATGCCATTCAGTGTTTTTACCTAACTCAAACTCAGCCAGATAATCGTAATATCTACGTCCACTTACATGCGAGCACGTCTGCTAATATATATATATATATATATATATATATATATATATATATATATATATATATGTTATATATATATATATATATTGAAGTGTATGTATATTTAAAATATTACATTTTATATATATATATATATATATATATATATATATATATATATATATATATATATATATATATATATATATATGTATGTATGTATAAACGTGTATTTATTGTCCCCATCAGTGCCAGTAGACAATTCACCTTTTGCTGTATCCACTATCGTGCTTCCAGGGTATTAGCCCATTTTTCGCTCACCTTGTCTGTCACTTCTAACTCACTAACCCGTTACGCTGCCCGAAAAGTCAGAGTGATAAATATTTCCCACCAACGTATCATGCATCTCTCTCGCTTTGTATGTGCATATCTGTATCTGAAAGATGTATAAGGAAATTAGCACTCCAAGGGGAAGGTATGGAGCATATACAAAGGAAATAGAGATCTGGATGAGATGTAGCGGCAAAATACTAAGAACCATGACGAATCCGTTGGGAATGTCGTTTTACAAAAGAGAGAGTTGAGTGGTGTGATCACCAGCGGATGGGATGTCGCCTGAAGTCTCAAAGATTGAGCGGTTTGGATATGGTATGAAAAGGGTTGGAAAGCTTGAAGTAGATAGATATATGGGAGAGATGTATATATATATATATATATATATATATATATATATATATATATATTTATATATACATATATATATATATATATATATATATATATATATATATATATATATATATTATGTATTATATGTATATATATTATATATATTTGTTTGTATTTATATATATATATATATATATATATATATATATATATATACATATACATATGAATATAATATAAAATATATATATATATATATATATATATATATATACATACAGTATATATACATACAGTACATACATATACACATATACACACATACATGTTTAAACAAGAGGAAGAGAGACAGGAGAATCGTGGTAAAATGGCAAAGATAAAGTCCTAGATCAGATGGGAAATCAGACTGTGTGAACAAGAGAGAAGAGAATTGAGAGGACTCATTTCACGCCTAACCCAATGAAAGGAAAATCTGACGTAAAATCATCAGTCTTAACGCTGAAGAAGTTACAGCCTTAAATATTCATGAATGCGTATAACTAATATTTATGTGGGAGCAAATGTTCAGAGGTCTCATATCTCCTCAAGCAAAAGAAAGCAGACGTCAAGAATGGCCACCATCTCTGTGAGTGGGATAAGCACGTTGATGTCAGCATTCGTAGCTCATCTCCACGGTCGTCAATATTGGTCACATTTCTTATATTAGGTCAAGATCTGCATCTGCAGCACCGCTCCCTCCCCAAGACATCTATCCTAGTCGCCCAACACTCCCTTCCCTCGCCCCCCGCCCCACCCCCTCACCCTCCTTCCATTGACAGATCACATCAGTTTTGGGGCAAAATCAATCGTCAACCGAAACAAAGGGCCGATGCATTTTCCCTTCGGTTTCATAAAGTGATTTTCATTCGGACAACTTTTCTTTTATGATTAACTATCTCTCTCTCTCTCTCTGTGTGTGTGTGTGTGTGTGTGTGTGTGTGTGTGTAGAGAGAGAATGAGAGGAAATGTGCCGCCTGCTGTATTTATATGAATTTTCCACGTCCTGTCTTCCACAAAATTTTCAGTCTCTCAAACATCCTCACTACCTGTATTGCCTGTTTCTAACTGTTTCTCTGTATGTGTGTATATGTGTGGGTTATGACGTTGCTGCTGCTGGTTTTCATGCTGGTGATATAATGTGTCGGTCACTCATTTCCCTACATCCTTATGTGATCTAAGTTACTTTAAAAGCTATGGGTTATAGTAGAATCGTTTTTTCTCATCACAGGCATATATCCATGCTTATCATTTAATAAATACATGAATCCCATTTTGGAAACTCATTCAAATGACCCCCATTTTTTTTTCAATGTTCAAAACTCCAATAATATTATAAGAAACGAGGTGTATTTTCAATAGGAAACCTATTGCAATGTAAGATCAAATGTATTACGCGCTGCTTTTAAATCATTAATTCGTTTACTGTTAATATTATTTGATTATGAGACCCCATATTCAAAACAATTCTGCTCACTTGCCTAATTATATATTGCTTTATTTTTATGTCTTTGATCTATCAACTATTGTTTTTCTGCCGTTGTAATAATAATAATAATAATAATAATAATAATAATAATAATAATAATAATAATGTCACATTTGTCACAAAAAATCTCTGTAACTGAGATTCTCATGCCAATGCTTATCAAAGAATTTTAAGTGCCATTTGTGACATCACGATGAATTACATGTTATCAGTACTCATTTAAAAAATATTTTCATGTAAAAATCGGCAGAGATATTTGGACACTCATCTTGTTTATCGACTCCCATAAGATATGATGTATTCATGTACCGTATGTGTTACCGTTTGTATGCTTCATTATGCCGTTGGTGGAGACATTATTGTTACCGATAAAAGTACTCGGTAAAAATAACTCGACTAATATTAATCAACTAACGAAACTCAGGGGGTTATTGTTCATTATATCCGTTATATAATGCTGTTATTATTATTATTATTATTATTATTATTATTATTATTATTATTATTATTATTATTATTATATTTGCTTTAACTTCTTTAAACTCATTATCACTTAATGCAGAGTGAATTACGGATCCTCATGAATAGTAAATTTTTCTTTAATGTTGAATTAACTCTGTTATATCTCTCCTGAGTCTTGACACTTGTTTTGCCTTGTAACGGAGACAATAAGGGTTAAATGCAGTTACATCACTTCAGTTATCAAACTGTAGTAAACAAAGTTAATATCAATGCTATTGCTGATGGTTAGCAGGAATTATAATTAATAATTAAATAAATAGGATAAAGAGGAGAGGAATAAGTGAAGAAAGAAAGGTGAAAAGACCAAAGAATAAGATTTGTGCTCCCTGTTCCGCGGGCTCTTCTCGGGACCGACCTTTGGCTTTGCAGAATCAATTACAGCAAGTGGTTTGACTTCGTACATTAGCGATTCATCTCAGAGGCAGAAATGGCATGTTTCATGAGCCAAGGAACGATCACTGGTGGGAGGGTTAAAGGCTCTGTTCAAACAGCCTAATCACATACGCCTTAGGCCTCCTCCGTGTCCACAGCCTTCGGCAGGGCGAATGAAAAGGCCAAAGTTCCTCGGCGTGGAATCTCATTATCTGGGCCCACTCGTAGAGCGTGTCTCTGATATACTATGATGAGAATGGCTTTCATTATACTTGCTCTCTTAAGCCACTGTTCTGGCGGCGTTCACCTCTGGCTATGATGAGGAGAATTTTCATTATAGCCCTTCTCTCATAGAAGTTAATTTGAAGGTACCAACGCTAGAGCTAGACAGTGGTTGTCTCCATTTCCCGTAGCGTTATTAGAATTTATATGATGAATTTAATCTGGGGTGTTGATATCCTTTTCTGAAGGAGCAACAAATGTAGCCTTTCTTTCGTTGCGCTTAATATCTTTCGCTTTTCTTCTTTATGGAAATATCGTGACAAGTAAAAAAGCTCTCTCTGACAATTATGATTAATTTTAACATAATCCGAACTAGGATTGTTAATATTGTTTTACTTGTGTACTTCCTGAAAAACCGGTCTTTCATCACGCTCGTTCCTAGGTGTTATTCGCCGACTCGAGACTTATTGAAGAATTTATTACGTTTCGATAAAATGCTCACAGAAGGAAGTAATTTATTTAAAGGAAATACCAGAAGCAGAACGTTAGACTTATATATATATATATATATATATATATATATATATATATATATATATATATATATATATATATATATATATTTATATATATATTTGTACACATATGTATGTATATATATATATATATATATATATATATATATATATATATATATATATATATATATATATATACACACATACATATAATGTTTGCGCGCGTGTGTGTGCGCGCTTGTTTTGTGTGAGACAGAAAATATTGTCACTTAATGCGTGCGTGATTTATATATGTGCGTGTGTGTGTGTGTGTATGGGGGTACATGATAACGTTGAAGGACTTGGGTAAACAGTGAAGTAACGAGGAACTGTCTCTATAGGTTCAGAGAATAGGATGGGTATAACATCTCCCTAAATCGACAATCTTGGTTAGCCGTCTTGCCGACCTGAGACGTATCGGCATTGTCACGAAGTAATAAAGGAACCGTCGTTAACGTTCCTCTTTTCTTTAAGTAACGACTTGACGAAAACTTACCCATAACGTCTGATGAGGGTTTTAGTAAAGAACCTCCTCTTAGTTTTGAGTTTTAATGGTGTAAATTGGTCCTTGTTCTGTTCTTCTGATTGATGCTTAGATTCGGGTCATAGTGATAAATCCCTTATAATCTCGTTACAAATTTATCAATTTTCATTGGCACTGAATGGGATTATCCTCAGAATATCGGACAGAATTTTGCTTCATTCCAAAATCAACCCATTTAATTTATTAAGGAATTATTTTCCTTAATCTAACTTTTTTATCCAAGGTTGCTGCCTTCGAGTAAAATTGAATTCCTACCCCCTATAAACACACACACACACATACACACACACTCCTGCGCAACATCAGAACCGTACATGCAAATTCCTAATCTTTAAAATTCGTATTATGCCCTCAGTAACAAACTTTGGTTCTCCTTTCTCTCTATTGATCATGTAAATAGATGAGCCATGTCATTATATGAATATATTTCAATAAATTTCAGGTCTTTTTTTTCCCGCACACCAATCACTTACATTGATAAACCCTGTCGGTATGCGAATACATTAAAATAAATTTTCATTTTATTCTGGCCAAGTGCAAAAGAAATGAGGCCATACCGTCTCTCTGTAGCTCCTTCCCCATCCTCTTGTCCATCCCCCTCCCCACACCCTTCTGTATGCTTCTCTTACCTTTCTCTTTGAAATACATGGGCTTAACGAGTATATAAAATCTAATCTAAAAGCAATTCCTCGCCGGGCTAAGCGGTGCGAGTACGCAAGCACTTTCTGCACATTCCAGGGGAAGGAAGTATCCAGGATTCTGCCTCTCCGTCGCACATGTCATCTCCAAAGTCATTTCAGGCCAATTTTAACGTTTTTCTGCTCAGCGCATACGAAGGTTCTTGTTTTGTACCCTGTCTCTTCATCACATTTTGGTTCTTAATTCTTTGCATTTCAAGCAGAAACTCTCTCTCTCTCTCTCTCTCTCTCTCTCTCTCTCTCTCTCTCTCTCTCTCTCTCTCTCTCTCTCTCTGTAATGACTCGTAGTGGAGCCTTTATTAAGGAGGTCAGGAATGGATTACCTTTCTTATACAATATATCCTTCCAAAAGTAAGGAAAAGAAAACGTTTGAATATTTGGTACTGTTCTGACATGAAAAATAGGTATACTACCCAACGTAAGCACACAACAACAACAACTATAATATTAATAATAAGAAGAACAATAACAGTGAGGGGAGGAGGAAGAAGAGAGAAGAGGAAAAGCTTTCAATGCGGAAACATCAGTAGTTCATAAATCAACGTTACTTACGTTTTGCCATTCATCGCCCCACCCCTGAAACCCTTGTTAGTTCTCCTGATATTACAATTTTAAAAATACCACTCCACCCCAAGGCATTTTTAATACAGTCCATTAGTTTTAATGTTAACCTCAACTAGACGCATTCAAAGACAATATAAATATCAATTTTTTCTTTCGAATACAGTCCATTAGTTTTAATGTTAACCACAACTAGGCGTATTCAAAGACAGAATACAAATATCAATTTTTTCTTTCGAATTTGCTCACGCAAAAGATCCACAACCTCATATTACGTGCAAATCTGCCAACAGGGTACAGTACATTTGTTATCCCAAACTTAGGCATATCACAGGATGTAAATACCTGGTTGTTTGTGTTACTGTCACTTCAGAGGCATTTAGGTTTAGATTAAAAAGCGATAATAATAATATTGAAGTAAGCTCTAATAATAATAATAATAATAATAATACGCGTAATAGCAATAGCAGTATTAGTAATAACTGTAAAAAAAAAAAGTCAACAGATATCCTCCTTATGTGTGCTCACTTTATAACTTGACAACAAAGGTCAGCAGCAGCAGCATCCTCCCGTTATCTCAAATGATTAAGCCATTGTCAGAGACACATTAGCAATGCAGATTTGGTTTTCGGAGTACAGTGACGGGCTACAAACGGGATTTAATGAAAGCAAAAGTACCTTTGCTTTAGCGATGCAAATGACCTTATTATTCTTTTTTTTTGGCGTAAACCATGATATCTGGAACGTCCAACAGCGTCGTGTTGAATTCCCTCTCATACATTGCAAGT
Source organism: Macrobrachium rosenbergii (assembly GCF_040412425.1). NCBI lineage: Eukaryota > Metazoa > Arthropoda > Malacostraca > Decapoda > Palaemonidae > Macrobrachium > Macrobrachium rosenbergii. The sequence continues at coordinate 13,439,178 of NC_089763.1, read as the reverse complement.
GTTATGGAAATGTTATTACCGTTTTATGACACTGCCGCCAGAACTGGAACTTAGTGGGAGATGGGATGGGTTAGAGAAGTGGGCATCCGGAGAAGTAGGTGAAGGCAGTGATAAAGGTGTTGTCGTATCGTTGTCGCCTGGCGAGTGTAACCTGATGTTTTCTGATGCAACCTTTTCTTTTTTTTCATTTGCAATGATTGCTTCATTTCCTAAACAGAAACTAAATAACGCCATTATGTTTTCTCTAGTGTTTCTGCAAATAAAATGCGAATTTCTCTTTTTCCTGAGTGAAAATAACTATTAGATTGTTGTAAGTGTGTTTTAAGCTGGCTATCATGAAGAAAAAGAAATATTCACTTAATGTCAGTCATATTCATAATCGAGGAGGATCTTTGTAATGCTGTTTCGTGTGCACTGGCCTGGTTTCTCCACAGAGGAACTTCTGACACCTCTGGCTTGGGAACCTACAAGAAAGAAAGAAATACACCTTACCAACTAACTAACTTGCAGTCACCAGGGATTCTTTCTGGACATTCGATTTTCATTAATCCCACGATTTTTGGTAGATTCTCTTGTTTTTGTACCTAGTCTCAGCACCATGTTCATAAATGATACGGAATTGATATCATGCAACACAGTATTACGTCAGCCATATTCAATGTAATTTCATTCTAAAAGATTTTGGACATCATATTATTGCTAATCATAGCATGTTGCTGCATGCATGCAAGTACACACACACACACACACACACACACACATATATATATATATATATATATATATATATATATATATATATATATATATATATGTGTGTGTGTGTGTGTGTGTGTATACATATATATATATATATATATATATATATATATATATATATATATATATATATATATATATATATATATATATATATATATATATATATATATATATATATGTATGTACGTATGTATATGTATGGTTCTAGGTATCTTTGACTCTACAATTTTGACCCCTGATATTTTCACTCCCGGTATGTTGAGACCTGGTTAACTGCTATCCTGTTTAGTTCACACCCTGCCATTTGACTCCCGAATAGACAGTTAAGATTTCCACACATTTTCAAATAAAGTAAAATCAGTATTTCCGGCATTTTGAATATTTTCTAATATCATTCAGAATATTTTTCAGTATGATATTCAGAATAGTTGACTTTCCTGTTAATTATAATAATGACAATAAAATGTACTTTTTACATATTTATTAATAATTAAGGTAATGAAAGGTACATGTAAATTTTAATACAAAAAAATATTAACTAAAATATATTAAAAAACAAATTTAAATGGTAGTTTTAATAATGTGTTATCCTAGCTACTGCTCTCAAGAACTTTTTTTCTTCTGTGGACCATACAGCAAAACGATATTTTTGAAACGTCCGTTCAAGTCCTTGTACTTTAACTGGTATTTCATGACCTCCAAACTGAACTTTTTTGAGCTGGGCAAGGCGCTCTTCTTTTTTCAAGCCTGAAATAAACTTCCAAATGTTGGGATGAACACCAGAAGCAGAACTTTGAAGCAAACTGTGGTACCCTTCTAAATTGTTATTGGTGCGAAGAAGATCTTGCAGAGCTCTATCTCTGCAAGACCTTCCTCGCACCAGTAACAGTTTAGAAGGTACCATAATTCGCTTCAAAGTTCGGTTTCTGGTGTTCATCCTAATGTTTGGAAGTTTATTTCAGGCTTGAAAAAAGAAGAGCGCCTTTCCCAACTCAAAAAAGTTCCGTTTGAAGGAGTCATGAAATACAAGTTAAAATGAAGTACAAGGACTTGAACGGACGTTTCAAAAATATCGCAACCAATATAGCATGCTTCAAAGTACGAAACCAGTTCTTGAAGGAGGTCCTCGTCGCCTGCAAGTTCGTCGAAACTATCCACCACCACATCATTCGTCGGAAGTAATGCAAGGGCAGGAAAACACCTAACCTTCGCACTAAATTCAATATCCCTGTGATGTCTTTCTTTAAAACCACATTCAACAGCCTTTCAGTATATGCTTTGAGATAAGTGAAAAAGGCATACTGAAAGAGATACATTTGGAAAAGGATTACGTGTGCAGTTTAGATGAGTTTTTTAAATCCATCATATAGCTCTGAGGGTTCAAATTGGGGTGTAATTCCAAAAGTTTTGTAAAAAATCAGTTATATGATTCCTCCGTCTTGTCTGGGAGGAGGGCAAATAATCTTGGCACACTGAAGTACCCAATCTGACTATGTGAAGTAAATAGCTGAAATATATCTTAGGTGCACACTTAAAAGTTCCGTCACCACCCAAGTGTGTTGCATTCATCAGATCATCCAGTCCTTTATCCGTTGCAAAGATGAGTAATCTACTTTCATCACTCTCACCGCTATCGAACTGTAGAAAAACTTCGCCGCTGTCAAACAACCTAAATTCATCGGGGATTTTGAAGCCACTTCTGCTTAATGGAAGTGGGGGAACAACTTCATTCCATTGGCGCCATTTCCGTATGTTCCGACTTAGGCATGAAACGGATGGTAGTTCAGATATTTCATCTTCACCTAAGGATGCACTAGTTGCCGCAATAAGTGAACGAGAAGTTTCCTGGCTTGAGAGTGTAGAAGCCTTCAACTCGATTAAGGTCTCACGAATTTTAGGTTTCGTTTTACATGAACTGTGATGACGTTCAGCAACACGCTTCAGTATTGTGTAGTTATTCTATTAATGTATGCAGGTGTGCTTTGCAACTCTTCACTTCACAAATTGCAATGTTTGATCCGTCAGCGTTTGTCTTCTGTCTTTCGTAAATGCAATTTAAGTCACCTACGAGTTTCTTTCCTCCACGGGTGCTGTGAATTATGAAAAGTTCTTTATACCACCAGAAAAAAATTGTAAAATAAACCTTCAACTTACAAAACAATCAAATTAGTAGTTTCCACTTCCTAAATAAGGTAATAGCCCTAAACTATTTAAAAAAAATATTCTTCTTAAATAAGCGATTTGTTTATTTTGGGTGTCAAATAACCGGGTGTTAACAAAACCGGATCTCAGTTTACCGGGAGTCAAAATACTGGGAGTGAAATCCTTGTAATCATTTAAACTTATTTACAGAGATCTCATCACTGGCTTTTAACGAATGGATTTTCTGACCATCTATCCCATTTACCAATTGTTTTCCTTC
>NC_089763.1:13423494-13430994 GCF_040412425.1 Macrobrachium rosenbergii | reverse complement strand
ATAAGACATTCAGGTGAAAATGTCTAGCATCTTGAACCTAAGAAAATTATCCCAAGAAACAGTGTGTATCCCTAACTCAAAGCCCTTTCCTTTCAGGTATCATACGTGGTCAATCCCGAGGGATACGAGACGCGTCGGTACTGCTGGATGTCCGTCGAAAGAGGAATGCTGGTTTCGTTCATAGTGCCTGTTTGTACCTTGATTCTGGTAAGTCACGTAGTCACAAGGATTAACTCACTCAGTTTTTCTGTCTTTTTTTCCTTTCTTTTTTTTTTTTTTTTTTTTTGTACAAGGCCCACCTAACTATCTGGCTGACAATGAACTCTCTAGCTAAACCAATTTTTAGGACCAACGCAAGTTTTGGGTCTACGTTGAGGACCACTGAGTCTTACCGCCCTTATTTTATCTATTTTTTTCCTAAATAGCAGTTATAAAAACTATACTTTAGAAGTATTGTCGTAATTAAGGAGAGGCTGTAACCGTGGCCAGCAAATCCCAAGGTTTTATCATCGTGACCTGACAGCTTACTGTTAGAAAAAAAAAGCTGACGTACTGATGACCAATTAGTTGGCAAAGCACATGATGAAGTCTTCAGAGGTGTGACGATTCATAAGTTCTATTATTTTTAAAAAGCTGTGGGGGGGTTTTTGCGAAATAAAATTCAACTAAATTTTCATATTTATAGTAATGGGTAATCTTATAGATCCTGTAAACAATATAAATTATTCTAGTATTCTTGATATAAAATCAATATGGGAAATTTCCCCTTGTTTGGCACAGGTTGTAGTGAAGCTTTCATACAAAATAAAAGATATGACTCGTGTAAGTTTAGGCCTGAGGCAAGGTTACATAGGCTTTTTGCCAGTTTGATACGTTGATGGACGAACCGAGGAAAGGTAACATAAGATATGACGTGGTAAACATATTTTTTAAACGTAAAATGAGTGCAGACACTGCGTAATGCAGGTATCACGTAACTTTATTGGCTGGAAAACCCCTTCATCTTTGACAGAACCTACCCATGTTACTGCGTCCTCTTCCTTATTGGAGTCCGTGTTCTATGCTAGTGCCACAAGGCATGCTTTCGATCGCACCGTGAAGTCTCCACACACACACACACACACACACACACACACACACACACACACACACACATATATATATATATACATATATATATAGACTTCCATAGTATATATCATATATATATATAAGTCTATATACACACACACATGTGTGTGTGTGTGTGGACACACACATGCCTTGAAGTCTCCACACACACACACACACACACACACACACACACACACACATATATATATATATATATATATATATATATGTATATATATATATATATATATATATATGTATGTATGTATGTATGTATGTGTAATGAAGACTATAAAGTAATGAAATCGGATTTCTAAAGGACGATTCTGTATTTGAGCCATTGAACGGCTGTATTTAATGTATTTAGACATTCATTAAGAACTTTTTCACGCAAGTAATGAAATTACAATAAGTCGCTGCGGGTGAAATGAGATTTCTCGGCGAGGCAAGTTTTTCTTTTGAACGAATGGAACAGATTATGGGACGTTTCCAATCAAAGTGTTTAATGAAGCTTGTGACAAAAATGTACTCGAGATTAAACGTATCGGGTTAATCACTTGGAAACCAGAGAAGTGTAGAGAATTGACCTCATTTTGTTATGGCAATTAATGCATTTCTTGTAAATTATTTTAATACTTCGTTAGTTTACCTCAGTAGTTTACGTACCTGTTCAAATCTTAATATACCTCCAAAGCTGTAGGACAAGGCCAGAAGAACCTTCCAGTTTTTAAGAATTAGACATTATTAAGAGAACTAGAACTCCAAACAATTGTAATGTAAGAGTAAACAGTGTTCTTCAACAGTTGTTTCTCATCTCTAACGTGCTGCCAACGGATGTTTGCTGAGTTTAACTACTGGATTCAGGTACTTAATATAGTCTCTCGATTTTTTCGCAAAATCTGGGTCTTAGTTGAGACTGTTGATGCATTTGGATTCCAAAACCAAGCTTTTGTTTGAGGCTGTTGATTGTTTTTCTTTATATATCATTTTTACCTGGGTCTTTTGAAAAAAAATTCCTCCTAATTTCTCCTGCAATTTTATTAGGAGCTGTAATCATGCAAGTTGAAAGAACACTGAGAGATAAAATGTACAGTCAGTTTATTGCTATCTTAAACTTTTCCCAAAAATTTTCTCGAACGCTACTTCACGTTTTCTCATATTAGTTGATCATACAGCATTTGGCATTTCAAGTCAACCAGTATTTTTTTGGTCAGTTCATATTTTAAAATACGATTTTATAAAAGACTTGCCAAGTCTACATGTAGAAGACCGGCAAAACAGAGGTGTCTGAATGAGTGAAGCCTTCCTCTGTACCTCAGGTTGAGGTGTGAGTACTAGTGTCTAAGTTGTTCTGATGCTAGATAACTAATATCTGCTTGTCTTATTAATGGCAGTCGGAGGGATGCCTTTAATTTTTGTAAAAAAATTCCCTTGCGGAAGAAGTGAGCTTACTTTCATTTCCTTGAAAGATCATGCCGTTGTCCTTGCCCGCTTCTTGTAAGTACTAATTTCAAAAGTATTATTTCCGCGAGCATTGCGTGAAAATTAGGAAAAGGAAAATCGGACGTTTTAACGTTTTCCTTTTTCCTGAAGCTCATAGCTCTATTTTTTTTTTTTTAACCTGTTCTGTTCTCGCTGTGGTTTCCCTAACCAAGAGTAGACCTTTTTGAAAAGAATGAAAATAAACAGATCCGCAATATAGAACATCTTATTCAGCCCAGGTTTTCAAGGTTGCGTTCCTTTCGTACTCGAGAAAGCATAAAAGAACAGACTATCTAACGCGAGGTAAATACAAAGCACGGAGGAGAGGAATCAGACAAGAAATTAAATGTGAATTTATTCCACTCGGAATAAGAAGGGAATGAGACAGTCGGTGAAAATTGATAATAAGAAACGAGAAGGATAATTGCTGGAATGCTTGAGGGAAAGGTTTAAACATAAGGTCAAAATAAAGGAAATGGAGATGGATGGATGCTGACGGTTTGCTTGAGACCAGACACTAATGGTACGGTTGAAGGTTGAAGATAATTTACTTCCATATGAAGAACAAGGCCATTGTCCAACGCACAATATAATATATATATATATAATATAATATATATATATATATATATATATATATATATATATATATAATATATATATATACTGTATGTATGTTTGTATGCATATGACTCAGTATACAGTAAAATGACGAAAAAACTATAAAAACAGCGTATAACAGATATGCAAGGAAAAGGAGAACAATTTTTAGTATACAATAAAAGAAAAATGGTAAAATATAATGGGCAAATATATTCATAGGAAAGAAAGAAAAAGTAGAAAAGTAACTGGCGATTTGTAAAGAAGTGCATGGGCAAATATATTCATGAGTACTGGCGATTGAAGAAGTGCAACATGTAGAAAGAGAACAAAAGAGAATCGTACGAATAGAGGAACATGTCTCCAGTAAACGACTCTAGAGATCATCTTAATTGGCATTTGAGCTACCTAGCTGGCTAGACTCCAGTTACTTGGAAGGGAGGCTACGAAGTTGTCCCTTCCCATCGTTCTTTATATTCAAAAGGTGTAGATTGAGCGACAGCACCCCCCCAAAAAAAAAATAAAATCAAGTAAAAAAAAAACATAAGTCCTAACCAAAGGAGGAAACTAACTTTGATTGTTCCTCATCTCAGTTGTTTCCTCAGCGGAAGTGAACTGCTGTACACGGGTCGTTAGCCATATATATTACATAAATTTGTCCTTATTTTCAGTCCTTACTTTTTCACCCCTTCAGTTTTGGAATATCTCAGTTCCTGGCAAAGGATAAAGAGGAAGAGTTTTCCCGCCAAGCGTGATAATTTAATGAAGAAGGAAACGAACGCCATGGCTGTTGGTGCAAAGAAGGGAGCACCGAAGTCTGTTATTATTATTTTCACTTGATTATTTTCTCCCACTTTTTTCTCCTTATTTTTTGTGGGTTTAACGAGGCGTGTTTCGCCGTGGAAAAGTGGTCTTTCGGAAGTCACGGTTCAACTCTCCTTCCCTTAACTAACCCGGCCGTTCTGCGAAGAGGTCTTGTCTCTTCAGCGGCCTCTTATGTGGACCCTCTTCGCGTTTTGCTTTGTATGATGAAGCGTTTTCTGATCAGTTCTAGGGAAGTGCTTCCCTCACACCGACTACCCGTTTCTTCCGGTGTATGCAACCAAACGTTTGATCTACGTAATTTAATTGCTGCTGACGCAAAACATGAGACTTTGATTTTCTCTCTCTCTCTCTCTCTCTCTCTCTCTCTCTTCCCAGAATTTGTGCATATATTTGTTGCATGTTTCTGCTACAGTACTCAATTGCTGTAATTCATTTTGGTAAAGAAACCCTCTCTCTCTCTCTCTCTCTCTCTCTCATACACACTCACTCTACACCACACACCATTAAATTAGCAAACACTTCTGTATGTATAAATTTATGCGCGTGCATGTATACCCATTCAGTAAAAATGCGAACTGATTGATCTCTGTTTTACTCCTACGATTTAAAGCTAAGAAATATACGATTGAGTAAGAACCGTTTTGTTCTGTTGTTTGTGTGTATTCAATAAACGAGAACAGTTGAAGCAACTCTTCTCAGGGTTCTGTAGGCGTCAGTTGTTCTTTCCACACACTATTATTGTTACGCTTTTGTTTTAATATTACTATTGTTGTCTATCGCTGCTTACAGCTTCAGCTGTCTTTTTTATTGTGCCTGCTTGTTTTGCTTATTGTGCCCGTAATTGCAGAGCAGTTTATAACTGAATGAAAGATAGCAGACACATCATTAGCTACTACATAAGCCCGCCGTCAAAAAATAGATTGAAATATGTCAAAAAAGAAAAAATCATCAACTGCTATAGTAAGTCAAACCCGCAACCTGTAAAATTGCTGCTAGTTTCTTCCCAGATAAATTAGAACTGGAACTCCAAATTTAATCTAGTTTCCTTTACGTACATAACTAAAACCACTTATCCCTACGAAATTTATATATATGCAGATGCAATTAACGCTGTTGCTTAGCCAGTCAAAACAAACGGGTACTTCAAAACAACATTTTTAATTTCTGTGTGTGTGTGTGTGTGTGTGTGTGTGTGTGTGTGTGTGTGTGTGTGTGAAAACGCAGTTTTCTTATCCTTAATAAATTGGGTGGTACAGAACACGGTCTGTTCGCCATCACGTCTCACTAGTCTAAATGGGTAGTCGATCTAGACTAGAGGGCTCTGAGGAGACCATCGAAAATACAGCGGCCAGAGAAGGAATTGTTGTCATTCTGCACCATGAAGAAGAATTTCGGAAGGCCTGGTAACTGCAATAAATGGATTCACTGTTAACCCATATACTGTATAATGGTTCTCTCTCTCTCTCTCTCATACATATATATATATATATATATATATATATATATATATATATATATATATATATATATATATATATATATGGTACCTATTTGCAAACAACCCAAGTCCCACAATTGTGGCGAGAGAGTTATTATATTCCGAAAATCTGCAGGAATGAGAATATGATTACCAATTAGGTGGCATTTCATTCCTCAAGGGTCCCACAACCTTTCACTACACGCTCCTTTACCTTTGGGTACATTAAAACTGCACCTCAATACATTGCCACTTCATAGGACTAACAGATTGTGCCGCTTACTACCCACTTTAGCAACACTCAGCAAGGAGATTGACCTGACAGTTGTGGATGCTACTGTCCTTAGAAGGTAGGTTTATAATGAGGCGGCGAGTAAGAGGCGGATTCAAGGTATTTTGATTTACTGACACAAAATCTCTGACAGGTTAAGAACTCTTGCGAGCGTAGAAGTAGCATTTGACATTAAGAAAAAACAGAAGGACGTCTATATACAGGCAGATGTGTTTTCTCATACCTGAAGAATGGTTAACAATTCTACATACAATTTAGGAAGGTTTCAAATTGATATGGTTGGAAAGCTTGCAATGCCTTACATACATTAGTTCTAGCAAGGACATAAAGTATCTTCTGAAAAATGCATAAGAGATCGTTTGAATCAGGAGCGCTGAATCTGCGTTTCCTGAGAGTACTCAGTGCGTCATGTAGATTTTGTTTTGAAGCGAGGATATGCCTGAGGGTCCCGGCGACAGATCACGACCTCACAGGCTCATCCCCCACTTGTGGGTATATTCATTCCCAATGGGTTCACAACCTTTCACCAGTCTCTCCTTTGCTTGGGGAGACGTGACAATAGAATCACAAGCCACTAGCACTTTCTATGGCATTAGTAATCACGTAGTACTGCTTCTTACTGTTACCTGACACAGATACATACACACTCACACACACACATATATATGTATATATATATATATATATAGTATGTGCGTGTTCTTAGATTGGATATCTTGAATATTCTTTTCCGATAAACTCTATTTATGTTGATGAAAAGGACTGCAGAATGAAAGGGTATATTTCATTTTTTAAAGAGCATGTAAAAGAAAGTCGATGTTAACACAGTATTTTAAATGTTTCACTTTAGAATCAAGAATCAGAACTGTCAAAATTAAAAGATTGAGAATGAACATGAGTGTCCTCCAAAGGAGAGACGTTTCAGCAGAAAAGACGGACAATGAATAATTTATATTTCACGGAAACAAAACTTATTTATTCAAGTGATATGCAAAACGTAGAACTACTTCAGTTCTGTAGCATGCCGGACTTCTATGAATAATGGAAATTACTTAATATTCGTCAAATTAGATATTCCAAATGGATTCATTATGAATAATTTAACGTGTGAAGGGTACTCTTGGATCAAAAGGATTATGTGTTTATTGAAGGATTTCAGCCGTAGTTCCACTAAATACTTTTCATATAAATATATTTATTTATATATATATATATATATAGATATATATATTATATATATAATATATATATATATATATATATATATATATTAGATATAATCAACAGACAATCAGGTGTGGAACAGAAATAATTTCTGACTCACATCAGGTTCGAACCCAGACATTTCAATTGAAGCCAACCAAGCCACACAAGTCATTGTCTGACTTGTGTGGCTTGGTTGGCAGGGGTCTCGTCTTTCAATTGAAAGACCTGGGCTGATCCTGATGTGAGTCAGAATTTTAATATATATATATATATATATATATATAAATTTATCATATATATATATATCATATATATATATATATATATATATATATATATATATATATATATATATATATATATATATATATATATATATATATTATATATATATATATAGGATGTATGTTTCAGTTAGAGGCCCCTCCTCTACAGCATAAAATAAAATTGATATGGACAAAAACAAAAGTAATTCAGAACAGGTATTTATTTAAGTTTCTCTCTG
>NC_089763.1:13390994-13415994 GCF_040412425.1 Macrobrachium rosenbergii | reverse complement strand
GGGTTCTATACATTATAGATTCTCTGTTGACACAACAATTTCTGAAATGAAACGAAATTATTGCAGAAGAATTATTAAACCCACTTCAGAAAAATCTGTGTATCCTGCCGTAGACTAAGTGGAAATTATCCTCAGACTTTTTATATAAATAATTATTTTTGTTTTACTAATGATTAAAAATGCAAAATTCATTTCTTTCTAATCTTCAGGTGAACGCTGGGGTTTGCGTGGCTGCACAGAAAGTGTTGCTCGACATGAGGGACGGGGTCAAACACGAGGTCATGACCCAACACAAGCGTGACCTGAGAGGTGCCGTGTCTCTGCTCCCACTCGAAGGCATCTCCTGGTTCCTCGCCGTCGTGGCTTTGGAGGACCACCAAAGCCTTGCCCTTGACTGTGCGGCAGCTCTCGTCAGCGCCTGTCTGGTAAGGACTAACTGTAAATCAGCGATGACTTTGCTTTATCACTAATGCAGGATGCTATTCCGTAATTAGCGTTATTACTTAAGTGTTTATATTTGTGTCCTGTATCATGAAATGACGTTCTGTCATTATTTTTATATGAAAATGTAATGGCGCCCATCAGTCTTATCGGTATTCTGAGTGCTCAGATTGCATCAGAATTGTTTGGGATCATAATTTAGATTAATCAATTTGCCAAAAAAAATCAGTTCCATTGTTCAGTTATTTTGTTCGTCATTCCAATTATTGAGGCTCCATGTTCGACTTCTTGGTCCCCATTTGAGAACTGCTGTCGTATACGGGGTGTCCCTTCCTTCATAGGAATGAGTCTAAGAATGTCTGAGAGTGATTAGTGACCCCGATTTTATCTGTTCTCTATACTTCTCAAGAATTCGTTTGCTTTCCAAGTACCTTGATGAAAGCCCCTATACAGAATGTAAGGATCTGTAGAATGTTTCATGAAAAGTTTTTATTAAAATTTTTATGTCCATGCATTTTTCATGAAAGTGACTATAGTCGTTACATTGCCAGTTCACATGTACCAACAAATCAAACAGTTAATCAACTGGCCTCTTTTTCTTGGGTATTATTTCTGTCACTTTCCCGTCAAGTCCAAGAATGAAGTTCGCCCTTCTCTCAAGGGCCTCGTAACACCAACTGGGACACCTCGGGTGTCCTCTTGTGGAATCTCCTCACCTGTTTTTCTTGACTCATCTAACCTTTCTTCCTAAAAGATATAGTCCTCCTTTTTATTCATGGTTAAGCCACACTATTCTTTCTTCCCTTTTCTTTTTCTCAAGTTCTTCAGACCTGGCCTAGAAGAGGGCATTAAGGTGAAGGTAAAGGAAAGGTTTGAGAGTCTGGCAAAAAAATGACTACGAAACATAGGAACAATTTTTTTCCATGCGAAATTTTCTGTTTCCAATGTTATGCTTAAGGTTATACCGTTAGATTTCGGAGTGAATGGTAGCGCACATTTGGGCTTTTTGCAGAAATGAGTGGTACTGTCATAAATTCAGTATCACATTTCTCATATGAACAAGATTTTTATATCTCATTACATCTCATTTATAGTCCTTTTTTCGCTGTACAGATTCCCGTTCATGAGAGTTATTCTCACATTTTAAATATGGCATTGCAATAGCTTTCAAGATTCATAAGAAAACGCACGATTCCATGATAAATTATTAGACAGGAGAAAAAACATCAATCATCAAGGCGTATTCAGGTCTCGTGTTCACAGGGACACTTTATCACATGAATGGTTTTCAGAAATATTTCGAGGTCTTCGTCCACCGTTGGTGGTAAAAAAAAAAAATCTGGCCTGCTCTCCTTCCTTCATCTTTTACCTATTCGGCCATCCTTCCCCATCGTCTCCTTCATCCATTTTCCCACAAAGCCAAGCCACAACGAGATCCCTGCTGCCTCCCACCTTCCGCCCCATAACTTTCCAACCCCCTTCCCCATCCATCCATCATCATCCAGCCTACGCAACCTCTACAGACAGCGTGGCCTTCCATGCTTATCTCCCGACACCCAAGTGTTGTTTTTGCCAGAAAGATGGAACACAAAAGATATTTGTTCCCCAATCAGGACTCGAGATGAGCACTGAAGAATCAATGAATGTTTACGAGTCGGGAAGTGACCAATAGCGAGGAGTGTAATTGGGCTGAGGTTGGTATCCACCGGAGGCTGAGAATCCGGGAGAAATAAGAAATGTAGGATGCTGCTGTTATGGTGATGCTGATGGAGATCATGATGATGATGGCAATGAAGATGAAGATGCCGGTGGGAGTCGTGATGGTGATGGTAATGGAAAGGATGATTATGATAATGGAGACGAAGAAACCGCTGGAGGTAATGGTGATGATGATAACAGAGATAAAGATGGTGATGGTAATGGAAATGGAGATGCTGATGATGATGGTAAAGGAGATGGTGATGGAAATAGAGATGGAAAAGGAGATGACGAAGAAAGAAAGGTGATGAAAATGACCAAGAGTATATGCTGGTGAAACAGAAAAGGAAATATAAATAACATATGGAAGAGTAGACAGAGTGTCAAGAGCCATAACAGAGGAGAGGAGATGAAATGGAGAAATACGAAACAGCATGAAGAGACAATCGAGACAAGAAGCGACAGGATTAGCAGTAGAGAAAAATGGCCAACATTTAAAAAAAAAAAAAAAAAAACATGGGCGCTCAAGAGGTGAGAACTCGAGGAAGAGAATGAGGAGCGTCTGATAAATATAAAAGTAAAAAGCAGAGGATCAAAGATGACCAGGGGGATTAGAAAATAAGTGGACTATTAAAGAAAAACTTGACAGTGTAAGGGAAAATAAGCAGCTGGGAGTAACTAAAGAAAATAAAGGTAAGAGGTGAGTCAACAAGGGGAGCAGAAGATGAAACGAAGGATTTACAATAAAAGGTATAATGTGAGGTCGAGCAGGAAATTTGAGAATAATGAAATGGTAATGAAACGATTACCGAAAAGAAGCAACGGATATAATTTGTAGAAGAATATCGGAAACTTCGAATGAACAGAGCTGAAGGATTCAGCGGCCAAAATATTAGCACAGGCAGAGATATTTATGTAATTTTTATATTACTGCATGCTTTATTAATAATGATAGATACTTGACCTCTCTCTCTCTCTCTTAGCTTAGGAAGTTTGCGTCTGTTCGTGTTTTTTTTAAGTTGTATGATGTTCCAGCTGACTTAATTTTTAAATCTGTTAAATTCACCTATTTCCATATTTAATAAGATTCGCATTTAATCATATAAGAGCGTTCACAGAGCGCGTCGTCAGCTCTGAAGAATTTTACAATATTCGTTTATTTTATGTTATAAATTACATGGTATTTATTGGTGCCCTCTGATAGATTTTTGTACTATGTTAATCAATACATAATTTTGTAAGTTTTCATATTCAGAATAACTGGAACATTTACTGTTGATCGCGGGTAAGAACATCATCCGGATATTCCCGGGTCTGTAACAATAATTGTTCCAGCGCCAGTGTTCTGTAAACAGTCATTTGTATCCACTCGTTCTGATGTTCTTTCATTCAGCGTGCCGTACCTGGCAAGTTTCATGCAGATTTTCCTCGTCTTGGTTTCTGTACTATAAAAAAAAAAGTATCCTGATACTGTTCTCAAATTAGAGTTAGGGCTCACAATATCTTTAACATGACCCTTAATATCTGTGAAGATTCTTTCTACATCCGCTCCAAGGATAACGTTCCTTGAACCTCGGTTCCCTTTAGTTTTGCTCATTGCAACTCTGTTTCCTTTTGTGAACTTCTTGTCATAAGTCTCCTTTAACTCCTCATCAAACGCTTAGCCCTTATGTAAATCATTCCAGAGTGCACTTAGGGCCCTTGAAACTTTGCGAACACGGACAGACATTTGGGTGTACGAAAACTTATCACAGACATCTCACTTCTTTTTCTTTTTCCTTTTACATCTCAGACTTCCTTCTCGGAGGTTTTCTGTTCTCCCTCAAGAATAATCATTTCCTTTTATTTTAGAATATGAAATTATCTTCAACGTTATTATTATTATTATTATTATTATTATTATTATTATTATTATTATTATTATTATTATTATTATTATTATTATTACATTTCATTCGGAAATAAAGCCCTTAAGTGACTAGGTGTATTTGGTGGTGGCCTGATTTCTTGTCTGTAGCGGTTCACAAACCTCCAAGAGGAGGTTTATTTTCATTAGTATTCAAAATGAGGCGGCAGTCCCTTAGGAGAGCAAAAATTCACTGAATATAAAATTTTTACTGTAAAAAAGAAGGAAAATATAAACAAGAGAATAAACAAGCAGATAGAGATTAATCGACAAACAAACATTTGCATACTGTGGCTTCAAAATATTTATATATATTTCGATTTTCCATGGGAGATTTGCCATTTTGTCATTTTTTTCAGTCTGATGATAGAATGATGAATATTCATGTTTTTGTTTTTATTTTTGTAATCATCAATCTCCATGATTTGAGCTGTTGGATTCTCGTTTATAGCCCCGCATGCAGCTCATATTTAGGAATTTATGTATACGCACAGTGCCGGGTAGCTTGCGTGCAGAAGAAATTCAAATACATGATACTTCATCGCTCGCAGACACAAACAATATACAGTATATGTGTATGTGTGTGTGTGCGTGTCTGTGCGCGTGTGTGGTTTTTTTGTTTGTTTGTTTGTTTGTGTTTGTATATTCGTGTTTCCGTACCTGGCTCTTCATTGGGATATGAAAACAAAAAAAAAATTTTGAATCATATAAAATAGTGCGTATCAGCGTTCATCGGCTACCTGGTGCATTGTTGTATCATACACTAATGATGTAGATGAACGTAGTATAGAGCACAGTAAATGATTCGGTGAAATGCCCCTTTACGCGTAACCCTTTTGGCATTAATTATGCCTCTGAATACGGGACGTCCTAGTTATTATTCTACTCTTGATAACGTACGAAGGCAAACGTGATAATTGGCCTCCGTGTGCGTCCCCTCCCCCTGTATTCATTAAGCTCACTGAGTGGCCCCTATTCCGGAGCGTCACAGGTGTAATGAATCATACTCGACAGGTTGATGTTGATCTGTGGCTTTTGTAAATAACACTCGGGTTTCCACTTTGCTGCAGTTGGACGCTTATTTACGCCGTATCGTTTTCTCTCTCGTTCTCTTTGCATTGCACACAAACACACACATACACACACACGGGCAATAACAAATGAGCGTAAAGGAAGACGCCTTTGATAAATCAGATAAACATAAACAAGCATAATTTTTTAACAGGAAAAGTGAATTTCATGTCATAACAAGCATTTGCAAAATTCGATGCTGATTTTATGTTTATGTAATAAAGAAAATCGTCCTTCCATTATATTATTCTTTTAAAGAGTCCTTTGTGATACTTGGGGTAGCATATCGTCCTAAAGTTGAGTTTCCATTCATTTTTAGTTATTTAACAATATCTTGGTTTTACAGACTGCTAGGTATTGTCCATTTTATTTCAGTATTTTTTCGCATGTTGTGGTGGTGGCTGAGATTCCATAATTTAGGTAATTAACGTAAACTTTTCTGTAAACGCTCGAGTGATTTTGCTCGATTATTTTACATTATATCAGATTACCTTCCACTAGCTATCCGATCATCGTTGAAAACTGAATAGACTAAAAGGAAAATAAAACATTCTTTGACAAAGTATTGCGCAATAAACGCTGTAGGCATAAAAGAATTTGATCTGATTTATATATTAGATAAAGCACGCCCGATACGATTTGAAACTATGATTAAGAATTTGCAGTTTTGTTTTAAAGTGAATTATATTTGCAGTCTCTCTTGATCTTCAACAGTTGTGGAGGTATGAACTATTTCAACACGATTTGAAATAAAAAGCTTAATATATGAAGTATTCATTATATAGACAACAGCGAAAAGACAAGATTCCAGCTTTTTGAAGCAATGATAGAAACGGGCCTCTCTTTTACAAAACAAAACCAAAAAGTGGAGGACTTTGTTCCCAAATGAAATTCGAGCATAGGGCTCTCACTTATTATTGCTGTACATAATCCATGTAACAAGCGCTAATTCTCGCTAGTCCTGCTGCTTTTACATTCCAGCAATGATGTTACTTTTCAGGATAGTTTTTCATTTTATTTTATCGCGCGGTTCCCTAGGCGATAGATCGGGGTCACGTTCCCAAAAGGTTTCGATTGGTTTGAAATCATCCAGAAAAATATAATTGCTTCCTTTTTATTTCTATTGCTTCGGGCTGAAAATTGCTCTGAAAATATTTCACCTAGAAATAGTGGTCGATCATGTCTTCTGATGTTTTATCCATAAAATGGGGTGAGAGGCATATTAACTTTCTCGGGTTTCTAAGGCGGTATTATTGGTCGGTGAATGCAGAGTGCGTAGATCGTAAAATAGTTTATTCGTCACAGTATTCAGTTTAAGTTTATTAAAAGGCCACTGTTATAACCTGACTTACCTATTTCCAACTATTTTCGAAATCAGAAAGGAAAAGATTGTGAAAATGCACTTTTCCAGTGGAGACTCTATGTATATATATATATATATATATATATATATATATATATATATATATATATTATATTCATAAACTGGGTCCTTGGTGTGGATGGAAATTGGAACAATTTATTATTAAGACTGCCTTCGTACCAAAGGGGGTCCACGATTATGAGCAAAAAGGAGAACTACTGGAACTCGCCTTAGAATCTTCCTTGATTTACGTAAATAATGAAGGTCGCCGATTTGGAATTAGAATTCTTTTACAACCAAAAGGGGTTTATTTATAGAGAAAGGGGCAAATATGTGAGACCAAAAATGTAATGATTTACGGACACATAAATCACATGTGAGAGGTCAATAATGCAGTAATTTACAGACACGCAATGTAAGTATGAGGGGCCACAGATACAACAATCCCCATTTAAGCAAGTGACTGTTATGCTAAAATGCATCAATTCACAGACAGTAATACATTGGCAGGGGTAAATTCCAGTATAATAGTCATTAGTTAATCAAGATGATTTCTGTGTGGGCAACGGATTCTTGCGATGAGGCTGCGACCAGAAATGGTTGCGACATTTGGATGGCAGTCATTAATGGGTCCTGGCATAGATTAACGGACTGGGTATGATGGGTCTTGGAAGAGAATTCTGGAGTTAGTACAAGCACGGGGGCAAATGAAACCTACCTTGCTACTAAACTAAGCACAATGAATCTATGCACTAGGGAGGAATTGATCACTTGAGTTACTTAAATTAATTTGCCTTTAATTTACACTATGGAGAAATATTTGAATTCTTATCACTGAATCACATTAGACTGATTTCAAAGCAAGTCATGGGGTGATTCATGGGCTGCTCGAAGTAGGGTGACTTAACAAAGGGACTGCTTTTTAGGAGGAAGAAAATTGAGGTTTGGAGGTATGGAAAAACCAAGGAATTTCACAGGGAGGAAAAGGGCTGGCTTACTGACTAATTGCGGTCAACGTACCTGGGCCTGCAGATGTTTGCGCTGAACATGTGAGACTTGGTCAGCTACCAGAGTTAGTTTTCACCAGCGTAAAAGGAGGAAAGACCGCACGTGTGTCTCGAGTGGTAGGTATGCCCAGAGTGTTTTCTGGGAACCCAGTGCGTTTCTTCCACGGTTGTTTGCTTCGAAGTCTAGGCCTACGTCGATCTGCAAAGAGTCATACAGCCAGCAAAGGAGTGAAGAAAAGTGGGTCGTAAGATTAAGTACTTAGAGGTCAAGTTCCTATCTATCTCCCAGCCTGGATGCGCCTCCCATTCCCCTAGCAGATGGCTGCTCCTATATCGTGCGATGGGGGTGACGGGATTTGGCTTTTGTTTAGCAGGCCCAGGCATTTCCTGAAGGCTAGAATGGAATGCGTCCTGGGTTCAGTATAAGTGGAAAACGTCTTGGTTCCGCCATATTGGCTTGACTATAAGTTAACTGAGATGAATGAATTTTCATTAGAAATCAGCTAGATGGCAATTAACTAGGGAGGGAGGGATGGAAATCTTTGACAATATATATATAAATAAATAAATATATATATATATATATATATATATATACTGTATATAATATATATATATATATATATATATATATATATAATGTGTGTGTGTGTGTGTGTGTGTGTGTGTGTGTAGAGAGAAGAGAGAGAGAGAGAGAAGAGAGAAATAGAATGGTATTCTAATATGACAGCGCCAAGAATGCCATCCTTTTACCGTCATTCATGATAATAGGATCCATAATGTGGTGGGCAGTGGAAATTCTCGACCTGGCCCAGTCTGTTCCCTGCAGTGCTAATCATGTATAGATGACTTACTGGTTAACGAATATTAATAGTCTGTAGTCTTGCACAACTAACTTTGGCCATCGAAGAGTGGAGAAACATATTACGCAGATTATGTATAAATGTTCCTTGTCTTTTCCATCTGATCTTTCCTGTATGGTCTCCCTACTCCCGTATTGGTTAGGCTTATTCTACCGTCCAGTTCCCGACCCATCCATTACACATCGCGTTTCTGTATACATTCATTCACACGTCATAAGCGTTATGGAAGGTTTGACCAAAGTCTAATAAAAGATAAGTTTGTTCACTTGCTGCGAAAAAGTAGCACGAGCCGCGCAATGACGTCATCTTGCCCGCAAAATGCTAGGTCCGTTACATGGAACCGAGTCAGTCAGCAACGAGCCAGTGTTGTGTGCAGAACTCTGGCTGTGGCAGTCAAACATGCCTAGCAATTGTGCTGTTAGTGACTGCACATCCAATGACGAAAACAAAGATGGAACTGTTTTCACATTTCCCACGAGACGAGGCTTTGAGGGTGGGCCACATTTGCATCCCTTTTTGCAACAACGAGAATGATTACAAAAGACATTTGAAATATGCCATAATTTTATATCAGTCTACCTGCCTTCAATCCCTGTCCTACTCGACTGGTTTCATTCTGTCTTCAACAACTTTAAACCTGAATGAATTCGTCACTATGAACATTATAATAGTTTGCTGCTAATTTTATGAAAAAAGATGTCAAAGTCTCACTGTTACTCTTATTTAACATAATGCCCACTATTTCAATGCCCATTACATTATATATACTGTGTTATTTCATCCCTTTTGTTCATAAGTTGTTACGCAGCCATATCTCTAATTATTCCACTACAGAAGGTAAGCTGGAAAATCTACAAAAAAAGACATTAGCATAGAAGGTTACATTTCAAAGGTTAATTATCTAATTAAATGCCAAATTACATTATAATGTGTAAGATGCTTTGTTCATTTCTCTCTCTCATTTCTACTCATTTACTGCGGTAACTTCTTATAAATTAATAAGTAATTACTTAGGTCTAACAACAACATAATAATAATAATAATAATATAATAATAATAATACACAGTCATTTATAATATTACACAGTAATTACTGATAGAGTACAGAGTAAACTGGCCACTCCTCACCAATATTATAAACTTTAATGAAGCTATAACAAGAATAGACAGAAACATTACGTATATATTTTAATCATACCATTTATATTATTTTTTCTTTAAATAAGAATGACATATTGAAATTAATAAAGTTTAATAGTGTGACTGAGAAGTGGACAAAATAACAGATAAAAATAAAAGTCCCCCATTAATCACTCCGTTTTCTATAATTTAGGATAGGCTAGGCGACGTCACCACCTGCGCACTCACAGACTTATCTTTTATTAGACTTTGGCTTCGACAAGGAAACCATCACCCTCTTTTAGTGATCGATTCTGGAATATTAAAACAGATTAAATAAAGATCTGTATTTACTTCGCGTTCATTGTCAGTTGTCTGGTTCTCGTACCACAAATTTTGGAACCACTCAAAGACGTCTGCTTATTACAGTGACCCCTTGTTGTCTCCGTAATCGCTACTTGCGCCGAAATTGCCGTTTTTTTTTTTCTGTTGGAAACAAATGATCATAACAGCAACGGTGCCTCTGGATGATGATTTACAATAATTATGTTTCAGTATCTACAAAGTGATAGAAAAATTAAGTGTAATAGGAAGATCGTAGCTCTTTCTCTTAATAACTTGATGCAACAAGCGCCTTTATCTCCTGTCTAGATCAACGCTGTAGATTATATATACATTTTGCAAATAACCCTAGCCTGAAATCGCATTGCGATCAGTA
The DNA here is from genome assembly GCF_040412425.1 of Macrobrachium rosenbergii. NCBI lineage: Eukaryota > Metazoa > Arthropoda > Malacostraca > Decapoda > Palaemonidae > Macrobrachium > Macrobrachium rosenbergii. The sequence goes on along the minus strand of NC_089763.1, from coordinate 13,405,808 downwards.
CATCTTTTATGAGTCAGTGTGCACAGACAACAGACAGGAAATCAGTTTACTCTGGTCAGGTCAAGGTTTCATGTTAAGCGACAGTCAAATGACATGCTCTGCTTCATGTCAGAATCAATAACTGATAGATATGAATAAATAGCCAAATGGATGAATAATTAATCAATAAAGTATTTGCGTGTTTATTGTAAATCAAGGTTGCTTAAGATATCAGACAGAAGCTATATCTTCAGTACTTCTCAAAATCTTCAAAAGTATTGAGAACAATTCATTTTCTTTCCTTTTTTTTAGCTCGCATGCAGATGAAAAATTATTGTTATCAGTAATAACGATCTTTCTATTTAGATCTTTTACTGATTCGAAATACTGAATTTCGAAGTATCTCCAGCCAAAACGAGGTAAAATCGTAAAATTCACTTCGCCGGGAATATTTATGAACTTCAATTCCTGCTCAGTCTGAAATCAAACTCGGCAGAGTCCAAAACTCGCAAAGAGGGTTTCAAAGTTATGCCACAACTTTACGCATGGAAAAAATATAATCTTCAAATTCTCTCTCTCTCTCTCTCTCTCTCTCTCTCTCTCTCTCTCTCTGGTAAGCATTTCCTTACAGCGCCTCACAAGAAGAGGCCATGGTATATGATAGTGAGGGGCACTGTGCCAAAGATACAGTGACCTTCAACGTATACTGATCCAACACATCTCATACCTGTAAAACCAACGTTTTCTTGTGATTCTCTCTCTCTCTTCTCTCTCTCTCTCTCTCTCTCTCTCTCTCTCTCTCTCCTCTCTCTCAACCCCGACTCTCGGTCTCGTTTTCTATTAACCTTCCTTTTCCATTTTCCTGTATGCTTAAGAACACCTTGGAATTACACATATATTTCTCAGTTATTCTTTGTTTATTTATTTTTTCAGGGGGGTGGGAGCGTGTGGAAGGGGGTAAGGGGAGAAGTTCGAGCCACTAAATCAGTTTCTCTGAGACAGGACCCTCATTTATAATGCTTTGTCATTTACAGCGTCTCCATAGAGCTTGCACAGTTCTGTTATCTTTCATGGTACATTCATTAGCCATGCAACCTTTAGAAGGTAATTCCCTCTTGCTGTTATAATTAATCACTTGCCGCTTTGTAATATATATTGAGCGACAGTTTAATATGTCCATTTGGATTACCCAGGTGAAAATTAATTCTACCCTCTTGACAGCTGTGTCCGTGGTCAAGTAAGATGATTTACATCTTAATTCTCTATAGTGTTTTTATTTAACCTCCGTCAGTTCATCGCTCTGCTAACTTCAGTTCAAAGTATAATTTGGTAATTACAAATGATCGTATAAATAGTATTAGTAAAGCAGAAATGTTTTAAAATACCTAGGAAAAAACGCATCTCTTTCTCTTTCATAATTTTTGTGTCTTTAGCGGCAGAAATGATCCATTTAGACCAGTGCTGGTCTTTTGATCGGCAAACCTAAGCAATGAAGAGTCTAGTTAGCATATTTATCCACCAATGGCTGGCTGGTAGTGCAAGCCGTGACCAAACCACCTCTGCGACTCTGACAACTGCAACGCCAGAAAATTCTCAATCCAGCTGGAGCCTCTCTCTCTCTCTCTCTCTCTCTCTCTCTCTCTCTCTCTCTCTCTCTCTCTCTCTCTCTCTCTTACGACACAGGCACTTGGTACGACAGTAAAACGACGTCGTTACAAGCCGTTAAAAGGACACCATTACAAACCATTAAATTAATGTTTTACGATGCTTGCGAACGATCTCTTTGGTCGAGAAATGCCTTCATTTTGCCAAGACTGGCTAGTAACTGGCAGGGAAAGTCTAAGGAGAATGTTGGAGAGAATAAGACTGATTTATTCCAAAAGAAAGGCTAAGGACAACGCGCTCCATTTTCCAATACTTTTTATTTTTAAGTATTTCATCAACAAAAACGAAACGCGTACAGTTTCGTCATCCCGTGTATGATAATGTGAAGAAAATCTTTGAAGGTGCAGACGCCCTCAGTAAAAATGGTTGTTTATTTGTCCATGTCGTTGGAGAGTGCTTTTCATCGTTCTTTAACGTGACCATTAAAGGGCATGAACGTCCTTTTAGTATATTCTTGATCATTCTGGGGCTGTCTTGACTCGCTCCCTTAGGTGAGGAAACGTCATTCAGCCTTGGATGTAGCAGTGATATTTTTGCTAAAGAAGCCTTCGTACGCTAATTTGCGTAATCCCTTGCGTTTAGATAAACCCGGTGCTGGTTTGTGAGCAAGCATATATTATTCAGTTTTTATTTTCCTAATGCCATTGAGGGGAGACAAGTGAAATAGATATTCTCAGGTCATTTGCCAGTCTCTTCCAGTTCATAAGTCCTTATCCGTTGCCTAGGTGAAAAGGATTTCAAGATTGACTAGAGTCAGGTGTGCGTTGGGGACTCTTTCAGTTTCAGGTTTATGAAAAAGTCTGTTACTTTACTGTTTGCCGAGGCTGAAAATGGCTCAAATGTTCTCCCGGTAATAACGGGTGATGTTTTAAGATCAAGATGAATATCCAAGATGTTTCAATTTAATTGATTAGAACATGACTCCCCTCATGCTATAATACCTAATTTGTTTAATGAGAATTCTGTTCTGACAAGTTTCCTTCTTCCGATTCGCACTGCCTACAAAAAGCACAGAAATGCAGCAGTATTTTCCGCATCTTGCTGCAAACCCCTCAGCCTTCATCTTCATGATCATCTAACAACGTTAGTTTATTTCGGCCTCTTTGGTCCATCGACAACGTTATCAACAATAAGCAAATATTTCGAAGTTCTTCCGAAAAGAAAATATGTCCACGGGCCCGGCCTGGCCCTCCTGAAGACCCCCATCCCTCCACCCGCACCCCGTGGGCGAGCCGCACCTCCCCCTACAGCATTTTAGAGATAGACTTACCAATATCAGGAGATGTGTTGCCTCCGAGACACGCTGCAACTGACCTGAATATCGAAAATGCCGACGGAATGGCTGAGGTGAATTTCATCCCTCGGAAATTCACTTGTGCTGCCTGAAGGGAGATGTTAGGTAGGTGGAGGGAGAGTTTTGCATCTCTCTCTCTCTCTCTCTCTCTCTCTCTCTCTCTCTCTCCTTGTGTTTGTGATGCATGAATCTGATGCCTCTATTTTCTATTCACGTGTTGTTACGTGGTCAGAAAGTTTGTCGTTGATGAAAGCGTTTTTTCTTAAATCAAAATGGTTTGGAAGGTTAATATAGCCCGTTTTCGTTTTATTTATGGTGGGCTTTAATTGCTGAAATGTAAAGCAGACGGTTTTTTTTTTTCCAAAACTGCATATTCTCACGAAGTCATTCATTACAGCATTCCTCACGGAAAAATGGCCAATTTTATTTTTCACTTGCTACCTTCATGTCAGCAATGGCTTGTTGAATCTACATTAAATATTTCTCAAAGGATAAATGTTTCCTTAAACTCGGCTACATCAATATGTCCAGCGTTCAGTAATAACAGTCAGTAAATCTGAATGACGCCTAAGTGTCTCGCAGAGGAATGGAGTGTTTAATCAGTAAAAATAAATTGGTTGGAAATGGAACTAAGAATTATAAAAGAAGAAAAGAAATGATTAAAGCTTCTGGTAGATGATAGCGATACTCAACGGAGTTTGTATGAAAACTTGAAATACTGTCCAATTTGCAATTCGAGACATGACGAGGAGGTGGTGGAATGCTTTGTTAGGTTGTGTGCAAAGAGAGTTGGGATTGTGAGTGGATTCGTAAAAGGTACGGAAGTGAAGTGCCCTTTATTGCCGACTGCCACCAGATGCCCAAGTTAGATGGATGAACCCATTATCAACCTTAATGACCCCAAGAATAAGTATGTATTTCCTGCGGGCCTCTTTCTTAGAATGATAATGCTCCTTTAATTACACGGACAATTAAACTCTTCAATGGATTTTTCATTTTTACACGATATATATCTTTTTCCTGTTTCTGGAACACTAGAAAACATATTTGTATGCTATACATGATTGATAGTTAATAATAAAATAAGAAACAGTTACTCGTAAGTGTAAAAAAAGATTACACAGGAAAGGAAAATAGTTTTTAAGTGTGTATTTGGGCGAAAGTTAGTATTTTTCTCTCTCTCTCTCTCTCTCTCTCTCTCTCTCTCTCTCTCACACACACACACACACACACACACACACACACACACACACACACACACACACACACACACACACACACACTGCCCCCCAGGAACAATTGAAAACCGTTTAACTTTGAATTCCTTCTTTAACTTAACTTTGAAAACTGCATGTCGTAAGCAGCTTTTGCGGTAGCTCTGAAGAGCAGTACGACTGTGTACCATAATTGCTATCTTCCATTCCAGTGGACCCTTATGCCAATTTCCATGGGGAAATTCCTTGCCAGTTTGTTTGTGTGAGCTTAGAACATCAGGGCTATTATATTTTGCTTTTGCTGATCATTATTATTGATACTATCATTTTCTTGTTTTAAATGTTTTACGATCATTAATATTAAGTACGTTAAACAACAACTCGCGAAGTACATCCCTAGCTTTTTTTTTTTAATCTTTCAATAACCCTGACGTGGCCATTATTATTCACAGTACGTAGGCCACCTCACCTCCCAGCGCCCCCTCTCGCTCCGCTTGGCGCCCGTGTCATCATACATCCGTTTATATGCATACCGCATCCTTTATGAAATAGGTGGGCATGCCATTCTTGGGGAAGAGAGTTTGGGCGTCAGTTCCCCAGCGGAGAATATTACATCAGAGAGAAAGATGAGAGATGCAATGAAAAGGGGGCGAGGGTCAGTCCGTCAAGACAATGGCTGATCCGTATGTCACCTGGCCTTTCTTTTTCAAAGTAGTTTCAAGATAAGGAATTTTTGGGTTGGCTGTCTGCCAGAAAAATTCAAATAGGTTTCTTAGTTATTTTTCTTGACACATGTAGTTTATAGTTTCTATTACCTATTTGTGTATACGGATCAAAAAGATCAATATTATATATATATATATATATATATATATATATATAATATATATATATATATATATATATATATATATATATAGTGTGTGTGTATGTATGTATGTATGTATGTATGTATATATATATGAATAGAGTTGAACAGATGGGAACAACCGCGAGTAACCTAGGAAACGTGGCGGCAGCATCTCTCATTCTCTGAATTATGAATGAGCTGGGTACAAGGGGAGATCTTAATGAAGCAAGGGAAAATTATTATGGTTGAGTATGTTTTCCTGCTGGTAATGTAGCTCTGGAAACAAGACAAAACGAATTTCGACTTTCCAGTTAGTGCCACGAACAAATTTGCTGTTGTAAACTGCTGGGAAAGACTTCTTCTGGAGCTACTCCCACTAGAGAAAAAGTATAGTTAAAGCTAAATATATGTATATATATATATATATATATATATGTGTGTGTGTGTGTGTGTATGTATATATATATATATATATGTGTGTGTGTGTGTGTGTATGTATATGTATATATATATATATATATATACACACATATATATCTAAAACGGATACTTGATAATGAGGACTGTTTGTCCTAGAAAGCTTGTAACTTTTTTTTCTGAATAAATATCTCCACAGATACCGTCCAGTTTGGAGTTTTGTTGAAGTTCTGTTATGCTGTAATATATATATATATATATATATATATATTCTGACTCGCATCAGTATCGAACCCAGGTCTTTTGTACTGAAAGGCAAGGACACTACCAACTGGACCACAAGTCATAAAAGACGTTGGAACTAAGTACCCATCATGCCTGGCTTTCACCTAAGCAGGCTTATTGCCTAGCATACCAGTAAGTTTCACAAAACTTCCCGACTCCGCAGTGACCCAATTGATAGCATTTCATTTGAATGATCCCCGTAGGGGGGCATTGCCGTCAGTGCACCTCATGTGGTACATTGTAGGCATTGTATAAAGGTCTTTGCAGCGTCCCTTCGGCCCCTAGCTGCAACCTCTTTCATTCCTTCAACTGTACCTCCGTTCATATTCTCTTGTTTTTGGCTTACTTTCCACCCTCTCCTAACCGTTGTTTCACAGTGCAACTGCAAGGTTTTCCTCCTGTTACACCTTTCAGACCTTCTTACTGTCAATTCCTGTTTCGGCGCTGAATGACCTCATAGGTCCCAGCGCTTGGCCCCTGGCCTAAATTCTACATTCTATCTATCTTCATTCGAATTATCCCTTCTGAGTGAATATGATATTCACTCATATGGTATAATTCGGATGAAATGCTATCAGTTGGGTCATTGCTGAGTTGGAAGCTCGGTAAAACTCGCTGGTATGCTAGGCAGTAAGCCTGTTCAGGTAAATGCCTTAGGGTACAGTGGAGATTATATATATATATATATATACTACATATATATATATATATATATATATATATATATATATATATATAGTGATCTTTATATATTTTGTTTTTCTACCATAGCAATCCGAACCGCTTGACGGACCCAGAAAAAATTTTGCACATGGCATTTATGTCACCCCAAGAGGGTTTACAACTCAAAATAAACCCCTACCCAGTGGCAGAGATAGAAACACAGACAAAACAAATGCAAATGAAATTTTCGTTTTTATTCCACCTTTTCTTCAGTAACGTTCTGGGAGTCATGAGTAGCTTGGGTAGAAAGCTCCAAGTTTTCTGGTGACGTCATTAAACTCCTCCCACTGCAAACCCTCAGACTATGGTAGCCCGACAAATGCGGATTTCTTCATTAATTCATTAGTTTCTTCCTCGTTTTTACCTTCGGAATTCGCTATAGTGACTGCTTCGTGACGTTAGGTGACGTATTTCTTTATAAAGCCGGTTTAAATGAGGTGCGGAATAATCGAAATATCACACTTGGAACTCCAACTTGATAGTCGGAATCAATTATCGTGAGAATTGGCAAAACACTTCAGTGCATTTAGAAGATGAGTTTCTTTTCACGTTGCTTGTTACTGATTACCTGGAAGATAATGACTAAAAATTCTAGATTAAAACTTTACAGGAATGTAGATCGTTACATTTGGAAACCATTTCCAAAAGACACTTGCAGAATCTACGTTTGTGGAGGCTAAATGTATACAATGCAAATAGGGATTAAATTAAGAAATTGGAACTACTGCACTTCGACGAACGTCGAAGCGCTCACAGCTTACACAACACGACAATTGTTACCTTATCCTGATGTAATCATGCACAGTAAGGAGTAGTATTCCCGTCATTTAGGAAAGTAAAATTATTGTGCATGGTTTTATATTATAATGACATATATTCATTTCTATCTTTTATCAAAGCGTAGTTATTCAAAACAATAAATAACCGGTTGCCTAACATAAGATTTTGTTTGATTCATGATTACATTATTACCAAGGGTACGAATTCACTGAGTTTATAGATGCATACTGACATCCATAGCGATAATTTTTTTCTAATGATCCATGAAACTTTAGACTTCATTCTACCTTAAGGAATTTGATGTCATTGTAAAGATAATGAGTTGTGATTTGCTATGTTGTGTTAAAAACGACTCTAAAGCCGATATGAAGAATACATATCACAAATTGAAGTTAGCCGTAAAGGGAAGTGTTTTGCCACTTTTTTCTTAATATGAAACTGTTGCAGCAAGTCACTTAATAATAGGAAAGAAGTAAAAAAGCGAGACAGAGTAAAGACTAAATATTTCTTTTTAAAAAAAGACGTTTATTTTCGTACAGTATTAATGAATGAATTTAAGGGGTTGGTTCGGCTTTTTATGAATTGGACAGTGAAGTTTAATTTCATTACAGTGACACATATCATAAAAAGACATCATTGGGCTAGGCCTATACCAGATTGTCTGTATCACATGGAAATATCGTTGAAGGGTCTAACATTGAAATGAATAACGTCTATACATGAAATATTCACATTCTGATCGGAGCGTTTGAGATCATTTCCAGATGAAATACAGCGGCAAACTGTCACAAAATTGATGCTGAGAGAGAGACAGTTTATAGGTTGTTATTCAGAGTTTTCCGGGCAGCGCCGGGTTGGTCAGCTAGTGTATGTATGTATGTATGTATGTATGTATGTATGTATATATATATATATATATATATATATATATATATATATATATATATATATATATACAAGTAGGTTTCTAGGTATATATACAGTATATATGTGTATATATTATTCATAGAGAGAATATCCATGAAAGAAATGCCCAAGGCAGGTCTAATATCCTGAACACGTCCCCATGAAAGGAATTCATACAAACTGACGGCGTACTCTGGTCTTAATGAATTGGACCTGGAGGGCAGGGCATGAATGAGGCGCGAAGCCTAAAGACCTCGCCGAGGGTGAATGGGTCATTTCAGGAATCAGGATTTTAACTCGGGATTTCAATGCGAGCAAAGGAGGGATTAGTTACATCTGCAGACGGAGAGAAGGAAGGCAGAGATTCCTACTGAAAGATGGACGAGGAGAGAGAGAGAGAGAGAGAGAGAAAAAAAAAGTATACCTTAGTTTAACCAGACCATTGAGCTGATTAACAGCTCTCCTAGAAGGGCTGGCCTGGAAGGATTAGACTTATTTTACGTGGCCGAGAACCAGTTGGTTACCTGGCAACGGGACCTACAGCTTATTGTGGAATCGAACCACATTATACTGAGAAATGAATTTCTATCACCAGAAATAAATTCCCTCTAATTCTTCGCTGGCTGCCGGAGACTCGAACTCAGGCCTAGCAGAGTGTTAGCCGAGAACTCTACCGACTCGTCCAACAAGGAACTCGGAGAGAGGGAGAGAGAGAGAGAGAGAGAGAGAGAGAGAGGAATAGTAAAGACAATCACAAGAAGATTAAACTAACTTATGACACAAGCAAATGAGGAGAAAGAAATGATTTGAGGATAAACGTTATATACATATATATATATATATATATATATATATATATATATATATATATATTTATATATATATATATATATATATATATATATATATATATATTATGTATATATATATATGATGAAAAACATAATAGAATACGCACAAAAATACTGTTGACAAACGTGTTAGAGAGATAAAAATGCCAGCGCACAGGCACTCAGAAGTCATCCTTGGGTACAGAAGCACCTAATCAAGCCACGGAAATATAACGTCCAATATCCACACTACACAATGTAGATCATTCACATCAGTAATAGACTGAAGTAACAGTATTGTATCACGAACTATAATTTCGTTTCTTATACGTATCCTAATGGGGTCGGTTCCTTTCCTTCCCACCCCACCCCCCACCCCACCCCACCAACGTAGCCATATATAAACCACGAACAAATAACCCGACAGGTCTGAAGAGGCCTCGTTTGTCTTGTCTGTCTTCCTTTAATTCTATTTCTACTCAACCGCATCGCGATCAGGGTTGTAAATTGTCAGTAATAGCTTTGTTGTGGTCTGTTGTTGTTGTTGTAGTTTATTTTCTTTCCATGTTTTTATTTCGTTCATCTTTGGTTACGATCATAATTTTCCTTCTGGATTAAGCTATGAATCTTCATGATGGTTTTGTGATATTTTACCTTGTTTTATAGGAATTGTACAAATGTCTAGTTCCTCATATTCTTTCTTGTTTGTCAGTTAATTTTTAATGCCCAGTGTTCTGCGTAATTATCGGAACAGAAATATCAAACACTCAGCATGAATCCAGTTTATTATTTACATTTTTGTAGCTAATGACACCTTCCTTGAAAAGCAGGTGTAATGTCTTGAGTGAAAATTAATCATATTCTAAAACTTAAGGTGCATACACACTGCGCTGATGTTTCGTGTTAACACGCCATATGACGTGTTAAGACGTGTTAGCAAAAAATCTGGAACAGGCGTTCTCATAATGAAGTTCACACTGGTCTGATATGTCGCGTTAGTCCCTGCACTGCGTTGACAGTCTTTTGCTAACCTTATCCCTTGCATCCAGTCAGTTAAACGGGAACGATTTCGGTCCCTTCAGTTAACTCTTTAATTGCAAGCCCTCGTACGTGAGTTTTACAGAAGTTTTGGAATATTGTGCCTTAGGTTGTATGATGTGGCAGACGTCTACGGAGATTTTGGTGGTGAAACCAGCATCATTAGGTTTGTGGGATTCACAGTTCCCACTGAATATACAGACTTGAAGACTGCTTGGTCAACTGTTGGTTTTCATATCTGTTTCTCGTAATTAATCATAGCTTGAGGTTAGGGTAGATGAAGATTCTGAGTGCTGCCTTTTTATAGGGGTCGCAAGGAGTAGCTGCTGCATCAGGTGGTGTTAGACGCCTTTGCTTCTTCTTTGAAGGTCGTGCCTCTTGTGATTTAATGGTGTGTAGAAATCGTTTCTCGCCGTTGTGTGTGTTCAGCGTTAGTTTGGAGATTGGAATTTTCTTTTTTTTTTCTCTCTCTCTCTCTGCTGGCTTTCCTGCTTGGCTGTCTCGATGTCCAGTGTAAGTTGGTGTGTTGTTATTTTTAATATTTCCAATAAATGCTATATGACCCCAGAACAAATCATTACATTTTGCATCATTGCTTCCCATATCGCAACATGACCAGGAATTGTAATGATATTTGAATCCATAAAATGGAAATCGATCCTAGAAAGCCCTTCCTCTTCAGACAACAAAGCGACCGTCTTGCTTCCCTAGTAAGAGGCTGGTCTAAGCCCCTGGTATGCCATTCTGTAATTACGCTCACAATTCATAATTCCACCGAAGGGAACTATAATTCGTCAGTCTTTAATTAGGCCGACTCCGGCTACCATGTAGGTCTTCGGCTAATGAGGAAGGGTTGTGCTCCTGGAGGAATCTCATCTGTGGGAGGACTCTCTCTCTCTCTCTCTCTCTCTCTCTCTCTCTCTCTCTTCTACTCCTGTTCGTAGTGTTTCCTTGCATGGTTTATGCTCTTGTTCTCTTTATTCTCTTTTAATCTTTTTCTTAGCCTCCTGGTTAGTAATTTTAAGGTAAAATCCGTTAAATTAGCTCTCATGAGTCCACCTTCTCTCTTTCCTCCCTCTTCTTTTTCCCCATTATTATTATTATTATTATTATTATTATTATTATTATTATTATTATTATTATTATTATTATTATTATGGGAACAAACCTACAGGGGCCACTGACTTGAAATTTAGGCTTCCAAAGAATATTGTGTTCATTTGAAAAAGTTGCGAAAGATAATAGAAATACAGAAAGAAGAGATCAATTAGTAAAGAATAAAAGATGGATTAATAGATAAATAAGTAAAAATACAAATAAATTTTTAAAATGCAAGGTGAATTGTTGTAGGGTTGTGGTGCATTGGATCTTCGTTTGAACTTTTGAGGTGCTAATTGCACAACATCCTCAGGGAGACTGTTCCACAGTCCAACAGTGTCGGGAATAAAAGACCTCTGGAGCTGAGAAGTTCGACAGCGTGGCACATTTACTGCATATTGGTGCTGCTGTTCAGCAAATCTGGTCGCTCTCGGCTGGATAAGAGGATCAGGGATCAGTTGTGATGGCGAAATTTCTCTGATGGTTATTAGTTTACCCTTTCCATTTTTGGTTGCCCTTTCCTTGTTGAAATATTGATCAGGTCACAATAAAGTAAGATAAGGATATCTCTTATCTTATGGAAGTGAACAGCTGGATTGAAAAAGAACGGACCGAAGGCGTGACGAATTCAATACGTCATTATTTATCATGCCTTAGAATAACTCCGCTTCAGGAGGCAGGTAGAATACTTTCTTCGGGAGGCGAAGCCCTCTCTCTTTTCTCTTTTTCCTTCTGAACCTTGTTTTCTCATGGTCTAGCAACATCATCTGTTGGAAAACATTTTGATCGAATTAACATCAACACTCTATAAAATCAATCATAGTAATGCTGGGACACCTTCAGTTTCACCTGGATCTCCTCACCTGTTGTTCCAAGAGGTGATTCTGTCATCACATAGCATCGGGTGAAACTAAGGTTGAAGAAGTGGACTTTCGTGACATTACGGAAGTAAAAGAAAGTAAAAATATAAGCTGCAACCGGGTGGACTGCCGTCCCTTGCAGGACAGTTGTCAAAACAAAGGAAGAAATGTAGTCAATGATATCAGGAGACTGCATAAAGATGTGAATGATGAAATATATGGCAGAAAGAAATAGTGACGAAATGAGAAAAGTTAAGCAGAAAAATCTGTAAATTTTAAAAACAAAACCTAAGAGGAGTGGAAGATTGGAATATTTGTTTACAAAAATACTGTTTTGACAACTTGATAAAATCTTTGCGCTGAAAGTGTTTAATGAGAAAGCACGAACCAAACCACCAGATTGCAAGTGCACGTACACACGCGCACACATATCCGAGAGAGAGAGAGAGAGAGAGAGAGAGAGAGAGAGAGAGAGAGAGAGAGAGAGAGAGAGAGAGAGAGAGAGAGAGAAATTTAAAACTGGATGGGTATGCGATTGAAGACATTTAAACATCACCAGTTTACGTTTGAATACTGCAGGTTTTGCCGTGGATTTATTTGACGAGTTTCGTGTGTGTGTGTGTGTGTGTGTGTGAGAGAGAGAGAGAGAGAGAGGGGGGGGGGTGGAGTATGTGTGTGTGTGTTTCATCTCTTATGAACATAATTTTAAAACGCAATTTTTCTTATATTATTTTGTGTGTGTGTGTGTGTGTGTGTGTGTGTGTGAAACAACAACAGTCTGTTAGTAATGAACTTCACCACCAAGCGTCCAGTCATCAAACCCCGGTCAGACTTTTCACCACTGGCACCAATAATGAGTTTCGGAACGATGCGTAACGCCCCCAGGGTTCGAACTTTCCGTCTCGTCTCTCTCTCTTATATAAATATGTTCACAATAATATATTCCTGCGTTCAGGGAACGGGATTCCTCAGAAAAAAAAAAATACAATTTTTGTTTTCCTTTGTGTTGTTAACGAGAATATAGTGTTGTTTTCGGTTTGGATAGATGCACTGACATATTCATGATAGTCTCCTGGCATCGATTTGCTTCTCATTTTCCAATTCATATCCAGTAACTCCGTATGTTACTCAGTTTTTGGTTCAGTAATGCACATCCTTTCTTTCTTCACCTACGGTTTCGGTTTCCTTCCATCAAATCAGCGTTGCTTCGAAAAACCGACGGTTTCATACGGTCAACAGAATTTCACTAAACAGGTTAAGTCTTTATTTACAAGTTATTTTACATACAGAGTTTCTCATGGGCCATACCTAGCTTTCAAAATCGTATAAATTGACATTGTACTCTTCTACCTAATCTTGCAGGGAGGTGAGTCATATTACCGTTTTTCAAGTAGAATATGACGCGTGTCACGTATTTTGGACGGCGATCTTCTTCTGGGATTCTTTTCGGGAAAAAATGTTAAGTACGTGTTCCTTCTTACCTCAACCTAGAGTACAAACTCTGCAAATAATTGTCATATACATACATAGCATGAAAGAAAGCTTTTAGGAAAGGGTTCCAGCGTAGCATTCAGGCTTCGGTAATACACGGAAGGGTGCTTAGGCAACACTGAAACCAAGACCCTCAACATAATTCCCAGGTACAGAAATTAATTACGACTAATACATTACCCCAAGCAAATGTAACTCGATAACGTCTTTTTGTGAGAGAGAGAGAGAGAGAGAGAGAGAGAGAGAGAGAGAGAGAGAGAGAGAGAGAGAGAGAGAGAATCTTCAATAAAAATGCAGTGGTTTTATAAACATTGCATCAGATATCACACACACACACACATATATATATATATATATATAATATATATATATATATATATATATAATATATATATATATATATATATATATCTCACACATTACCACAGGTGAAAAATAAGAAACGGGGGTGTAGGTCCACGGTTTCTGACTTTATTTCCAAGCCATTGACGAAGGACTGATACAGAGTATGAGACATCACAACATATACTACAAGAATACTACTGACGAACATACACAACCGTTAGAGACTCCCATATCCCTACCAGGCCGGTGTCGAGGTAGGCGTAACTTTAAAAACTCATTTGGCTCAAAAATCACAATAGACTCTCCAGGGGACATTGCTGATAAACAGACCATACCCCACCTCAGATCCACACCTGACGGGTGTCATGTGGAGCGAGGTTGGAAACTCGTTAACATTACTACCCTCGTACTGTGTTTACAAATACAGATAATCCTATTTTCATACATCATCTGCCTACCTTAAAGTTTTAAACAATTTATAAATTTCTTTTTTGATATTAAAGGATCAAGTTTATACATCCTCGACTGATATTCATATTATGGTTGTAACTTTCTTTTATAAAGCTAGATTCAATGATGTTCCTTTCCAGTGCATTATTAGAATATACAATCTTTTGCCCCTTCCAGTTGATAGCATGATTGTTCTCACTAACATGTACAAATATACCACTGTTCCTTTGCATATCTCACACATTTCTTATGCTGTTCAATTTTTTTCCAGTGCTTTCCCAGTTTTGGCCAATATAAGTTGTCACAAGACTTTTTAAATTTTTATACACACCTTTTTAGTATTGTCTGGGAGTTTTTATAAGTACATTTTTCATTGTTGTATTGTTCTTAAATGCGACATTAACACTAAAATTTTTAAGAAGATGGGGATATCTTTCATATTATTATTATAAGGCAAAACAAGCAAATTTTTGTGTTGTGTTCTTTCTGGTTTGATACATTGTCTTTTGCCGCGTCAAATGCACTGTTTAATACACTATCAGGATATTTTCAATTTCTTGCCTGCATTCCTAATCATATCTATTTCATC
>NC_089763.1:13368494-13385994 GCF_040412425.1 Macrobrachium rosenbergii | reverse complement strand
ATATTATATAATATATATATATATATATATATATATATATATATATATATATATATATATATATATATATATATTATATATATATATGTATATATATGTATATGTACATATACTGTGTGTATATATGTATATGTATATATATATATATATATATATATATATATATATATATATATATATATATATAACTCCAATAAGTATGTTTGTAACTACAGAATACATACTTTCAAACACATAATCGTCAATGTGTATCTATGCTTAAAACTTCTGGCTGAGTTTTTACGCTTACAAATATATAATACAGAGACGCCAATATTTTTCGTGGGGGTTACGTGAACTGAGAGGATATGTTACCCAGCCCATTGGCGATTGAAGCTGCTCATTGTCTTGCATGCAGTCACTGTTGCCAAGCTTGCGAGGCCATAGCATTTCCATCCAAGCACTGAATAAACCATAGTATAGCAATAGGCACCAGGTCTAGTCTGTAAACCCCTCCGTGAAAGACCCCCATACTTTAATCCCCCTCCCCCCAACGCGCGCGCGTGCGCAAATACACGTACGCACACACAGACGCGCGCGCGCACACACACACACACTCAGTGCTTATCCAGTTTCCTATCATAATTCTATTTCCATCGATTATTGGAGAAGCCATTTCAATTAGTCTCCTTTAGGGACCTAATTGCTTTCATTAAGATTCTAGATGATGTATAGGAGAACCTCATTCAATGGGAATTAGTGACGTGCGTCGCTCGGGCCAGATAAATGTCCCGATTTCTAAAGACCGAGCTAAAAAATAGGTGTTCATTTGAGACAATTAAATGCAATTTCCTAATTTACAACGGTGCCAGAAAAATAATAGCATTCCCATTTGTGTTTATTAGATTGCCTGGCGTATAGAAGCTGGCAGATGTCTCCGTACTCGATAGCTGTTTGGCAACCAGGTGCTGTTGTTTTGATCAGTCGATGCTGTTACATGGAATCTCAACAAACCCTGAGCTACTGCCAGATTTTGCGAGGTTCATGAAGCGCTTGAAACGTGTCATCATAACACGGGATTGATAAGGGAAGACCAGTGAAGGTTTAGAAAACAAAGAGAATGTTTGGACCAAGTCTTTCGTTTTTTCTATGAAACAGCTAGGTGAGAAATTTAAAAGCAAAGGGAAACTGTTATACGTGGCGTACATGGACGTAGGAAAAGGTAATGACTAAACTGAATAAGTGGCGATGTTGAGGATGTATGACATAGAATATACCTTGTAGCGAGCGATTAAAAGTATTTTTGATGGAAACGAAGCGTGAGATAGCATAAGTAAACGGGAGAGTGACTGGTCTAACGTCAAAATGTGCCCGAAACAAGGGTGTTTTATGTCCCCGTGGATGTTTAGTGTTTTTATGGATGGAAAGACCGAAGAAGGAAGAGAAAGACAATAGATGTCGTGCAATTGCTGGATATGAAATGCGTAGTGTTAAGTGTAGGATGACAGAAGCTTGCAGACGATGCAGTAGTGTGGGGATATTGAGGAGGTACTGCAGAAGCCGGTGGAAGAGTTTGAAAGCATATACAAGATGATTCAAGTTAAGATAAAAATGCAAGCACGAGTAAGGTCGTGAGGGCTCTGCCGAAAGGCTTCTCAGGAGCTAATAAATACCCACATATAGGTACAACTGTAGTTTTATATAATTGTCAAAGAATGGCTAGAGCAAAGCATAATTGTTTTAGTTATTATCGTACGATAAGGAGGTAGTTAAAATACTTTATAAGACTTGATTGCAATCAGATTCTAATCACTGGGTCCAAGTGGCTGTGACTTAAACACATTTCGACCTTGCTGCGTATTTTGATTTTTTTTTGTGATGCGACACGGAACAGAAATGAATTATAATGATCAGTATGAACTAACCAGGAGTTTTCCAGCTTGTCAATCTGTCATTACCGGATACTGGATATTTTTATTTTTTGAGGCCGAAGGACAATTTGGCAGCCAGCCTCATGCCTTTCTCTTTCCCAGGTCCGAATAAAACACAAGACAAAAGAAAATGGAGACTCTTAAAAAAAAGAAAAATGGAAATCTAACATGAATTAGCCATAAAATGCTTTATCTTTTTATTTTCCTTCAATGTCCGCAAACTAAAGTGTAAAAAAAAAAGAGAGAAAAAAAGACGAAATGAAAAATGGAGTAGCCTTTTTTATTTTATCTTTACTCCTTTTGTCATTGATAAAGATAAAAGAACCTTTCCATTTACGGACCAGAATTAAAAGTCAATATTGGAAGTCGACTTCATTGACTCTGTCAACCCATCGCCTCTCTCTCTAAATGAAAGAGCGTGGAGGAGGAGCAGCAGCAGTTGGAAGAGGAAGAGGAAGAGGAGGAGGAGGAGCAGCAGCAGTTTCCGGAGCAGGCCTTTTTTTTCATGTTCTAAACCTGACCCCTTTATGGCGGTTCGGGTCGCCTTGTGGGTTTTGTAGATGGAGTTTGATTCCCTTCCAGAGATGGCCTCTAAACCTCCGGGCTCCACAAGAACTTCTACTGTAACTTCTACTTGTTTGATGGGACTGTTTTCTTCTTTCGTCTTTTTTATTATTATTATTAGTTTACCGAAGAAAGTTACTTTCCAGCTTCGTTTCCTATAACCTGATAGAATGCAATTATTATTTCTATTGTTATTGTTGTCTGAAAAATGTTTTCTTTATTTCCGTCCATGTCACATAAAATTTTCATAACACTCAAATCAAATCGTAACCAAATTTCTTTCATTACCTTTTCTCTGTACCTGCTGTTGACTAAGTTTCGGAATAAATCCGTTACCGATATAATGTGTGGACGTTAGCGGTTGGCATCCAGCCTATCATACCGCTCATTACCGTTCATTAACCTATACTGGATTTAAGTGATAAGTGCATACACACGTAATTGACAAGCGAATGAAAGCTTACTAGAATATCCTTTGTAGTAGCCCTGGACTTTTCTTCATCGGAGAAAATAGGTGATGTTTCCATGGTGTGTGTGTGTGTGTGTGTGTGTGTGTGTGTGTGTGTGTGTGTGTGGGCGCGCAGGGGGATGTGTCGTACTACGATTTCTGGAAAAGGATGAATGGATCTTGATAAGCATGAGTGAAAACCACCATCAAGTGATTAGGTCGCGATGGAAAACTCTCGACCATTATTATTCAGTTTTGATATTTCCTGCCCATTAAAGAAGGGCACGAAAGAAAAACAACGACAGAAAATATATGGAGGGGGGATGGGGGGTGGGGAGCGAAATCAGCATTTAATTTTTGAGTCGTAGTATTCTGGTAGAGGTCTGGTCTCCAGAGAGTTTTTCTAAATAATTTTGTACCATTCTTCGTATTAGGTAAATTGAGGACATGTCACATATGTGTCAATAATGATGGTAGGTTAGCACTGAAAACACAATGAAGAAAAAGTATGTCTAGTTCAAATATCCAGGAACAATTTTGATTTGTATATGGGTAAAATCATAGATAAAGAGTAGGAAATTTTCATGAACTTTAAAATCCATTTCCGTTCCTACACGCGACATTTTTAAAATTGTTTATTTTGGTGTTCTACTATGCTTGAAAATGTGGTTACCAGTGTTTCCATCAAATTTCTTCCAATAAATGCAATTATGATAAAAGAAATCCTTTCGTTTTTCTGCACTACTCGCCCGACTGGCGGTATCGATAAAGAAAAGAGATCTCTTGATACATGATCATTAACCAAACTTACTGTTAACAACTAAAGAACTCCAAACAGTCTTTTTTGAATGGCAGACAGGTGATTTTTTTCTTTAGCGTCATGTTCCTGTCTTTCAGATTTGAAAACACACGCGCTCGTTTCCGTTCGTCGTATATATGAGAATATCTCACAGACACTTGTTGTAATAGCAAATGTGTTCCTTGGACAATGAGAGCGTCTTGTCGTTCTAGCAAGTAGCGGTACGTTTATGGAAGTTAAAAACTCTTTCTTGAAAGTTACGGAATTGTATGTGTCGCCACCATGACCTTTTGCTTAATTCTACGATTCCCTCTATTGTTCGTCTTCGTCCTAATAGGGTCGGCGCCTTTTTCCCTTTCAAGTCCAATCCCTTGACAAAGAAAGGACGATTTTCTCAAGACAAAAGGTTCCTCTTGACACAAAGCGAGCAGTGATTCTCTGTTGAGGCGCTTTTCCTTATTATAGTACCACGATGTGTCTCCCCGTGTTTTTTTATTTGTCTTGAATCATCTTCATCTTGATCAGCTTGTTATTGTTCGTGTCCTTCTTTGATTTTAACCAGTAAGTCGTTTGTTTTCTGTCTTGACTGCATGAGCCGAATGACTGTGGTCGATGCTCTTGTCCCATCGATGACGTCTTTTTCTATTTTATTCCTCTATTTCATTTCATTTCATTATTTATTCCTTAGTTGCATCTCTATTAAATTTAAAGAAACTAAAGAGTAAATATAAACATGTCGCCATCGCTCCTCCACCTCCATCTTTCTGTTGCATGAGAGGTGTCTATATTCTTCCTCCATCTCCCTCTCTCTAAAAAAAAATCTGAGTCCCTTGTTAGTCATCAAGCTGAAGTAGATTTGCTTTGCCACTTTAGACGGCACTTTTTTTCTTTACTCGAGAATGCAAATTGACACAACTGTACTGTTTTCTATCAAGAACTTGTTCATTTAGAATAGATGAATGGGTTGAGTAGTAAGAAAACAGACATGCGCGCCTTCATGAAAGCTTGGCAGGACTTGGTTCAACTAATCGTACTACACGAAGAACAGTGAACAGTAAAGCAAGAGATAAAAGAACAACAATTAAAAAGAAAGATCAAGAATATCTCGTAATGAAACAGCTGGGGAAGTGAAGGGTAGAAATATACAATACTGCCCTGAATGGAACAGAACATTCGTATTCTTTACCCAGAATTGAAGGAGATAAGTGTCTTCCAAGTTGTACTGTTGCGTTAGAAGTTAATGATTGTTTCAAATAACGGGAAGTTCAGTTGGAAAATTGAGTGCCATGAAAAGTCAAACACAGGGAAATGTCCCCTTGCTTTCTTTGTAATCACTTAAGACAATTTATTGCACATTAAGTTTCTCAACTTGTATTAGCTCCTTTTGGAGGAAATTTACTACAGATATTGTTGGCTGAGATGAGACGTGAAACAAGATCATCTAAAATGTAGGTTGTTTATTAGGTAAGGTTGCAATGCAACAAGGACAATGCTTGTGAGCAACCGAACTCGGAGAGGGGAAGCAGCGCACTGCTAAACATTGGATTTGATTGTGTTTGGTTGCCACTTCTCAGTATACATATGAGGCAAGAATACAGTTGCCACTTACAGTCTTATGTACATGGGAGGCGAGAATACGTTATACAATGACAAATACATGTTACCTATAGATTATAGTGTAACTACACCTCCCTCACCCCTTCTCACCCTTAGTCCCATCTCAAGCAGGTTTATTCATCTGGAAAACCTGGGAGATCTATGTGGGGCTGTAGGAGGATTCTTTTGTGTCCATATGAAGGTCCATAGGGATGTGAGGTAGAGGGTCAGCGCCAGGGGTTGGTACTGGGTACAAGAAGCGCCCATTCCTCCAGTATACTTTCCACTGGGAAGACGTACTTCATAGTCCCTTAATCTGCCATGACTCATGATGATCCCGACCTTGTTCCAATGGTGAGAAGTCGGATCCTGGATCCTGACTGACTGCCCAACTTCTACATGGGGTAGGGGATATGCATGTTGATTGTACAACCTATGTACAAGTTCGGCTCTGGCGGCAGCACAGTGATCGCAGTCCTTAGCTTTCTCGAGCCATTTCTGCGAGAATAACTGATGATGAGCAGGCACGCAGGAGCAAAGTGGGTGGCCATTTAGGATTTGTGCAGGGGAGCAGCCCATGAAGTTTGGAGTGTTCCATAACTCCAAGAGGCCACGGTCAAAGTCTTCTCAGTCGATGTAGCCGGAGGGCGCTGTCTTCAGTATAAGATGCTTCACAGCCTTCACAGTGGCCTCGGCATGGCCACTGAACTGCAGGTAGTGAGGGGAAGTAACGAGATGATGTACTCCCCATCGGTCCTGAAGCAAAATGGGACACAGACCTGCCTGAAATATCTGCAGAAGATCCTTATCGTTGCAGAGGGGGCAATGCCAGTGTAGCATGTGGCAACCACTGGCCAGCCAGAAAGCCTGTCGGTCACAAAGAGGAATGACTTCCCCGTGACATTGAAGAAGTCCACTGACACAGGGTGGTCGTTGTTTTGAAGAGGTTCCTGCTGAAGGCTGGGTTGTAAAACCTGGCAAGGCTCACAAGCTTGGACAGTACTTGTAATGTCAGAGTCGATTCCTGGCCAGTAAACTGTCTGTGGTGCCCATTGCTTTGTGGCCTCTATTCCTGTGACTGTCTTGGAGTCGTGATAGAGTGCGGCTGCGAAGGGCACAAAAAATACAATCCTTGCTCCATAAAGTAAGAGTGCAGTGTCAACTGAGAGGCTGTCCTGTAGTTCCAGAATGGGAGCAACAAATTATGTAAGTTATAACGGTTGGTAGGAAAGCCTAAGAGCACGCAGTCTTGAAGACAGATTGTATGATGGGTCCCCCGTCACTGAATCATGAAGATCTTGAATAATCCTGTCAGCGTCCTGGGGTGAGGCGCCAACCTCTTGGGCTGCTGCATGAGCAGTAGCGATGGTCCTGATGTATGTCCCAGCCTCAACACATTGTTTCGTCCTGTGGTGTGAGCTGGCTGAAGGGGGCACACAACAAGGCACCAGGTATATCGAGCTGCTTGCCAGCATGCCACACAGCTGTGAACAGATACAGTGAGATTTTCTCCTTGAGACATTGCAAACGGGGATTCTCAACCACATCCAGTGTGTAGTGGTTGAGAATTTGGCACCAGTGGGCATTTGGACATCTCCAACTCAGTTGTGGTGTAGAGCGCTTCGGCATCTGCAAGGAAACGAGAGCCACACTGTTGTACTAAGCGGATTCTTTCATTGTCATGGTCCTGTAGAAGGGCATATCCTAGTCCATTGGGCCAAGGAGTGTCAGTCTGTAGGATAACTGGATCAAAGGAGGCAAGGACTGGTGGGCTAGCCAAGGCAGTCTTTATTCGGCGAAATGCTCCGTCCTGATCCGCAGTACATACAAATGCACGCCTGGGACGCATAAACAATCTGAGAGGCTGAGCTACATTACCTGTCTCAGGCATAAAGTCGGCCAATTGGTTCACTTACCCTATGAATGAACGAAGATCCATCAAGTTTGTCGATGTAGGGAAGCCCTTGATTGTTGCTACTTTGTCGGGGTCTATTGAATGCTGTCTTTGGAGATCCGAAATTTGCAGAAGGTAACACGGAGGCGGCGACCACAAACTTGTGCTTGTTAAGAGTGATGCCAAACTTGCAGCACCTTGTCAACATCCCATAGGTTCAGCATAGATGGCTGGGGAAATCCTCGTCCTATAACAGGATGTCATCCACTACCTTGACGCAATTCTTGACACCTTGCAGACTCCTCGAGGGCAATAGGCATCTCTTGTGGCTGCAAATCTCATTGGACCTCTGCAGTGCTAGAGTTAGCCATAGAGTGTGATGAATGTGGTTAACTTTTGATCCTCCTCTGCAAGTTGCACTTGCCAGTACCCATGTGGGACATCTGCAGTGGTGAAGAACTTGGCCTTCAGATCAATGCTGCCAGTGTTAGACAACAGTGAGGGTGAAGGGTGGGCTGGGCGTTTTACTTGGCTGTTGAGGTTCTTGAGGTTGACAGTGATTCGAACGCCTTTGTCCTTAGGTACTACAATGAGTGGGGACTGATGGTTCATCACCGGCAGGCTTAATGACACCCTAATCTACCATGAACTTGAGCTCTGCCTTGACTTGTTCCTGGAAGGTATATGGTATCTGGCGGCGAGGTGTGCTGATGGTGAAAGATATATCTTCCTTAAGATGGATTCACATTGGGAGTCCTTCCATCGTCTGAGTGGGTTTCTTCAGTTTTTCCTTGGAGATCAGGATGTCCTTGAACTCTCTCATAGAAAAAGGTCTCTGGTTTTGGCAGGTGACGTGGTGGCATGAAGAGGCAGCTCTGAACACCTATTGACAGGGGTAACATCCAGAACAGGTCTGGAAAACTCTGGCGGAATAATGGCCAACTCTTTGCAGTGGCTATACTGACAGGGCTATATTGACAGCAGTGGTGTTGGACACCTTCATGGACTTAGCTGAGAGATCCTGTTCAGCAAAGATCCAAGGTGAGAGTGGCTGTGAAGGAGCTGAGAGATCCTGTTCAGCAAAGATCCAAGGTGAGAGTGGCTGTGAAGGGGCTGAGAGATCCTGTTCAGCAAAGATCCAAGGTGAGAGTGGCTGTGAAGGATCCTAAAGGCAGGTGTCATCATAGAGCCATCTGCAGTGAACACTGGGGTAACCAGTGGAGGTTGTAGTGCATTCCTAAGAATGCACAGAAGGTTAAGATGCTGAGGGCCCATAACAGAGATGTCAGCACCTGTCTCACAACATCTGAACCCTGGATGTGATGTCACCATACAAGAGGGAAACAGAGATTGGCTGCGGTGTCTTGATAGGAGAGGGTCTTCCCATCTGATAACAGCTGGTGTTCTTGCCCGGAGAGGGTGTTGTATGCTTGGCACTGTTGTATTCTTGTCTTCTTTCGGCAGCACTTGTCATAATGTCCCTGTTGGTTGCAGTGGTGGCACTGGACCTGTCTAGCGGGGCACCTTTGTGCCTTGGCCCAATGTCCCTCGTGGGCACATTCACTGCAGGTACTGTTTGTTGCTGGACACTTCTCTGTGGATCCGTTTGTGGGGTTGCACAACTGACATGAAACACTCTGTGATGGTGTGGTAGGGGTGGCACCCTTTCCATGTTTCTTCTGCTTCCTGGGCACACAGCTGAGAAGGCAAAGCACGAATTGCAGAAGTGGCCTTTCTGGTGGCATCATAGGTGCAACACATGTTGATAATATTCTGTAGAGAGGCGTCGGTGTCGAGGGCTGTGAGTTTCTCAGTCAGTTCTTCATCCTTGCCTACCATAGAGGATGATCATCCTCATCTGGGTTGGCTCACAAACTAAAGATCTACCGGGACAGACGTCTACTTCCTCTGCAATGTTCTCGAGTCTTATGTAAAAGGACTCTCCCTCTAATTGTTTGCAAGTAAGCAGCTCCCTACGACGTAGATTCTCGTTGCAAAGGCTCTTGATGTGTCCTTGAAGGGCATCCAAGACTTCAACACTCACTCCAGTGTCTAGGGTGTGCTCAAGGATCCTTTGTGTCTCCAAAGGCAAGACATCCTCATCTGGATTAACTGTTTCTCTCTGGGTAACTTGGGCAGATCCACCATGACTTACTAATCATCCCAGAGATGTCGCCATTCCCAAAAATTTGAAAAGTTGCATCTGGATGAAGGGGGTTTGGTTCTGGGCCATTGCCTTCTGTGGAGGGAGTACTGATGGGGTCACTGTGCCCTCTGGTGGTGAGGTAGGAGCTGCAGGTTTCAAAGGAGGTGTGCTGGGGCTTCCTGTGGTTGCTTGCTGTACGAGGGGAGGGGATAGCATTTGCAGAAAGGCACTGTAGTGGTCTACTTCCTGTTGCCTGCGAATTTCGTCGTCCTCTCTCTGTCACTGGACCCTTAATTCTTCCCGTTTTCTTCGTCTCTTATCCTTTCCTCCTTTTGTCTGATCCTGGCATGATCCTTGATCTGACATTTCTCCAGGTATTGTATTAGTGAAAGGAAAACAGCTGATTGGGGTATCATCATCTGGGGATGGAGAGCAGTGGGGACTGTGGACAGTAGACAGGATCTTGTAAACACGGGTCGAGTGGGGTGTCGTCACATTCGTCCCGAGAAGGTCGAGAATCCATTGTGAATAATGTTCTGTTTTGTAAGAAAATTAAATTATATTCTTCTTATGTCCTAAATAAGCAATATTACAAAATATATAAAATTAAATTAATTAATTGGTAACCTACCAACTTCGAAACTGCACTGTCGAAATTCACCATTCAGGCCCCCATATATGTCTAAAATTTAGGCCTAAAATAACAACCATATATTGCACTTATCTGATTCCTTTCTGAATTAATTCTTTCTAGAAGCAGAGGAGTTTCTTAAGCACTAACACCATCCACTCTAAAGGAATATCCCTATCCAACTGACGTTTGCTCTAGGTTATAAGCCCAGTTGTATGGTGTTTCATTATGCAACTTAACTTATTTCTTATTTATGAATATTATGAATTTTATCAGAATATCTCAATTAATACAAATATTGCTTTCATTTTATCATGAATAGATATGTATTCAACAGTAATTACTTTGTCTTATCTAATAAGAGATAATGACGTTACTTAAACGGTAGTTAAGAATCACATAACAGATTTACCCTACAAAAACTTAAACACCGTAAACCAGTTTCAACAGCGGAACGTTAACCATTCTTTCAGAATTGCTATGCAAGCTAAGCTCATGTTTATTTAATATTACGGAACAAAAATATATTTAAATTTGTTTTCCTTATTTATTTACCAATAAGACTTAACTAACACATATTTATACGTCATTAATCGCCATTTATTATTATTTAATAATTATGTATAGACTTGTATTACTCTAAATTAGACATTGTCCACTTATTTTTACCTAAAAAGGAATTACTTATTTAATCACAATTATTATAATTTTACTTCACATAAATATCAAATCCATTTATTCAATCAAGTAGGCTGAAAACAGAATTTAACAAAACGGTACAGTGTCAGTATTTTAATTAGTGTGGGAAATATTGGCACTAATTGGCTCATTAGCATCACCTTACACTGCACATATGGTACACTGTACCTACCAGCAAATAAAGTCCATTGCAGAGAGAGACCAACGCAAGTAACTGTCGGTTTTCTTCTGATTTGCTGTAAGTCTCCTGCATCTTCGCTTGCTTCTTGTAACTTCTTCCTGTAATTCCTCACTGTGCCATGTTGGTTGGGATGAGATGTGAAACTAGCTCATCTGAAATGTAGGTTCTTTGTTTGGTAATGTTACAATGCAACAAGGACAATGCATGTGAGCAACTGAACTTGGAGAGGGGAAGCAGTGTACTGCTAAGCATTGGATGTGAATATGTTCGGTTGCCACTTCTGAATATACATATGAGGCAAGAATACAGTTGCCACTTATCAATATACAGTGTTATATACAGGGGAGGCGGGAATACATTATACAATGGCAAATACATGTTACATATAGATTACAGTATCTACACCTCCCTCCCCTTTCATGCTCATAGTCCCATCTCAAGCAAGTTCTTCATCTGGAAAACCTGGGAGATCTACAGTATGTGGGGCTGTTGGAGGACTCTTTTGTGTCCATGGAAAGGTCCACAGGGATGTGAGGTAGAGGGTCAGCGCCAGGTGTTGGTACTGGGTACAGGAAGCGCCAGTTCCTATAATACACTCGCCCACTAGGGAGACGTACTTCATAGTCCCTTGACCTGCCATGGCTCATGATTATCCCAACCTTGTCCCAGCGGTGAGAAGTTGGATCCTGGATCCTGATTGACTGTCCAACTTCTAGCCTGGGTAGGGGACATGTAAGGCGATTATATGACCGCTGTAGAAGTTCGGCTCTGGCGGCAGCACGGCTATCGCAGTGCTCAGCTTTATTGAGCCATTCCTGCGAGAATGACTGAGGATGAGCAGGCACACAGGAGTGAAGTGGGTGGCCATATAGAATTTCTGCAGGGGAGTGGCCTGTGAAGTTTGGAGTGTTCCGTAACTCTCAGAGGCCATGGTCGAAGTCTTCACAGTCGATGTTGCTGGAGGGTGCTGCCTTCAGTACAGGCAGTCCCCAGTTAATGGCGGGCTCAGTTAATGGTGATTTGGTTTTATGGCGCTTGTCTAGCACTGAAAATCACTGATTTCCGCCGATACATACCTAACAGAGGCGCTGATAACCGAAAATCGACGCTTTTCTTCACCGATAAGCCCCGAAAATCGCCGAAAAAGCGCCGGAAATCGACGATTTTCGGTTACTGGCGATTTTCGGTTATCATCACACCCCCAGAACGGAACCCTTGCCGATAATCGAGGACTGCCTGTATAAGATGCTTCACATCCTTCAGTGACCTCAGCATGGACATTGGGCTGCAGGTAGTGCAGGGTGTAGAGATGATGTACTCCCCCATCGCTCCATGAAATCCCTGAATTTACGGCTGGTGAATTGAGGTCCACCATCGGTCCTCAGGCGAAGTGGGACAACGACCTCCCGGAAATATCTGCAGAATATCCTTATTGTTCCAGAGTCGGTAGTGGCACTGTAGCATGGGGCAACCACAGGCCAGCCAGAAAGTCTTTCGCTTACGACGAGGAATGACTTCCCTGCAATGCTGAAGAAGTCCACTGACACAGACTCAAAGAGCCTAGAGTGGTCGTTGTTTTGGAGAGGTTCCCGCTGGAGGCTGGGTTGTAAAACCTGGCAAGGCCTGCAAGCCTGGACAATAATTGCGATGTTCGAGTCGATTCCTGGCCAGCAAACAGTCTGTCATGGCTGTCGCTTTATGGCTTCTATTCCAGTGTGAAAGTCTTGGAGTCATGATGGAGTGTGGCGGGGAAGGACACAGGAACTACAATCCTTGCTCCATAAAGTACACGTTCAGCTTCGACTGTCCCATAGTTTCCAGAAAGGTAGCCCTCATATGTCTCAAATTTAGGCCTATAATAACAACCATATATTGCACTTATCAGATCGTTCCTGAATTAATTCTTTCCAAAAACAGAGGAGTTTATTAAGCAATGAACACCATCCACTCTAAAGGAGTGTCCCGATCCAAATGACGTTTGCTTAGGTCAGTGGCTCTTAACTTTTTTTCATCCTGTAACCCCCCGAAACTCTTCAGAATATTACTCTAACCCCTATAATAAATTTTGAAATGGTGAACCTTGTGAAAAGGGGGCCCGGGAAAGGGAGGTAACAAGCTGCACTCACCAAACTGGTAAATCCCAACTGGCTAACCCAAATATATGAAAATAAATTATATTCTCCCGAATCGTTTGTGACAACTCCCCTCTGAGAAGCCTCAGACAACCCCCCGGTTAAGAAGCGCTGCTCTAGGTTAAGCCCAATCGTCAAGGTCAATGGTGTTTCGTATGCAATTTTCACTTATTTCTTATTACTTTCATTTTATTATGAATAGATATTTATTTAAAAATACTTACTCTGTCTTATCAAATAAGAGATAATGACATTACTTAAACGGTAGTTAAGAATCGCACAGCAGATTTACCCTACGAAAATTTAAACACCTTAAACCGGTTTAAACCACATAACGTTAACTTTCTTTCAGAATTGCTATACAAGCTAAGCTCATAATTATTTAACGTTACGGAACAAAGCAATATATTTAAATGTTTATTTATTTATTTACCAATAAGACTTAACTAATACATTTATATGTCCATAATCGCCCTTTAGTACAAGTCTATACATAATTATTAAATAGAAATAATCTAAATTAGACATATTGTCCACTTATTTACCTCAAAAGGAATTACCTATCGAATCACAATTATTATAATTTTACTTGACGTAAATATGAAATCCATTTATTCAATCAAATAGTTGGGAATAAATTCCTAACAGTTTACCCCCACACAGGCTTAAAACAATATTTAACGAAAAGGTACAGTACCAGTATTTTGATTGCAGTGCGTGAAATATTGGCACTAGTTGGCTCGTTAGCACCACTTACATTGCACATATGATACACTGTACCTACCAGTAAATAACGTCCAGTGCAGAGAGAGAGAGAGAGAGAGAGAGAGAGAGAGAGAGAGAGAGAGAGAGAGAGAATCAAATCGGGCAACTGTTGGTGTATGGTCCTCTGTTGGCTTTCTTCTGGTTCGCTGTAAGTCTCCTGTATCTTCGCTTGCTTCTTGTAACTTCTTCCCCTAATTCCTCACTGCCCCATATTGGTTGGGATGAGACGTGAAACTGTCTGATCTGAAATGTAGGTTCTTTATTTGGTAAGGTTACAGCGCAACAAGGACAATGCATGTGAGCAACCGAACTCGGAGAGGGGAAGCGGAGTACTGCAAGGCGTTGGATTTGGATTTGAATGGGTTCGGTTGCCACTTCTCAATATACGTACATGTGAGGCAAGAATACAGTTGCCATTTATCAATATACAATGATATATATATGGGAGCGAGAGTAAGGCATACAGTGACAAGTACGTGTTACATATATACACAGTATTATAGTGTCTACAATTATTATTATTATTATTATTATTATTATTATTATTATTATTATTATTATTAGATTTTCAAGGATTTTCAGAGGAAGGTGATGGTCGTCTGGTGATATGACCCAGGGATTATGTTATTGACCTATTTTCAGGTTCATGAGGTCGCACAGATGGCCAAAAATCCATAAGAACTGGATATGGAAATCTATCCAAAATATGTCAGGTTATTCACGAGCCTATCAGTTTCCAATCATATGTTACCTCAGGGCCTTAGGGAATTTCCTCCACGATAGCGGATTACGTTACGTAACAGAAGTGAAACTGTTTGAGACATGCAGCAACTCTCTTCCCTGTACTGACTGAGCTGATAAGAATCGAGATTGAACTAAACTAAATTTTTTTAATCAGGAAAATTATGAAAATGGTGTCTCGTAAATTGCTGCTCAATCAGTAGCAGTGCCAACTGCATGATTGTCTGGTCAGTGAGTTATTCGATAATGAAATTTAAACATCATGTATAACGTTGTATAACATCACGCTAAAACTTCTGATCTCTCGAGTATCCTGTTATTTTTTTGTTTCCAAACTGCAGTGTTTGCAACTACTAATTTCAGAATGACGAATGAGATAATCGGTGCTTTCTCTGGCATAACGAAGCTTACTCATTTTCAAGGACAATTACTAGGTTTTAATATTATTATTATTATTATATTGCTAATATTATTGTGGCTTTTATTGTTATTGTTATTAGTGGTGTGACTATGTAAAAGAAAGATGCTGGCTTGCTTCTTCCTTTAGAGCAGAATCTGTTTAAGATTTGAGTGTGAGTTACCAACCCGGCTTAAAAAATAACATTCTTTCTTCTGATTAGTGGCAGAAATGACAAAGGTTGTAATTGCGATCATCAGTATTACCTACAATATCGAAGATTGTTAATGTTACCCCTAAGTGACACGAAATTAGTCAGTATCTTGAAGATAATTATTTACCGTCAGGCCTAGTTATCGGTTTTTTTCTTTGCCGTCCGAATTTTATGGACCATCTAGTTGGCATTAGAAAAATAAATGAATTAATTATTGTATCAAACGCACATTAGGTTACGGTAATCATTAGGTTATAGTAATCTTGGTTAACACCAATGACAGTATGAAAAACTTTTGACTGTCAGTTATCTGTAATATGTTGATTTTCATTCGTTCTTAGGTGAAAACAGTCACATTACTGTATATGTCAAAAAGTGAACGAGATAGAAGACTAGTGAACAAAAAGCTGTATGTGAATAAACTGATGAACAATAGTATGCGACTCAAAGCATGCATTAATGCTCCCCTTTCTCTCCTCCGCAGGGATGGTTGGTGCTCTACTTCCACGGATGGACGTGGAAGTGCCACGGGCTGTGTTGGCTCCGGCGACAAATAGCGTCCTCACGGCGCGTGGACGACCTCTCCCTGCCCCTCACAGCCCGATATGACCACGACCTCGCTCACCAGCCTTTGATCCCGTCGCAGGTTCCCAATCCAGCTACCCAACCCCACACGACCGTCACTCTCGCCCCTCCCGCCACGCCTTCTCAGCAGCCTCCTCCCCAACAGGAAGAATTCCCCCTGCAGCCGATCTTCCCGTTGCACGAGCGGCGGGAAGTGTACTGATGAGCCCTCGTGAACCTTTTTTGAACTCTTTCACGCCCTCGACCCCTCTCCATGTAACTCCAGTCATCCTGAGCCCACCCTCCACATTGACCCATTTTACCTGTCCTTTCACGTAGAAGACACGAAATGGCGCGCGTGAAACGTTGTACGCAAAACAGTCGGCGAATGTTTGTCTCTGATGAAGCCTGTGTCGGAACGTTGGCCGACTGTTTCCTCAAATGTATGTCAAAAATGTTTGGCATTACATCCAGCTCAAACTCAAAGCATTCTCCATTTTGAATCTTCAAACGCATAAGCTCATCCACGAGACTAGAAAGAAAGAAAGAAAGGTCCTCAGCTTTAAGCTGGTTTCAAGCCGAGACGAAGCGTATGCAGCAGCTCTCCTCACCTCACCTCACCTCACTCTTGGTCGTCAGCGTTTCCAGTGATGTGTACACCAGGGGTCCGGTCCCCGCATAGCCTCTTCCAAAGACCCTCTCTAAGCCCCCTATGGGAGATCGGACTCCATACATGTGAGCCCCTTTTTTTAGACTAAGGCTTTGTAGTTATTCCAAAAGACTATTATGATAGATATTACGATCGTTATTACCGTACGTCTTAAGGAGCAGATATGTGTCACTTCCACCGTAATTTCCCTCATGTCATGCGAGATCAGGTCACGACCATTTCATACTTCTCAAATTCAGCGTTTTTTTTTTTCCTTCATATCCTGAACGTCATAGGAATCATCAGTAGAAGTAACTCCGGATCTCTTCCACCATGTTTTTATCATAATTCCACTAGCAATTCCTTTCATGATGTAGGGGGAATAAAACACACACACACACACACACACACACACACACACATATATATATATATATATATATATATATATATATATATATATATATATATATATACACACACACACACACACACGGTAATGTTTATTCAACGCCAACTGTCAATTATAATACTGAAATCAGATTCCAACACTTGATTCACTCAACTATTGACCCATTGCGTCTCCCCCCACCTTTTTCCTTTCACGCCGTAGGGATAATAAACCATTTGTACATGCACTAAATACAAGGAAAACCATTCATACTTATTGATACTAATAATTTCAATGATTGCTGCGCATATGCAGAAATGAACGGTTTATCGATTTAACAAAGGCTTCCATACATGTATATGCCTACAAGATATTACTCTTTGTAAAAGGAAATTAAATCATCTTCCCGAACTTTTGTACCACCGTCCTTTTGGGAATACTGTCCTGAGCCAAATAACGATCAATTCACTGACAAAGGCCAATTACCCTGTAATGGTAACGGAAATCCAGTTCATCCTCATCAAAGTCTTTCGAAGCTGACTTTTACCAAAGGAGCGATCTCAATCAAGAAAGAAAATATGCTGACACCAGAATTACAGACTTTGCAATTAAGCAACTTTAGACAATCATTACATTTGTTAAAAGTAGGAAATATACTAGATAAGGCCATACAGTTGGATATATATATATATATATATATATATATATATATATATATATATATATATATATAAAATATATATATATATACATTATATATACATATACATATATACATC
>NC_089763.1:13355994-13360994 GCF_040412425.1 Macrobrachium rosenbergii | reverse complement strand
TAACTTCGTGGTTTCACCTAGTGAAGATCAGTAAAATCAGTGATACACACACGATATCCCACACAAAAAAAAAACAAAGGCAACCATGTGTGTCTTGACAACCAAAAACACATGGTATACCATGTATGGAAGCACTAACAGATTTAAGCACACACGTGATTACTTCTCCCTGACCACTTTACAGCTGGCGGCGTGAAAGCATCATGATCATCATCGTCATCATCACCATCATCATCATCATCATCACAGTCACCACCACCACTACCATCCAGCGAACTTCAAGGCAATCATGACGTCATCATCCATACTATACCTGCAGTGACACTCGCGTCTGGCCTCTTTTCGCCCCTCTTAGCTATTGTACATTTTCGCTGCAAGACGTAAGATATGTAACAAAAAAAAGAAAGAAAATTTTGTACTTTGTTATCGTGGTGAGGATTATTGTAGATGTAATGGAGATTCAAAAGATTTCTCGCTTTACTTCAGTGCTATTTCTAACGAGACGAGCAATTTCCTGTTAAGCTTTAACTGAGTCGTGTAAACATTGTACATATAACTATGATAAGCAGCCAGTGCCAACAATGATTGTGTCTATTCATGCTACAAAATACTCCATAGAGAGAGAAACGAATACCGTATGTAGTAGGGTTTGTATACTGTAATACAGCTGACATTTAATGAGAGAGAGAGAAACGCCATTTCTGATGTTTGTACTTGTAACATGTTGAAATTTGTCTCTCTTTCCTTGCGTAGGTGTAAGAGGAACATTTTTTCATTTTTCTTTTCCTAGCTAGTTTCAATACTCTTCCAGTCACGTTTAAGATCATTGCTACGTATTCTGTTAGAACGGTAGTGTAAAGTTAGAGAGATAGACTATCTATTTGTAAAGGGAGTTGATATTGCAGAATATAGATGAATATATATAAATATATGAATATACACTTTTATGGTTTAACGCTAAAAATTTACATAAGCTTCCTGTATTTTGTATATACAGAAATTACTAACGGAAAATGGCTAGCATTTGTAATTACCCATTGAAGTGTTTATAGTTGACATTTAAGGGCGAAGTATCTCTGAGGATTATATAGTCTGTTCTTGTGTTTTATAGATAAAAAAAAATGATGTTTGTACTGTTACACACCCACTTACAGTCAATACAGTCCAACAGTGTCACAGACAGTGAATAATACCTGCATGTTGTACTCACAGATCACAAACACGAACACAGATAAGGAATTAATAGTTAAAAGTCTATTTCCTTGTAAATGTACTAGACTCCTTTTGGTAGTAATGTGTCACTTTTATTGTACATTTAAATGTCAATTTCAGTAGTAACTATTTCCATCCAAAATATTGCTCTATAATCTTAGAACATTATAACAAGTCATGTCAGTTCGTCAATAGACCTAAGCCACACCTTTGCACCTTCTCTGGATTTGATGAGAAAATAGAAACTATACTTTACATTGTCTTGAAAACAACTGTTGAAATAAATAGCGGGAAATGTATCATTACATTGTCTGACTAGTGAAAAGAACGTCCCTAAATACAGGTTGTTTTATGTCGAGATATTTCTAAGTGGCTACCACATAAGAGTAATACCGTTTTCTATAAGTCCAGAAAACGATCCTCCCCTCCCCTGACAGACAAAGTGCAATGTGGTGAGGGACTATTATAAATTTACTGTGTGATATTCCAATGACTTGTCGATATGTGATATCATTCCATTTCTTATTGCTCGAGTCGCGGGTAAATAACTTGAAAAAAAAAGAGCGAAGAAAAAAAAATGTATTCACTCACCTGAAGTGATTTATGTCAATATGTTACCCTTTAAACTTATGGTTATCATTATGATTATTATGATATTTATCATTATTATATGTCTACATAAGAATAACTGTGCTATAATATGTCTAAAGAAATGTATTGTGAATTCAAGGCATACCTTTCACCATTTCATTTGATAATCTAACTTAACATTAGTATTGTAGAGGATTTTAGTTAGAAGAAAATAACAATAAAGTATTTTATGAAGTCTGCTTTTACTTAAAAACCCCCTTTGCCCATATGTTAATACTTTTACAGTATATATAATATATATATTATATATATTTATATATATATATATATATATATATATATCTATATAATATATACAATATATATATATATATAATATATACAATATATATATATATATAATATATATATATATATATATATATATATATATATATATATAATATATACAATATATATATATATATATATATATATATATAATATATACATATATATATATATATATATATATATATATATATAATATATATACAATATATATATATAGTATATATATATATATATATTATTACACAACTAATCATATATTTCATAAATATATATAATATATACCTGATATTTATAACAATAAAATTACGATGAGTACTCCAATAGCAATATGATATATATATATATATAATCATATGAAAATATATATATTTATAAAACAACACTATATCATATAATATAAATAAATATATATAATATATACATCACTCCATAAATAATTTATACTATATATATATCTTAATTACTTAGCAAAACAATAATATGAATATATATATTATATATATTTATATATATATATACAATTAATATATTAATATATATGTCAATAAATATAAATATTTTTTTAAATATATAATATATAATAATATATATATTTAAATATAATATTTATAATTAATATATACAATATATATATAAAATATACAATATATATATATAAATATATACAAAATTATATATAATATATATATATATTATTAAATAAAACTAAATCACAAATACTTATATATATATATAAATTATATATAATATATACAATATATTTATACTATCATATATATATATATATAAAATAAAATATATAATAAATACAATATTAAATCATATATATATATATATATATATATATATAATATATTTAAAATATATATAAATGTTAAATATAATATATAAAATTTAAATAATCATATATATATATAAATATATATATATATACAAAAATACAATAAATATATATATATAATATATATAATATATACAAAATTTTATATATATATATATATATATATATATAATATATAATAAATATATAATATACACAATATTATATAATATATATAAATATATATATATATATATTATATAATATTTACAATATATATATATATATATATATATATATAAATTATATCTCAAAATATATATATATATATATATATATATATTATATATATATATATATATATATATAATATATACAATATATATAATATAGGGAACAATATATATAATATATACAATCAGAATGAACAAATATATATATATATATATGAAATATAACAGTATATATATATATATATATATATATTATGGGAATAGATACAATATATATATATATATATATATATATAGTTTTGAACTATAATATATACAAAATATGATATATATATATATATAGATATATATATAATATATATAAATATATATATATGATTAATATATAAAATATATACAATATATATATATAATATACAATATATATATATATAATATATACAAAATCATATATATATATATATATATATATATATATATATAATATATATATATCAAATATATACAATATATACAATATATATATATATATTATATAAACAAATAAATATATAATATATACAAGAATATATATATATATATTATATATATATATATAATATTTTATATATATACATATATACAATATATAAAATATATATATATATATATATATATATATATATATATATATAATATAAATATATATATATATATATATATATATATATAATAATATATTGAGATATACAATACATATATGATATTTATATATATATATATATATATATCACACAATATACAATTAATAGAATATAAATATATCAATATATATATACATGTGTTAATATATATACATCATGAATATATATATATATATATATATATATATATATATATATATTAGTCACGATGCGTTCCGAGTACCTGGTTATTACACAACTAATCACAGATTTCAAAAATTTACCCCACTTCAGTCAGATACCTAAACTTTCATAACAATAAAATTACGACTGAGTACTCCAAAAGCAACAGTGATCCCTTAAAAAGCTCAATAATCATGTGAAAAATCAAACTAAGTTTATCAAAACAAGTGTGAGGTGTCAACAATTAAACAACAAATATACTAAGGTAAAAGTGCATCACTCCATCAAACAACTTTAACTGTTTCCCTGGTCTTAATTCACTTCAGCAAAACTAAAGGAACACAACATGTTTATATCACTTTGTCTTATGCACACAATTAATCCTATTAACTGGAGGTCAATAAATGAAACCCTGTTTTTTTTAAACGTTAAATACAAAAATTTATTTTTAAATTCAAAATTTATAATTAGTATTCACAGTTTGAAAAATTTACTATTACTTGAAAACAACACAAAAATTTTATTAATTCTTGAGCTAAATTATTAAACAAAACTAAATCACAAAACTTTTACTTATCAAGAAATTAAATTAATGAGGCAAAATTTAAACTATCAAGAGTTACTCACAATTTGAAAAGAAAATCTTAATAAATGAAAATTAAATCAAGGATGCAATGTTAAATTATCAAGAAATATTTAAAATGCTAAGTAAATGTTAAATCACCAATATGTAAAATTTGAAAATCAAGAGATTGTAAACACGATAACACACAAAAATACACTAAAGATTTATCAATAATAATTTCACTAAGGCAAAATTTTCCTAATATACCTTATTATACCATGGTAATAATAAGTAAAACTCACTTTACCTTACACAAGTTTGTGAAAACCTTTGTAAAATCACTTGCAGCTGCTTTAGATTCACGAAACACTTTTTACCAGGCGCCTTCACGAATATACAAT
>NC_089763.1:13348494-13350994 GCF_040412425.1 Macrobrachium rosenbergii | reverse complement strand
ACAGCCGCTCAATCCAACGAGCCTGGCGATGGTTAAATCCCCTTTCTTGAATAAATCTCTCAATGAGCGATGATCTGTGTTTACTTTGACTTTATGCTCCAGCAAAAAGTAGCGATGTCTCTCCAGCTTCCATAGAACCACCAATGCATCTCTATCGAAGGTACTGTAAAGTATACTTCTCTGCCCCTTTTAATGCTCGTGATGCACAAGAAATCAGCTTTTCATTCCCTGCATCGTCAGTTTGAGAAAATATTACTCCCCCAATAGCTGCTCGCGTCAGTGGTTACTGGAAATGGTCGATCGAACTTTGGGTAAGATAACAGTTCATTACTAGTGAGTGGAATCTTTAATTCTTGGAAAGCTATTTCTTCCTCCTGTCCCTAATGAAAATCCTCAATGAATCTAGTGGTCTCGCTATTTTACCAAAATCTTTTATGAATTTATGATAGTAACCTGCGAGTCCGAGGAAGCTGGCAACTTCTTTTGCATTCTTCAGGTGGGGGAATTCTTTAATTGCTGCTACTTTATCTGCACAAGGCTTAAGGCCTTCAGATGTTGCGATGTGCCCCCAAAACTCAACTTCTTGCTGAAAGAATCTACATTTGGTTAGATTAATTTTCATACCATGTCGCTTTAAAGCTTGTAAGACTTCAATAATGTTCTTCTTACGTGTTCTACTGTGGCCCCTATTATGATTGTCATCTAAGTATACAAACACACTATGCCCCAATAGCAACGCTAATATGGACATCATAACATGTGAAAAATGGGCAGGAGCGTTCTTTACTCCAAAAGGAAGGTAATTATATTCAAACAATTGATCATTAGCTATAAAGGCTGTCTTTTCTTTGCTACTCTCGTCTAAAGGTATTTGATGATAACCTGACTTTAAATCTAAAGCGGTGAAGAATTTACTAACTCTGACCTTAATCAACAATTCCTCGACAGAGGGCATTGGGAATGCATTGTCTTTTGTGCTACTATTCAACTTTCTATAATCAACACATAGTCTAAGAGAACCATCCTTCTTTTTAACCATCATAATCAACACACAGCCAAAGAGAACCATCCTTCTTTTTAACCATTACGATTGGCGAGGCCCAGGGAGATTCACTTTCTCTAATTGTCCCTTGTTCCCTTAATTTATTAATTTCGTTCTCCATTTCCCACTGATAACAAACTGGAATTCTATATGGCTTAGATCTTATGGGTGGTTGATCCCCGGTCTCTATAACAAAAGGGAAATTTTTATTCTGCCTGGGGTTTCATTGCCAATTGTAATTACAGTTTGATAACTTTCTACAATTTTCTTGACAATATTTTGATAAGTAACCCTTCAATCTCAGGAAAAAGTCCACTTAAATGTAAGCCTGAAGCCTGCCTTTAAAATACGACCATTTCAGTCGGGGGGAAGGGGGTAGACCAACCAGCTGTTTGCAGGAGCCTATGTAGACATTCTTCACCATGACCCTGATGTGTGCGACTCAAGGTCATTAGTGTGTGAGAAGCATATGCTATTTCACAAGGTTCAAGGTCGCATATCAACCCACTGTCTAATACAATACGCTGATCGCTAACTTTAATAAATGGCACATTAACCTCGCCATGTATTACCTTGCTCAGACCTGGAATGATAAAATCTTTCCATTTCTGATGGGGTCTGATCATAACTAAAGTGCCTCCCAGTAAGTTCCGTGCAGGTGTCACGTGAGGGATGAGAGGGTCCGGGGTGGTGCCACATCTCCCGCCTCTGTGGTGGCAGGTACTTCCCTCCCACCACCCTTCGATCTTAGGGAGACTCGTAGGCACCTCGGTCTCTCCCCCTCTGTGGGGATTCGTTGTCCTTTTAAACACACTTCGATCCCTTTCCCGTCTGTGCCAGCTATTATTATTTTGTTCCTATCCACAAAATCAATTCCTAAAATAACTGAAATTCCTACTACTTGTAATGTGGCACCACATAGATGGTATGTGTCACTACTCGGCCATTGATGGTTACCTGTTGCTTCACAGTCCTCTGGGTTACCATCTGATGGCCACCTGCTGTACTTAAAACTAAACCACCTTTCATAGGCTGCACTGACCCTGTCACCAGGTGTTCTAACAAAGACACACGTGCGCCAGTGTCAATCAGTGCCCTTCCCTGTCACTCTCCTACCCATATTTGCATGATTCGCACTGTGGCTTCCTTCACGGATTGAGGGCAGCCAATAGCTCTTGCATTACCTTCCCTCCCGGCACCCTCAACATTTGGGTAGGGGCAGCGACAGTTGGTGGAAGGCTCTCCACTACTTCTTGGCGGGTTGATTGACTCGCCCAACAAGGCATCCCTAGTTCTACTGGGGGCACAGTCATTGTTTGGACCTGATGAGTGTGGGTGTAGTTGGGGGTCCTCCCGACTCCTCCTCCATGCCACCTTCCCCTTCCT
Source organism: Macrobrachium rosenbergii (assembly GCF_040412425.1). Lineage (NCBI taxonomy): Eukaryota > Metazoa > Arthropoda > Malacostraca > Decapoda > Palaemonidae > Macrobrachium > Macrobrachium rosenbergii. The sequence continues at coordinate 13,348,566 of NC_089763.1, read as the reverse complement.
CTCCTTGGTGCTTGGTGCACGGGGAGTGTTGTTCCGCTGGCTGTCGTCGTTTTTAAAACAAGTGTTCACGAG
>NC_089763.1:13333494-13345994 GCF_040412425.1 Macrobrachium rosenbergii | reverse complement strand
CTGCTGGCCCGGCGTTCGACCTCCGACCGGCCAATGAAGAATTAAACAGAATTTATTTCTGTGACAGAAAATTTCTCATCATAATGTGGGGATTTAATTGTAGGTCCCGTTGCTAGGTAACCAGTTGGTTCTTAAACTTTTCACAAAATAAATCTGATCCTTCGGCTCAGAATAACTGTTAATCAGCTCAGTGGTCTGGTTAAACTAAGATATAAGCTCTGTTCCTACTTCTAAGGTAGTAAATCAAAACCTTTACAGAAAATGACGTTTTTATGGTTTACAGAAAATGACCTTTTTTTATGAAAGTCTGTAATAAAATTAAATTAAAATAATAACTCCCATAAAAATCAGAATTTATTCAAATCATTTCACACAGAAAACATATTGAAAAGAAATAAAGACATCAACACCAGGAGTTAACATTAGAAATTGCACTTGGAAAAGATATTCATTTTCTAAGCTCAAACATCCTTTCAGCAAGTAATCAGAGCCTGGAATTTCTAATGTCCGTCTATCACTGCTGCTCACACCGCAATGAAATATATTTTCTAAAACTCTTAACACTTTTCCTACAAAACACTTCACTAGGTACGTACAAGCTAAGGAACTTCATCTCCAAGCACACCCATAATCCGAATTTAGAACCGGATAAAAGTTCTAGAAACTTCTATCCAAAACAGGGACGGAAAGATCTGCATCGAAATCGTGTCACCGACACTTGTATTCCAAAGGTGACAACAAGAGGTGCTGAATTATCAGATGCCCAGGTCACATTCCCTCCATTCCACGTGTCGCTGTATCAGAGACAACTCTTGATCAGGTGGCCAAGGCTGAATCGTGCTGAATGTGCTGAATCGCACTGAGCCGTGCTGAAATCGTGCTAAGCAGTGCTGAAATCCGAAAACTATCAAGCATTCACCCCTGCACTGAGCGTCACGTTATCATGATTATAATACACAACTCAGCCACGTGGAGACTGCTTCTCCTTGAAACAGCATAATAGCCTGCATCGCAAGACTATGGCAACACACATAATTATGATAATTATCAGTAACGCACCGAGAACACATGGTAAGATTAACTTATGGTCACTGAGCAGTTCAATATAGTCTAACTTCAACTTGTTTTAATGCTGGCAACGTCGTAAATTCTGGTACAACCGGTAATTCTAAAACACCAAGATGATTATGCGCGTGCTGCATAAAAATGTTTGTTGGCGAATCATAAATCCTCTTGCTAAAGATTATGAACTCCGTAGACACTATTCTACATGCTCCATTAAATAGCCGCGATCCTTCCAAAACGAAAGATGTCGAAGCATTGTGGCAGACATCAGTTAGCCTGCAGCTCTTGCAAAATGTTGCTGAAGTCATTTCTAACGGCATAACCATATAGTCATTAGGAACTGGTATAAATGAGCATTTTGTAGCAGTCACGTCATGTCATGTGTCAATTGAAACTCACAACCCCCTGAACCTATATCACTTAGAATGAACCCCTTATTTTCACAAATATATTTGTTATGGACCAAAGGCAAAACATCTTCAGAAATACGCCCTTCCGATGCCACTATTACCACTTTTACTTGAGAATTGATCTCTGCTAGCAACAATTCAGTCTCTTTCTCAATATTCAGAATCGTTGCATGAGCTGTAAACAGAGGTGCTGTCAAATCTAGGTCACTCATAACCCCTGAACAGTGACTTGTAACACATTGTACGTTTTTCTCAAATCTTCAAAACACTTCACATAACTCTGCGTTATTGCTACATGATTTTTGCATAACTCTCCCCTGATCAGCTACCTCAGCTTCCAATGCGTCAACCTTCTTCAGGCTCATAATTGCCACCCCACCAATCGCTGCTACGGCCAATGCTGTCGCCCCCATAGCTAAAGCAACCGCCGCCCTTTTACGCCTCTTAGTTCTACCACGAGAAAATTTTGTACCATTTGGTTTCATATCCGGAACCCACGTAACTGTCTCTTTAATAGTGCCCTGAATTCTGTCAGCTGTAACCCTAATCTCTGAAAACAGATGTGTTAACGGATCCAACATATTACATTCCAGCTTTGCCTCATCTAGCGGCCTTATTAACGTTTCAACACTATTCGGAGAACATTCCAATTCCGTCCTGGCTGACGCAAGATCCTTCAATAACATACTCATTGCATTCCTATCGTCATCAAGCCATACTTGATGATCCTCTTCAATTACCACCCCAGGTCTCAAATAAACCTTTCCTACTGCATTAACAGCCACCACGAAGGTGGAGAGTATGCTAAATCCCCGCATCTGTGAACAGAGGAAAGAGAAAATACCTATCAGTAATTGCTTAGCTCCAATAAAAAGAACAAAGAAAAAAATAAACACTCCCCCCCCAAAAAAAACGAACCCCACTAAACCTTAAACTGTTCTTTTAATCTTAGAAATGTGTGTTAATCTCATTACTCCCGTCCCTTCATTTAAAACTACGAACCTATTTCCTCTTTTCTCCCTATAACACGAAACGGCCCTTCAAACTTGGGACCTAACTTGTAATTCAAGTCATTTCTTACATTAATCTTCAAAAATACATTATCCCCAGCTGCAATTCTTGCGCTGTCTGATTTCACATTACTTCTCTCGACCATCTCTTGTGTCTTCGACTCAAGAATACTTCTAAGAAGTGCACGTCTCTCTTTAGCTGTAGCAATTAACGATTTAACCATACCATCACAACAAGAAGGAATTACCAACAAATCAAATGCACCCCGAACAGGATAACCAAATAATGTCTCCACTGGGGACACACCAATGCTGTGTCTGACCACATCTACATATTTATCCCAGTTAATATCATTACCACCCACTGTTACTCTACGAGCTTCGAGCACTTTCAAATTAGCTAGCTCACACAACCCATTTGCTTCCGGCCTATAAGGAAGGATATATACCTTCTGTATCCCCTAACTTCCGCCAAACACTCCAACATTTTATTCACAAATTCTCTCCCATTATCTGTAATAAGTATCTCCGGTACCCGATATCTACAAATATACCCATTGAAAAATGTCACTGCAACCTCATCCGCCGTCTTATTCTTTAATGAAAAATCTCCACAAACCTCGATGACTCACCTCTAAACACCAACAGGTGTCTATGACCATACCCTGACTCGTAAAAGTTTGTTAACAAATCCATATGCACCCTCTTAAAATACCTGCTCAGGATAGGAAAAGACCCCAATTTACACAACAAAACCCTCACCAGTTTACACGAATTACACACAGAACATTCTTTCACAAACCTCTCCACTGAAGAAAACATGTTTTTCCAGAAAAATCTGTTACGTACTTTCTGATATGTCTTCTTAATCCCCAAATGTGGACTACCATTAAGATGAGGTTTTAGCAGATGCAAAGGCGTTTCCAAAACCACTGAGAAAGGGTCAAGATTGCCTTATTCAGGTTTGGACCACAATTTGTTGGTGAGGAAAATGAAATATAAGTTAAGGAGTAGTGAGGATAAGGGGGATACAACACAGATTGTGGTACCAACAGAGTTGATTCCAATGGTTTTGGAGATTACGCATTTTCCTCACCAACAAATTACCCTCTAACTCCAAACCTGAATAAGGCAATCTGTAACCCTTTCTCACCAATTCACCTCTAAGAAACGCCTTTGCATCTGCTAAAACCTCATCTTAATCACGTTTCTTCTCCGCTAAACTAATATCCTAATTCACCACTCGCCAGTTCCATTACACACATGCTCATCCTCCGTGTCCACAAAATTCCTACTAAGAGCATCCGCTACCACATTATGTTTACCTTCAATGTACTTAAGCGTAGCATTAAAATACCTAATTGTCAAAAACCACCTAGCCTGCTTAGGAGATGGATCAGGCTTACTTATTAAAAAGATCCAACAACTGCTTATGATCCTTAAGAACTTCTACCTTATTCCTCATTAGCAGCATCTTAAAATGAACCAAACTAGACACTACTGAAAAAGCCTCTTGGTCCACTGTTGCCATTAACCTTTCATTACTCCCCCATGTTTTGAACTTTTTGCTGTAAAAAGCTACTGGATGAAATTTACCCTCAAATTTGTGCATTAAACATGCGCATAACCCTTCTTGACTGGCACCAGTCACTAATGTGAATGGTAGAGAAAAATCAGGGAACACTAAAACTGGAGGACTCATCAAAGCATCTTTGACTTTCTGAAAAGCCACCTGCTGAGCCTCACCCCATGAAAACTGTACATCATCTCTCAATATATTAGTCAAAGGTGCTGAGATCTTAGAAAATCCTCTAACAAACCTCCGAAAAAAAACCGCCATTCCCAGGAATGAGGGAATATTTTTCTTACTTCTGGGTGTAGGAAAATTAGTAATTGCTTTGACTTTCTTGTTATTCACTCAAACACCTTCTTTCGAATTAACTTGTCCTAAATATACAATATTCCTCTTCAAGAAGTCACACTTGGCTAGTTTAACTTTCAGACCCTCCATTCTAAGCCGTCTGAGGATTTCCGTAAGCACTTCTAAATGTTCCTCTACAGAGTCTAGTAACTAAAATATCATCCATATAAACAAATACATTCTTCCCCCAACATCCCGTGGAGGACTGTATTTACTAGCCTCGTATAAGTAATAGGACTACTCGACAAACCAAAAGGAGTTCTTGTAAATTCATAGTGTCCTTTTGGGACTGAAAATGCTGTCAACTTTCTACTCTCTTCACTCAATGGCACTTGTAAAAACCCTTGCATGAGATCAGTTGACAAATAGATATTCCTACCTCCGATCTCCACAAACAAATCTAGCAAACACGCCACCAGATACCTGTGTGGGACGATTTTCTCATTTAATTTCCTAAAATCCACACATACACGGATTGAACCATCCTTCTTAGGTACTGCCAACAACAGGAAATTAAATGGTGACAAGATAGACCTAATTATACCTTTCTCCTCCCACTTGTTAACCATGTGTCCCACCTGGTCCCTAGACCTAATTATACCTTCCTCCTCCCACTTGTTAACTTTGTGTCCCACCTGGTCCCTAACCTTAAAAGGTATTTTATATGACGGGACATAAATGGGCTTCATCCCCCCTTCTAAATGCACATTATGTTCTAACCTATCTGTCAACCCCAATTTATCTCCCTTCAGAGTGATAACGTACGAATATTTATCTACAACTTCACCTAACCCCTCTATGTATTCCCTATAGTCTGCCACACCCAAATGATTCCTAAAAATCTCCCTTCTAACCTCCATTTCAGCCTCCAAAAACCCATTTTGCTCCCCTATTAATGCCACTGATTCAGTTTCCTCTCTCCATTCTTCCAAATCTACAACATAAGTATTCCTCTAATACCTCCTAACTGAATTATTAGTTCAACAATTCCATTCATGTAACCCCTTCATTTAACACCTCGTTTATGGAAATTGTGCTCGCTATCCCTTTAAGTTTCTCACTGCCTTCCACCACACACACACACACACACCTTTATCCACTTTTATATCTCTCACCTTAACTTTCACTAACCCAACCATACCTGGTTCCAAAATTATATCCTCCATTAAAACACCTTTATATATCCTCTTCCTCTCACCATTAGGCTCACTTTCTCCCTGTGATTGATTATCGCCTACAATTTCCTCATTATTCCCATTTATTTCCTCATTATCACCCCATGTCAACCACACTTCCCTCCATTTCTCAGCACCTATATACAGGATAAAACCTCTAGTTTCACCAACCGTTATACCTCCTTTACTGGGGTATAGAGAAATAACTCCTCTCACCACCGGTTCTCTTACTAACTGGTTCCCAGCAAAAAACGGATATCCACTGCATCTACAATGTCCGTTTATGAGCTTGGACATTGCACACTTTCTCCGCTGAACACCTTAGCCAGTGCTGGGAAAACACTGATTGATATCAATCACAGTCCACTAAATTGACTGATGCTCCCGCATATACAAAAATTAAAAGACTAGACCTAACCACAGCTCCTTTCACCACCAGCTTCATTTCTCCTATATCTCTCAAAAGGCCTATATGATATGAACATTTTATCCTTCTCTTTTATTTGATTGGTCTTGCAAAAATTCTGCCTATTTTGGGAACTTCGAGGATACCTTTCTTGAGGAGCTTTCCTATAACTACTACCAAAACTCTGGGTTACTGGCCTATCATTGCTCTTTTTGAGTGACGGACAGAACCTCCAATTGTGTGCAGAATTCTTACACACCCCACAGTATTTTGTAAGGTCCACATGTGGACCCCACACACCTTCATCGTACCAGCCATTAATCCCACAACTGCCCTGCCCGCCAACACATGGACGAAAGAAACAGCATCCGTTTCTCACCTTTTGTACATGCATCTTCTTTATTGTTATTTTCATATTCAATGTACTGTCATCATCACGTGCATTGTACTGTCAGCTTCTCAGCCATACGTCTATTAACTTCAGTCCTGCATCATGTACCGATTTATATACATATTTCCATCTGCCAACAAATACAAATGATTGTGTTTAATCTGTTTTTACCTGCCTGATGTCAGGCGCTACATTTCTGCTCGCAAGAGCCCTTGACCTTTGCGTTTGTTGTCTGAATAAATTGTAAGCTGTGAACTCTGACCCTTACTCATATCCACTGTCACATTGGTGACCCATGGAGATAACCGACCCAGCAAACACCAACAATGCCCCCCTCTCCAGCAAAGCCCTCACTGTCACCTCCATACGTCTACATCCATTCATGCCCCACAACCCAAAAGCGTGGTTCTTCAGGGTGGAAACAATTTTCAGATCAAAGAAAATCACCTCCGCGACACGCAAAGTAGACACTATCCTCAAATTCCTGCCAGACAACGTCTTCGAGCAAATAGCAGGCTGGAGGAACTACAAACCTGTCACCTATGAACTGCTGAAGGACCAACTGAAGTCATCTTTCAGCATGCCACCCACCCTGAGAGCCAAGAATTCCTCAACTATGTGGGGCCACCCATAGCAGATGAGCAACCATCACACGTCTATAAAAAGTTGCGGCAGCTCATCATGCTGCCCACCATGGGTGGCCAGCCTGAGCCATCCCTGGATCTTGTGAGAGAGGTAGTACTCACAAGACTACCCGCTGAACAGTGGTAGCCATGCCCAGTGCCTCCACTATTCCAATTGAAAAATTCCTGAAGCTGGTCAACGCAGTGCACATGGCCCACAAGATGGTGGAGCCCACGCAGCCAACAGCAGCCGCAGCACCACGACAGGCCCAGCAGACAACCAACATGGAATCTGACAGCGACCCAGAGGGACCAGCCACCCCCATTTACAAAAGAAACTTCCCCAAGCAAGTCATCAAGGGGAAGACCAAGCAGAAAAAAGACGGACCTCCAGAAGGAATATGCTATTTCCACTGGAGATTCATGTGACAAAGGCTGCCTGTTTTAAGAAAAACATGCAAGAGGGATGCAAGAGGGACCCAACCAACAAGACATCAGTGGTGAGCAGACTGGTTGTCTCGTAAGAGAAACTGTGCCTGCCCACCGCTGTCTTTCTTCCAAGTATGAACGAAGGGGCCCCACGTGCTTCTTCATCAGAGACAAGAGGTCCAACACATCTGATACAGAGTTTCTCATGGACACTGGAGCATGCAGGTCATTCGTCCCAGCCAGTCCAAACAAACAACTCAACCCTGCTCCCCCCACCAACCTCCACGTATCTACCGCCAGCAGACCATCACTCACGATGTATGGAACACAGGAGATGAACATCTTTCAATTGGAAAGACTATAGTTGGACCTTCATCACAGCAGACATGACGATAGCATTGTTAGGAGCAGACTTCCAAACAGCACACAACTTGCTAGTGGACGTAGCATCAAAACAACTGACCCCAAGAACAACTCCGACACTGTCTCCTCAACAGCCACGCAGATGCACTGCCACCACACCATCACCGAAGCAGCATAAACAACAAATATGCCCAATCACAGCAGCCGCCCCTCCGCCAGAAATACAACAACCAAGAAGTCTTCAAAGATGACCTGCAGCACAACTTAACCAAACCAGCAAAACATAACATCAAGCACGACATAAAAACTGAAGGACCCCAGTCCACTCACGTTTTAGGTGTTTAGCCCCAGAGAAGCTCGCCTATGCCAAACAAGTGTTCAAAGAGATGGAAGAAGCAGGAATATGCCAAAAAGCTCCCAGCCCATGGGCATCACCCCTTCACAAGGTATCAAAACCCAATGGAACATGGTGCCCATGTGGAGATTACCAGCAACTAAATGTCAAAACAAAGCCAGATAGATACCCGTTACCAAATATACAGAAATAACCAACCAAATGAACGGAGCAAAATTCTTCACCAAAATAGACCTGCTGAAGGGAAATTTCCAAGTCCCAGTAGCGAAGGAAGATAGAGAATACCACAATCATCACCTCCTTCAGCACCTACACATTCAACTACAGTTGTTTCAGCCTTTGCAACTCAGGGGGCAAAATTCCAAAGACTGATGGACAAACTGCTCGGCAACCTTCCATTTTGTGCAGTCTACATCGACGACATCCTCATATTTAGCCCCAACCTCAAACAACATCTCAAAGATGTCAAGAAAGTACTGCAGATACTAAAAAAAATGAACTCATAGTAAGGGAAGACAAATGCAAATGGGCAAAGAAAATGGTGGAATTCCTGGGACACAAGTAAGCCCAGAAGGCATTAAACCCCTACCAGAAAAAGTAAAAGCAATCACCGACTTCCCAAAACCAACAACAGTTAAATAAGTGCAAAAATTTTCAGGATTGATCAATTACTATCATAGTTCATACCTAACACTGCTAAAATAATAAGTCCCTAATACAAATGCCTAAAAGGAAAACAGAGAAAAGTAATATGCTCAGAAAATCAAGATAAAGCATTTCTTTTAGCAAAACAAGCAATAACCTCTGCAACCACATTAATCTTTCCTTTACCCCATGGGTCCCTCATGTTGACAACAGACGCAAGTAACACGGCGATGGGCGCTGTACTCGGGCAGGACACAGATGATGGTCATCACCCGCTGGCGTTCTTCAGCAAGACGCTAATGGCAGTGGAACAGAAATACTCCATTTTCAACAGAGAGCTCCTAGCAGTCTACAAAGCCATCTGCCACTTCTGCCACATGCTCGAGAAACGACAGTTCTTAGTGCAAACAGACCATCAACCCTTCATGCATGCCGTCACGAAGTCAGCAGACGCATGGTCAGTGGCATCTGTGAGCGAAAGCTGAACACTCCTGCACCGTCAAATACTTGAAAGTTTCAGCATACACCATGGCATATGCACTATCAAGAAACTGCGTCAACACCATCCAGCTCGGGATAGCCTATCCCGAAATAGCAGAAGCCCAAAGAGATGACACGGACCTATAGCAACTGTGGCGGGACAACCTTGCCTTTACATGGAGTGACCTGCCAATCAACAGTGGAGAGACGCCCATCACCTGTGAAATGAGTACCGGATGCCCTCGCCCCTACTTGTCAGAAGGCCTCAGAAGAAAAACCTTCACACTTGCCCACAACCAGTCCCACCCATCAGGCCAGTCAACCGCCTGAATCATAGCAGAGTGGTACATCTGGTGGGGAATGAAAACGGATGTAAAAAACAGGAAGAGAGAATGCATCCCATGTCAGACATCGAAAATCACAAGACTCGTCAAGAATGGGATAAGAGTGTTCAGCACAACACACCGCCAACTCGCCCACATCCACATCGACATAGTGGGACCCCTACCTGCCTCCAAGCGGCACAGATACCTATTCACCATCATAGACAGGAATACCAAGTGGCAAGAATCAATACCAATACAACAACGGACAGCAGAAAGCTGAATGAAAGCCCTCATTGAATGGGTCAACAGGCACGGAGTCCCCCAAATCATCACAAGCGACAGAGGAGCCAACTTCATGTCCGCCCTGTGGAATGGCCTAGCAGACAGTCTGGGGACAAAAATAACACACGCAACGGCCTACAACCCAGAAGCCAATGGCATCATCGAGAGGCTACACCGGTCGTTAATAGCATCACTCACAACCGAATGTCAAGGTGAGAGCTGGAAAAAGGAGTTACCATGTGTCCTACCGGGCCTAAGAACGACACCGCAGACAGCATTCAATGCATCTCCAGCAGAAGCCCTATACGGCCAAGCACTAACATTGCCAGCAAATGCTTTTCAGGACCAAACAAGCCCAACATCACCACCTGACACCTGAAAAGCAATAGAAACGATAATGCCAGCCAAGATGACCTACCATGTGACCAGAAAGCTGTACATCCCCAACGAGCTGCATAACACAAAATATGCATTCCTATGGGTAGATGCACACAGAACCCCCCTTTCCCCAGCCTACTTGGGACCATACTGCACTATCCAGAGATGACTCAAGGCGTACCGGATGACAGTAGACGGCAGAACAATGTGGGTTTCCATCAATCTCCTGAAACCAGCATACATACCACACACTGACCTATAACCGTATAGGCCCCACACATCTTCAATGTACTGGCCATTAATCCCACAACAACAGCCCCATGTGCCAATGCTTGGACGAAAGAAACACAGCATCCGTCATGCATCTTTTGTACATGCATCTTCTTTATTGTTATTCTCATATTCAATGTATTGCCATCATCATATGCATTGCACTGTCAGCTTCTCAGCCATATGTATACCAACTTCAGCCTGTATCATGTACCGATTTACATGCTTATTTCCATCCACCAAAAAACACAAGTGATTGTGTTTAATCTCTGTTTTTACTTGCCTGACGTGAAGTGTTACATTTCTGTTCACAAGAGCCCTTGACCTGTGTGTTCATTGTCTAAATAAATTATTAAGCTGTGAACTCTGATCCTTACTTCTATCCACCGTCACAATTTAATTTGGCAATACTTCTTCTTATGCCTTTGCTTGCAGCAATTAAAGCAACGAATTTGTGGCGTGTGATCCATTGTCCTTTATCACTAGAAGCAAAACCTGAATCTGTGGGGAGTTCCTCAGGCCCACCAGCATGGTCTTCGGCATCCCATTGAAAAATGTGTTATCTACCATCAGGCATTTCGACATGTGCTTTTTAATTTGGGAAAAGATAAAAGACCCATCCGAGGTAGCCTCTACCTGACTATCAAAACTGCTCACTATTGCATCTGGGATATCATTCAGAAGCCAGGAGAAATGCTCAACTGCTGAAAATTTTCTAACGATATAGAATCGCCATGTACCCAGCCTGAGCCTCTCAGTGTCACCATCAAATCTGAAGCTGCATCAAATAACTTCGAGCTAAAATCTACCATAGAAATCTCCCCCTTCCTAATCTTATATAACGCTCTCATATCCTGAACCAAATCACCACATTCACCCGACCCATAAGCAGTTCTGAGAAACCCCTTCAGATCATCCCAAGTCTGACATTTTTAAATTCAAAGCTCCTACAGCATTTCCCAACGTCTCCAGCATCCAAGGCCAGAAAACCCTTAGCTTCGTTAAACACCTCGCTACCTTCTGTGATGTTCTTTGTAGCCAAATAGTTTTCAATGTCTTCAATAAAAATCTTGACAGGTTGTCTTAAAACCCCATTCACCAAGACCGCAAATGTGAATTGAAGGTCATGACCCTATGAAACAATGTCTTATCGTCTGTGTCCCAGATTGTCATATTGCCGGCTGCCAATTTTTTCTCTCTACCGGTACCTAAAATATCCCTCTCCCCTCAATAAGAACGGCCTGATCTTAAAAGCATGTACTGCACGGAAATAAATCCCCCCCCCCTTTATACGCACTCCACTGACTCGGTCAAACAGCTAAGAGCAAGGTCATCTGATATTCAAGGTTAACTCACAAGGCCCTCAAAAAAAAAGAAAAATCTCCGAAGGAAAATTCCCCACTTGATATCACCGACTCTTTGTCTCCAAGCAAGAAATGATGAGTCGACGATAGAGACAAGGCCAAGTTCTATGTAAAGAGAGAAACCCTGAATATAATCACCACCGATGACATACATCTCCTTCCCACACAGTATAACCCATGTCACATATCCCATGAAAAAATAACATATTTCAACTCCCCCAATATTTCAGAAAGAAAACTAAAATGAAAACCAGAAGGAAAAACTTACTTTTCTCTCGATATTCGCAAAATCACCAACGCACTTTGACTTAAAAAAAAAAAAAAAAAAAAAATACCGGTCTCCCGAATTACTAGATAAACCGCAAATCACCCAAGCACTCATTAAGAGAGACTGATTTCTCAGTCACGGTGAGATGAGTCACCACGGTTACCTCAGCGATAAAAATTGCAAACCTCAATGATTCCCCTTTAAGCAACGGAGTGCCAACTGTTCCAAATTCTCCCCGCTATGCCAAAAACACCAAATGAAATCCTATTTCTATTGTGTGTCCATGTACCTACAACCCCAGTCACTATCACCATTCATACACTATTCTTCCGCACGCAT